>NC_061100.1:136810136-136885766 GCF_015104395.2 Macrobrachium nipponense | reverse complement strand
TTGGTACCTTTTTTTAAATTTAAAAACTAAAATCTTACTAATTCACTCTAGTATTTTCTTTAATGAATTGATTGCTCTTTACATGAATATTAATATTTTTAAATGAGTGAAATCATTTATTTATCATACAAAAAACTTACATCTCCGTAAGAGAGAGAGAGAGAGAATTATTATTAATGTGATATTTAATCTTATTAAACTGACTAACACAGTATCGATCAATATTATTATTTTAAAATTAGTAAATCAATTTTTCCACCATAAAAATGTATTTAGGCATGAAAATAACATCAAAATACACTAATTAGTGATTATTTATCGCCGGAAAACCCTGCAAATAGACGAATACCCCTCAAATAATGGGTATATATGGTCCATAGAGAAATCTGTGAATCAGTGATCCGCGAATACGGGGCCCACTATATATATATATATATATATATGTATATAATATATATATATATATATATATATATATATAATATATATATATATATAGATATATATATTTATATATATATATAGATATATATATATATATATATATATATATATATATATATATATATATATATATGTATATATTATATATATATATATATATATATAGATATATATATATATCTATATATATATATATTATATATATATATATATATATTATATATATTATATGTATATATATACGTGGACGGGGCCCCCTTAATTCGCGTTCTCCGGATTCGCGGACTCACACATTCGCGGATTTCTCTCGGAACGTTTCCCTGCATTATTCATGGAAAATTCGTGCATTCGCAGTATTTTCTATGAGAAATATCCACAATTCCTGGTTTTGTTATCACTTTCATCATAAAAAACACTTTTTGTGATAAACTATTAAAAACCAAGTATGAAAATTTTTTGTGTTTTTCTTAAGTTTTAACTAACAAAATAGGCTGTTTTTTAGCGTTTTTATAGGGGTTCCAAACATTCGCGGATTCTAACTTTCGCGGGGGGGTCTGGTACGCATCCCCGCGAATACGGGGGGACCACTGTATAATTTATATATATATATATTATATAATATAATATATATATATATATATATATATATATATATATAGTATATATATTGGGTCTGGACACCATTAATATACTTGTTAACCCAAAGTGCCAATCATCTGGTTACTACACTCACTATTTGTACTTGTTTAGAGCAAGAGACTTTTATTCCTGGGTCTGGGACACCTTTTATACTTGGGGTACAGTTTAATCAAGTTTTTGGTTATTGATTACCACTACAGCCAGACACCTGACCCTTCATCACAAATACTAAATGACTGAATACTCTAAAGGTAACAGTGATCCCTTGTAGAACCTAACAATCAAGAAAACAATCACTCTAAGTTCATTAGAATTGATGTGAGGTAATCTTAATTAAAAGGCATCACTCCTTCAACAATTTTAATCTAAGTTTTTCCTTGTTTCTGATTCATCTGAGGAAAACAGCACAATTACCACTCTATATTTCTACCTAAACAAAAAATATAATATTATACTGGTAGTAAAGAAACTCACAAAAATTTTAAATACAAAAAATTTATAAGTGACATTCACAATCTCAGGGAAATTGTTATTACTTGAAAACAAAAGTTTAATTAATTCTTGAATTAATTATTGAGCAAAATTAAAGTTCACCAAGAAAATTAATTAAATGCAAATTAATTCACAAGTGTTAGATTAAAACATTTATGCAATCAAAAATTATTCAATCTAATTAAACAAAATGAAGAGAATACAATAAACACAATACGTAATATGAAAGCAATAAAAGCATTGACAGTACAAGCATTAAGCATATAAAATGGACCTGCCAAAAGAACAAAACAAAAGAAAAATGCTTAAAACTGATAATTTTATCCAAACACTGTAAAATAAAAACCTCGAAGTGCACTTCAAAATATTTGTAAATAACTTGCAACCAGTTGCAACTTCTCACACAAAAAGAAAGTCCTGTTACAATCTTCAACATTGCTGTGGGCTCCTTCACAAAAATAATAATAACAACACTATGCTCAGATTCCACAAACAACACATATGTTACTAAGAAATTGCACAGAGCTAGTAATATCTAGTGACCAATTTATATATAAGCGTGAGTTACGTTACGGTAACGAAACAGTCTCGCGAGAGAGAGAGAGAGAGAGAGAGATATGCTGCTGCACTCCCCAACACACTCAGCTAAGTCTCAAAACCGAATGAATGTTCTATGGTTGGATATGGCGGGCAACCGGGCCCTTCATCAAGACGTTGAGCAATCGAGTTCAAGACGAAAACATATTACAACATCTCAGTTAGGTTTTGGAGTTTTCTAATTCACAATTAAGTACTTACGAGTCAATAAGTCCTCTTTTGGCAAATTGTAAGAGATAGGAGTTAATTTATTAGAGATATTAAATGGTTTCCTAGTAATAGAATCTTTAATTACTGCAAGTAAACATGAAACGATATCGTTGTAAGGAAGATTCTCGAAGGACCTGATGCCGTATTTGGGAGGACCCTACGCATTCGTTTGCGTACATGTATGAATAGCTTCCTGTATTCGTCACGGGACCACTTAGGACAATAAAAAAATTAGCTGGCTAAAGCATTCTCAAGTTGTGAATAACAACCTTCTCTTGAGGCTTATACATTCCTACTCTTCCTCTCTGTCTCACATACGTTTCAAAATGAAATGTTACACTACTTAAACATGTTATCTTTAAATGTCGGAATCTGAACACAAAAATATACATTTCACAACACTATACACAGTTTCTGAGGGGGATTAATTGTATTACCAAAACCATAATTGCATTACAAAACTTACATTATAAGAATATATATACACATTGGGGCCCCATATTTGCTTTCTCTGGATTGGTGGACTCATTGATTCACTGATTTCTCTCTGGACCATATCTACCCATTATTTGTGGGAAATTCGCCTATTCGCTGGTTTTTTCCGACGATAAATAATCACTAATTAGTGTATTTGATGTTATTTTCAAGACAAAATACATATTTATGATACAAAAATGATTTACTAATTTTAAAATATTAATATTGATCAATACTATATTAGTAAGTTTAATGAAATTAAATATCACATAATAAAAAATAATAATTTTCTCTCTCTCTCTCTCTCTCTCACAGAGATGTATGTTTTGTATGATAAATAAATGATTTACTATTTTCAAGTATTAATATTAATGTAAACAACAATAATATCTATTCATTAAAGATTTTAGTCTATAAATTTTAAAAATTATGTAA
Source organism: Macrobrachium nipponense (assembly GCF_015104395.2). Classification (NCBI taxonomy): domain Eukaryota; kingdom Metazoa; phylum Arthropoda; class Malacostraca; order Decapoda; family Palaemonidae; genus Macrobrachium; species Macrobrachium nipponense. The sequence goes on along the minus strand of NC_061100.1, from coordinate 136,882,472 downwards.
GAGAGAAGGAATCCGAGTCTTCTTCTCTAACTCGAGGTAGTAAAAGCTGTCAAATATATCAAGTAATGTGACAGGAGGGGAGGAGCTATTGTGTTGTTGCCACTAGGTGTTTATGTAATTCTCTCTCTCTCTCTCTCTCTTATTGAGACAAGAATATAAAAGAATTTTTATAGTACATGTACTGCATGGTTATTAATACTTTCAAATAATAATAATATTAATATAACTGTAATTACAAAATTCATATTATGTGGTAGTATTTTAAAGAAATACGATAATCTATCCATTTCACTCTTGTAAATAAGAATAAACCCGCTCTCTCTCTCTCTCTCTCTTCTCTCTCTCTCCTCTCTCTCTCTCTCTCTCTCTTCTCGTTCTCTCTCTCTCTCTCTCTCTCTCATCTCTCTCTCATTCATAGATATATTAGAAGGATATAATCCTTCAAACTGGAACAAATCTAATGAAAACATCTTGAAAATAATTGAAGAAGTTCCAATAAAATCCAAGTGGTCAAGAGACTCATAAAGAAAATATACATAAACCAACAATTATATTCCGACAAAGAAAATGAATAAGGTGAATCTTGTGAATATACTAATTGATGCATTAGGAAAAAGAATGCCAAAAGCATGCAAACTGTGTAATGGTTTGGTATAGCATAGTCAATCCACAAAACCTAATCATAAAATGTGCTGCATGCAACATTCCGACCCATCCACAGTGTGCTGAGGTAATACAAGATTTGAGAAAAAGATACAAGAATTTTTTTGTTCAACATGTCTATCATGGATAGACAATGTTATTAAATCAAGATTGAATGTACAAATAGTTGAGGATGAAGAAGAAGAGGAAGAGGAAGAAGAAGAAGAAAAAGAAGAAGAGGAAAACGGAAAAGAAAGTAAACAAAAATGAAATGACAGAAAAAAATAAGGAAAACAAAGAACAAGATAAAAGTATGGATGCAGAGATACTCATTGATACTACATATGAGGCAATAAAGCAGCATACCTACGAAGAAATAAATTACGATATGACAACGAAAAGCAAAGCAAATCCCGAAGAGGCTCTACCCAGATCTATACAATGACGGGAAAGAGGAAAAAATAGACAAGAAAGACAAAATCTGCAACCTTTTGAAAAGAGGGAATTGCAGATTTGGAGAAAGATGTTACTACAAACATCCTAAGATATGTCAAAACTATGAAATATATGGTAAATGTGCATACTTAGATGGATATGGGGATGATTGCAGAGATCTGCATCCAAAAATATGTAAAAACCTAAAAGAAGGAAAGGATGTAGTTTCGACAAAAAATGCAAATATATGCACCCTGTAGCCATGAATCATAATCAAATAAATAACCAACCAAGTAATAAAATCCAAATAAGAAAGAAACAAATAAAGAGAGAAATCAAGAATATCAGGTAAAAGAGAAAAGCAAACCACCAATGAGATATGCAGAGGTGTCCGCAAAAAATTTCAAAGCATCAGCTCCGAAATTCTACTCAAGATATAATAACTGTATTTATTATGCAAGAGGATATTGCAGAAACGGAGAAAATTGCAGATTCAGACACAAAATGAATAATTATGATGAAGGAAGATCAAATATTATGGAAAAGTTGGATTTTTAATGTCAGAATTTCTGGAAATGAAAAAAAGAACAACATACCAGAACAGGAAAGAGACATGGGAAAATCCTTATTACTATCAGTATTAAATGAAGGAGAAAACACGCAAACCATCATAGTGATGAATGCGCAGGGTTTAGTTACGAGTAACTCAAAAAGAAAAATAGAGTACTTAGAAGAACTAACCCAAAATGAAAAGAAAATAGATATAATGAATATAAGTGAAACCTGGTATTCCCAAGAGACTGGGAATGATTGATCAAATAAAAGGGTTCCAAACTTATAGATCAGATAGAAAAAATAGGAATCAAGGGGAACCGCAATATATGGGAAAGACAAAAAACAACAAGGAAAAATATATGAGAAATATAGTAACTCAGAATGTGAACTAATAGCGGTAGAATTTGAATCTGAAAATTGATGAACATAGTAATATATAGACTCCTAATACTAAAGAGTTTGACTTAATAATTGAAAATTGGATGATATATGTAGAAATCACAAGGACTGGATTATTCTCCTATCTGGTGACTTCAACTTTCCTTTCGTAGAAATGGAAAGAACGAATAGGAGATTGTGGTTGTACTTATACATATAAAAAAAGAGAGTAATAGTAGTGCAGAAGATAAGAGGCAATTTGAAAAGCTATTAGATATGCTACTAGAATACAACATTCAACAAATAAATCACCTGCCAACAAGAAAGGAAAATACTTTAGACCTAGTATTTGTGAACGAGATGAATTATGTTAAAGAAATAATAGTTTATAATGCGAGTATTTCAGACCATAATGTCATAGAATTACAGTTCATTCCAAGCAAGTGAAAATAGAGATAAGCAAGAAATGAAAAAGTGGGAAGGATATGGACAAATACAACTTCTACAGTAAAAATATAAAATGGTCAGAAATTAATGAAGAATTAAACAAAGATTGGGATAACATTTTCCTAAGGTGATGACATAAGGGTAAATACGGAGATATTATATAAATATTGGAGATAATAGTGGAAAAATATATACCGAAGAAGAAAAGTAAACATCATTCATGCATACCAAGAGACAGAAGGATCTTGTTCCAGAAAATCAGAAAGTGGAAAAAAGGTCTTGCAAAAGAAAAAAATGCATGGAAAGTTTATAGAACTAAAAAGTAAGATAGAAAATGCAGAACAAAAGATTATACAATCAAAAGAAAATGAAAAACGGGACTTGGAAGAAAAAACCCTATTAAATATCAAGCAAAACCCCAAACTATTATACTCATATGCGAAGAAGATGAATAAAGAAAATAGAAATAGGCCCTCTAGAATTGAAGAGATTACCCGAATGAAAAAAGGAAATTTGCAACTACTGGCAGAACGATATAAGAGGATTCCCCTACCCCGAATAGATAATGAAGATAATGATATAGAAGTAAGGGATTAAAATAGTGAATATTTAGCTGACATAGATATTAATGAAGCTGATATTGTGCAGGCTATTAATGAAATTAAAAATGGAGCTGCTGCAGGCCTGATGGAATTCCTGCTATTTTGTTAAAGAAAGTAGTTCATTCTATCGCAAAGCCACTTGTAATATTAAGACAAAGTGTAGATACAGGCAAGATATATGATGAAGCACAAAGTTTAGTCATTATTTACCCCTACTTTCAAAAGTGGATCAAGACTAGAGGCAAGTAATTATAGGCCTGTGAGTCTAACATCACATATTATGAAAGTGTATGAAAGGGTAATGAAGAAAAATATTATGAAACATTTTAATAAAATAATTTGTTTAATAAAGGACAACATGGTTTCGTACCCGGAAAAAGTACACAAACCCAACTGTTAGTCCACCGTGAAAACATATTCAAAAATATGAAAAGCGGAATGAAACAGATGTGGTTTATTTAGACTTTGCAAAAGCTTTTGATAAAGTAGACCATAATATATTGGCGAAGAAAATTAGAAAACACAATATCGTGGATAAAGTAGGAAGATGGTTAAAAGAATTTTTTACACAACAGAAACAGATAGTTATTGCAAACGACGAGAAATCGGATGAAGCCAAGGTAATATCCGGTGTGCCGCAAGGTACGGTGTTAGCTGCAATACTGTTTGTTATTATGATTGAAGACATAGACAATAATGTTAAGGATTCGGTAGTGAGTAGTTTCGCAGATGACACAAGAATAAGTAGAGAAATTACTTGTGATGAAGATAGGAACGCTCTACAAAGAGACCTTAACAAAGTATATGATTGGGCAGAGGTAAATAGGATGGTATTTAACTCTGATAAATTTGAATCAATAAATTATGGAGACAGAGAAAGAAAGCTATATGCATATAAGGGACCTAATAATGAGACCATCACAAATAAGGAAGCAGTTAAAGACCTTGGTGTGATGATGAATAGGAACATGTTATGCAATGATCAAATAGCAACTCTGTTGGCAAAATGTAAAGCAAAAATGGGAATGTTGTTACGGCACTTCAAAACAAGAAAAGCTGAACACATGATTATGCTTTATAAAACATATGTTTCGTAGTCCACTTGAATATTGCAATATGATATGGTACCCACACTATCAAAAGGATATTTCACAAATAGAGAGTGTACAAAGGTCCTTTACAGCTAGAATAGAAGAAGTTAAGGACCTAGACTACTGGGAAAGACTACAATTCTTTAAATTATATAGTCTAGAAAGGAGAAGAGAACGCTACATGATAATTCAGGCATGGAAACAGATTAGAAGGAATAGCAGAAAATATCATGGAACTAAAAATATCAGAAAGAGCAGCAGAGGTAGATTAATAGTGCCCAAACTATACCAGGAAAAATAAGAAAGCACACAGGACATTAATCCACTACGCACCGCATCGATAATGCAGCGTCTATTCAATGCGTTGCCAGCTCATCTGAGGAATATATCAGGAGTGAGCGTAGATGTGTTTAAGAATAAGCTCGACAAATATCTAACTGCATCCCAGACCATCCAAGATTGAAGATGCAAAATATACCGGAAGATGTACTAGCAACTCTCTGGTAGACATTAGAGGTGCCTCACACTGAGGGACCTGGGGCAACCCGAACAATAGATGTAAGGTCTGTAAGGTAAGGTCTCTACTGAGATGAAAGAATTTTTATGGTACTAGTATGTAATATATTGATATTTTCAGTTGTTGATAGTAGTAATAATAGTAATAATAATAATAACAATAATACCTAATATTAATGAAGCTGTAATTACAAAATTACTTAAGCATAATTCCTCTCTTTTACTGAGATGAGAGATTTTTTACAGTAGATGTATGTGTTTATTAATATTTTCAAATAATAATATAACTGTAATTTCAAATGGAAATTCTTCCTTTCGTCTTTCTTTATATCCATTTCCCTACCTTCTCTCAACTCCAGAGACCTTGTAGCTCAGGAAACTGTCGAATATATCAAGTAATGTGACAGGGGAGGGGAACAATGCCATATAATGGTCAACGATTTTAATGGTTTTTATGCAGTTTCTCTCTCTCTCTCCTCCTCCTCTCTCTCTCTCTTCTCTCTCTCTCGTCTCGTCTGCTTCTCATCTCTCTCTCTCTTTCTCTCTCTCTCTCTCTCTTACAGAGATGTATGTTTTGTATGATAAATAAATGATTTACTATTTTCAAATATTAATATTAATGTAAACAGCAATAATTCATTAAAGATTTTAGTCTATAAATTTTAAAAATTATGTAAGAGAAGGAAATCCGAGTCTTCTCTCTCTAACTCGAGGTAGTAAAGCTGTCAAATATATCAAGTAATGTGACAGGAGGGGGAGGAGCTGTTGTGTTGTTGCCACTAGGTGTTTATGTAATTCTCTCTCTCTCCCCCTCTCTCTCTCTACTCTTCTCACTCTCGGTCTCTCTCTCTCTCTCTCTCTCTTATTGAGACAAGAATTTTTATAGTACATATACTACATGGTTATTAATACTTTCAAATAATAATAATAATATAACTGTAATTACAAAATTCATATTATGTGGTAGTGTTTTAAAGAAATACGATAATCTATATCCATTTCACTCTTGTAAATAAGGATAACTCTCTCTCTCTCTCTCTCTCTCTCCCTTTTGCCACACAAGATATGTATGTCATAGTGGTAACTCTCCTTCTGTTTCTCTGTAAGCATTAGAAGTATTTGCTGAGAGAACAGAGTTAAACACACATTCTCTCTCTCTCTCTCTCTCTCCTCTTTCTCTCTCCTCGTCTCTCTCTCTCTCTCTCTCTCTCTCTCTTTTACTGAGATGAAAGAATTTTTATGGTACTAGTATGTAATATGCATATTGATATTTTCAGTTGTTGATAGTAGTAGTAGTAGTAATAATAATAATAATAATAATAATAATAATAATACCTAATATTAATAAAACTGTAATTACAAAATTAAATTACGTAAGGATAAAACTCCTCTCTCTTACTGAGGTGAGAGAATTTTCATAGTAGATGTATGTGTTTATTAATATTTTCAAATAATAATAATAATATAGCTGTAATTTCAAATGGAAATTCTTCCCTTCGTCTTCCTTTGTATTCATTTCCCTACCTTCTCTCAACTCCAGAGAAGCTTGGAGCTCAGGAAACTGTCGAATATGTCAAGTAATGTGACAGGGGAGGGGAACATTGCCATATAATGGTCAACGATTTTAATGGTTTTTATGCAGTTTCTCTCTCTCTCTCTCTCTCTCTCTCTCTCTCTCTCTCTCTCTCTGAGATGAAATCATTTTTATGGTACATGTATGTAATAATTTGTTATTATTTTCCAATAATAATACTATAATATGTATATAATATTAATACTATAACTGTAATCACAAAATTCTTATGTGAGTATTTTAAATACAATAATCTTTCCATTTCACTCTTTTAAATACTGTAAGGACAACTCTCTGTCTCCACAGGATACAAATGTCATAGTCTCTCTCTCTCTCTCTCTCTCTCTCTCTCTCTCTCTCTCTCTCTCTCTCTCCACAAGATAGTATGTCAGTGGTAACTCACTCTCTCTCTCACTTGGCTGCAAGTGTTAGAAGTACGTATGTTGTAGTGCAGGGGTGTGCAACGTTTTCAAATGAAGGGCCACTATACTCTTTTTTTCCATCTGTCCATCCGCCTGTGGTGGTCGGGCATGGTAACACTGCGTCCCGGGCTTTAAATAGTTACAATATGTGTAAGTTCTAGGTAAATAAAAGGGATTTTGACGTAGGAAAAATCTATTTCTGGGCGAGGAAGCCGTGTCGCCCAGTGAAATGTGTCTTCTTTAGCACTATTTCAAGTAAAATATTGCTATAATACATTTGCAACTGAAAAGTGTTTTAATAATTTACTGTATGCGAATTACACTGTTAATTTTCGAAATAGGAAGTTATTTAAAGCCCGAGACGCAGTGTTACCATGCGCAAACACCACAGGCGGATGGACAGATGGAAAAAAACAGAGTATAGTCAAGAATCTCGAGTAATGGAGGGCCGCACATCGGGTGCTAGAAAGATGATGTCGCTAAAACTAGAAAGATGGTCACTAAAGAAACAAATGAAAAATTAGTCTTGTATTTCTAAGTTATAAAAAATATTATGTAGTTACAAAAAGGCTACAGGACATGTGAATATAATATATAATTTTTAAAAAATCCTCTTATGAGATATAGTTCAATGAAACGAGAGTTTTAGGAACTGTAGTAATTAGGGTTTAGTCAATTTTCAACTTGGCAATTGACCCAAAGGGCCGCACTGTACGATATTTATTTTTAAAGGGTGGGGCCATACTGAGAAGCCTTGAGGGCCGCAGGTTGCACAGGCCTGTTGTAGCGTATACTTTTAAGGGTACTAATGTTTAGGATTACTTTGAAATTATATTAATACAATCTCTTAAGATTAATACAGTAATATGATAATAATTTAAGGTAAATTTGATTTTGTATGTTATATAAGGTTTCTCTCTCTCTCTCTCTCTCTCTCTCTCTCTCTCTCTCTCTCTCTCTCTCTCTCTCTCTCTCAGCAAAAGAATTGATTGACAGACAAACAGGTAATAATATTGTTCAGTCCTCTCGTTCTCTCTTCTCTGGAAAAGATGCATGTATTTATGGGAGGGGAAGAAGTATTGCCTATAGTTCATTTCAATCTTGTCATAGCGTTAGGACTTATTCTCTCTCTCTCTCTCTCTCTCTCTCTCTTCTCTCTCTCTCTCTCTCTCTCTCTCTCTCTCTGTTATTGGCTGTTTATATATTTCCAACGGTGAAATGTTTAAGATGACTTTGAAATGATATTGATAATACTAATTCAATGGTATAGTTGATGCAGGATGATACTTTAAGTATACATTTGGTATTTGAACTTTCAAAATAGGCAGATATAAGCATTTTTAGAGAGGAGTTCGAACTATTTGCGGTGGTGTCTGGTACCCATCCCCTTGGAATACGGGGAGAGAGAGAGAGAGAGAGAGAGAGAGAGAGAGAGAGAGAGAGAGAGAGAGAGAGAGAGATATGGCCCTTGGTTAGCGGCAGGGGTTCCGTTCCTGGCCGCCTTCACCGAGCTATTTTCGACGCTAATCAATTGTAAGTCTACGGCCACCGCACTCCTTTCGGAGTACTAGACCAGTTAACAGTGCCCTAGACCAGTCAAACAGCGCTGTAATCCCGCAATGGCGCAATAAGTAAAATTATATTTATGCATTGTAGTACTATAGAATTTACTGTACAGTACGAAAAGATATAAGGTTTTATACTGTACAGTACAAAAAGATACTATAAGGTTTTATACAGCGTACAGGTAGCTATAGTGTTCAAGTTACGATAATTTGTCTTACGATAATCCGATTTTACGAAAGACCAAATCACAATAGCCTAACTTTATCCCATCTTCATAAGTTCAGAAACAGCAGAAGAGAATGATGAAAGTATGGTTTTAACCTTATATACTCGTCGCGTAAACGTGTACAGCCATGAACAACCGAACGAGAAACAACTTTTTTTTTTTCTATGTACAACCGTATTGGATAACAACATCCATTTGGCTTGTATTTCAATCATTGTACTATAGTACACTATTACCATGGTTGTTACAAATGACGTTATGTAGAATAGGACTGAGATATCTTAATGCAATAACTTTATTCACTATAGATCAAAGATCAATAGGGAAATATGCTGTTAAATTTAAACCTAGTTGTAACTGAAGAAGAGAAAACTGTTCAAGCTGCTAATGACCATTATTGTGCATCGGCAACAAGGCTAAAACTCCAGTAAACGTATGCCATCAAACACAACTGTAGATAAAATTGAGATAAAATCATTTTAATCAAAACTACTGTGCTTGAAAGAACACATTTTACTGTTGGTTTCACGCCGATAAAAGATAAATAACGTAAAGTTCTTATTACGATGATATAAAGGAAAATTGTGAACGGAATCATGTATTGTTTTACTCAATAAACATACCGCCAACGTAATCTCTTAACGAAAAAAAATTAGTTCACAGTCACAACGAAACATATTCAAGTCATATTTCCACAAAAAAAAAAAACATCGTATAAGGCAAAATGACCTTGTCCCATATAAGTCAAGTATCAAGTCAAGTATCTAGATATTCATTTGTGCTAATTAGAAGCGAAGCAAGAAAATTCTCTCAGAATTGCATTAAATATGGCGAAACAAACTCGTATTCGTCATCAGCTGATTTCCAAACCAAAAACATTGGCCGCTCCACGGAATACCGGCTTAGAACTATCATAGTACTTTATAATACAATAATATGAGAATACATACAATATTATACATTTTTTTTTCCTATTTTTACCCAATAGACGGCTGTATTAAATTGATAATCAATTCTGCATTACCAGAAATGATTTGATACAGCAATCTTTAGGAAAGAAATGTATACTGGTCTAGCCAATAATTTTTACAACTGCCAAATAAGCTTTAAACTTAACGCTATCTCCACTTGAGTTCATAGAGCCCTGAAGTACTCTTCGAGTTGGGACATTTTTCATAGGGAAATAGAATTTTCACTATATCTTTCAGCAAAATTCATACCCCAAAGAATTAGTTCAGAAAATAATTAACAAACTTTTAACTAAATATCTGAAACCAGTTCCACAGATTGTTGACGTTCCAAAGAAACTTATGTATGCCTCTATTCCTTATACTGCCAACCTGAAATTGTCACAGAAACTTACTCGAATCATTGAATGTGAAATTCCATGCTTAAAATTAAAATTAATATCAAATAACCCGAGTAAAATTAGCTCCCTGTTCTGCTTTAAAGATCGTCTGGAGCCTTTTATGAGGTCTAATGTTGTGTGTAAATTTGCGTGCCCAGGATGACCTGGTATTTACGTTGGATCTACCAAGAGACTGCTGCAGACCAGAGCATTCAAATATCAAGAATCATGCTATCAATTGCAAGAATGAAGTCAAGAAACAGCACTTCTCCATTTTAGGTTACAATAAGTACTCTTGAGTATTGAACAACACTTGAGTCATTATTTATCAAAAGAAAGACTTGTTCCTTCGTTGAATAGCGGTAGTTCATCGTCTTCGCTATACCTGGCATAGTTTTCTTTCTGACCTGAATTCTATTTCTAGCCATTCTCTCTGCTCCTTTCCTAGTGAATGGTTGGTGTTTCATTGGTTATGTTTTAATGTTCTTTTTTCACTTTTAACTTTGAAGTATTATGCTAATTTTCAAATTGTAATTTTTAAATTTTAGATTGTAATTTTTATGTGAAGGAATGTATATATATTATATATATATATATATATATATCTATATATATATATATATAATATATATAGAATATATATAAAGAAGAGTTAAGGTTAAGAGAGACCAAATTTTATTTGCGACGCGTTTCGTTGTTTCTTCATAATATTTTCAAGACTAAAAGATACAATACAGTATTTTAATAGTAGTTAAAAGATTATGTAATTATTGCTGACAAAGCTGAGTATAAGTAGCAACAATAAGGTAAAGGTTAAAATCTTTAAAATAAATTGCAACAGCATACTAAAAAACAAAAGAGAAGATCTTTTAAATAAATTACAACAGTATGCTAAAAAGAAATTGTTGGGAAAGACAGAGATGGAAAGTTTACACTATAAATGAATGATTGAATGATTTACATTAAAAGCAGAGGATAAGATGAATTGTCAAGGTTAAGATCTGGTTTCCTTAAAAATATTTCTATCGACTCGGAGATTCTCAATAATGACTCCTCTCTAAAAGTACCAAGAACACGAAAATTTTCTAATCTTCTACCTGTATTACATTTCTTTATGCTGTATTACATTTCTTTATGTGCTGTAAAATCGGTGATTTGGTTGGCTTGGCCAGCAAGCAACCAATACGAGAAGAAATGCCATAATGTCCGGAAGATCTTGTCCGGACCGACCGCTTTGACTGGCCAATATAGGTGGCGCTACAGGCGTCACATTTGTAAATATAGGTGGAGCCAGACAAAAGGTCTGAAGATAGTTTATCCTTATGGTTTACAACGCTTGAATAGTATAGTTGTTGGTAAATATTAACTTGGGGTTAATGTGGGGAAAGCTATACTTAAACATATTTTTTAGTTCTCTTGTAACGTATTTAGAACAAGGATCACTTATATAGGGAAATTTAAAGTACATAGTTAATTTATCAGCCCTTGATATATCTATTTTGCTATTTATACTAAGAAAAATATTTAGGAACTTTTTTATTTCTTTATACATTGTTATTGGGGTAGCCATTAATTTTGAAATAGTTAAAAGAAACTATTTCTGAGTCAAATGCCTGCCAGGAGCTGCAGAGAATGCTCTATGTATTAAAGTCTTAATGTTATTTATTTTAAAGTTAAAGAATGTAGCACTTTGGAAATTCATTCCAATATTCTTAACTTTATAGATGTAAGCATTACAAAAACTATCGCAAACAATAAGTCGCTCTTAAGTTTTAGCATCTTTAGAAAGTCTACTTTTACCGGTCTTGAAGAAACAACGAAACGCGTCGCAAATGTGCTCTCTCTTCTCTCTACTTCTCTCTCTCTATCTCGTCTCTTAATATCAATATATATCTCTCTTATATAATATATATATTATATATATATTAATATAATAATATACATATATATATATTTATATATATATATTATATATATATTATATATATATAGATACAATTATATAATATCATATATAATAATTCTAATATAATATATATATATATACATACATACAATACATACATACTACATACATACATACATAACCATACATACATCTACATAAACATTTTCCAGTAGCTTTTACAAGTCACCTATCTTCAGTATCTTTTATTGCCAAACCAGTAGGATACTCTATTACTTGTAAATAAAATACGTAACAGTTTAAGATTTTTGTTTGACACTCTTGCAGCAAGATGTCGCATTAATATCATGTAGCACAGAATATCATCAGTTTAACTTTGAATCTTTTAACATGCCCAGGTTTCCTAGTCCAGTTGACATATATGTATATATGTGTGTGTATATATATATATATATATATTAGTATACTATTATATATATGTGTGTGTGTGTGTGGTGGTGTGTGTGTGCGGCGCGCGCCGGCGTGTTGGCGCGCATATATATATTAATATAAGGAATCCAGTATAAAGTTGTTAAATTACATTTAGGACACTTATAGCTATACACACACACCCGGAGGACATTTAAGGGCATAAGCGACCTTTGAACTTAAATAATGACCCAATGGTAACAGGATTAATAGGTATCAAGTGAACCTTAATAGCTCCAAACTTATTTTGGATATGTTGCCAAAAAAAATCTAAAAGTATCAACAAATAAAAAAAAAGGAAACTGCATAAAATTTGATTTAGGAAATTGTAGGTTTGTGGGAGAAGTACTTGTCTGGAAGCAAAGGAAGTATCTTAAGACCAGTTCAGACGGGAAGCAGTTTCTTTAAAAGATTTGCATAAAAAGATGATCTCGTCTTGGAATAGAAACCAATCAGAAGTTTGCGTTAGAGCCCTGTGGAGGAGAGTGAAAACAGAATTCATTTTAAAGTTAAAACAGCAAAAACTAAAGATTAATAAATCTAACTGACATCGGGAACTATCTTCGGTTCCCCAAGTGACAAGCCAAGACGGGAGACCAAGATGGCGGAGACAGGCTCATCCCCGATGGAGTCAGATATACGTATATTGCACGTGTTAGTTATTTCCACACACACGTGCAATTGTGTGTGTATGTATGTATGTATATATATATATATATATATATATATATATATATATCTGTGTGTGGAAATAATGAACACGTGGAATAAATATCTGGCTCCATCGGGGGATGAACCTGTCTCGCTTCTTGGCTTGTCACATGGAGACCTAAGATCGTTCCCAATGTCAGTTAGATTGATTCATTTCATACTTGTTTAGGAGCCATAGAACAGAGGAAATTATAATGTCAAACTAAGTTTAAAGTGCGTAGAAAAGGATGTCTAAATAAAAAATTAAGTAAGATTTTACATATAATTATATAATATATATATATATATAGATATATACTATATTATATATATAATATACACACGATGTTTTAGTCATTAATTTTCACGAAGATAGATATACGAGGTTATAGTCCACATGGGAAAAGCTGAAATGCCATTTAGGTCAACAGTTTCGTCCTGCACTGGCCCTTATCGAGAGCTGTTTATTAATTAACACACAAAGTTTATAGTACATTCAAAGTAAAATAAAAATAAAAAACAGCCAAATAATTGCAATTAGATAAACTAGTTGAAATACAAGAAAGTCAGTTACTTTACAGTTACTGCCGTTCTTGTATTTCAGCGACCAGTGTTTATCTAACTGCTTATATTTATTTCTCTGTTTCTTATTTTTACTTTTGTATGTACGGTACTATATTTTTTGTGTTTGCCAATTAACAGCTCTCGATAAGGGCCAGTGGAGGACGAAACTTTTGAACTAAAGGCATTTCAGCTTTTCTTTTCCCCTGTTGACTATAACCTCGTATATATATCCTCGTGAAAAATAATGACTAAAACCTTCGTGTGTATATCTATATATATATATATATATATATATATATATATATTTAACCTCACCAGAATAACTTAAACACCGACTATATATTTAATATCAATTAATAACCACAGTATTTTTTCCAGTCCTATGTGTATTTTGTTTTTTCATACGGACTTGGGGAATCATCTAGTAATTACTGGTAAGCGGTTCATTTGTGATTTATTTTGGCAGTAGGAGTAATCAACTTCTAACAGTATGTATTTGACAAATTAACGTATAGAATATTGTATCATGCACTGTAAATGTAAAAACTGAATCGAATAAGAATCTAAACTATAGCCATGATAACATTATGGTTTCATGTCGTCGTAAAACTTGAAATTTAAAATAATTTTCGAAATGTCTACAAAGTACATTTATATGGTAAAATATTTTATCTGGCAAATACATACTACTTGTACGTAGTATGTGCTATTAGCACCGCTATTACAAGTATGTGCTATTTGCACCGCTATTCAATAATTATTAGACGCTTCCCCTAGTCCGTATTTAAAAAACGAACTACTCACAAACCCTGAACTATTGCGGGTATTTCAGTGATTCCGGTGGAGTAGTATTGTCAATTGTAGCATTTAAGTATACGTATAGTGAGCACAGGAGGAGGGTAATTGTTACCCCTGAGAAATGAGAGGAATCGTTTTCTATATTAGGGCTCTATAATGCCCGTTTTCTTTAGTACCGTAACAAGAGTCAAGTTAAGGCTGAATATCAAAAGTTTTTATCATTTTTTTTTATCATCGCGAAGGAGAATTTTTATTCTTTTTCGTAGACGTATTGCATAAGTTTATGAAGTTTATTTTGACTGTTAAATTATTAATGTTTATTTTTATTATGGTATGTAATTGCATAATATGAGAGAGTGTGGAACACTGGTATTTTAAAAAATATGGTTATGTTTTACACTCGGAATTTCGTCGTGTTAAGTCCTTATCTCGGGGGAACACAAAGGCAATGAACTTATGTGAGCCTTTGTTGTGCTACGCCCAGATAATTATTAGGCATCTTAGTTTACTAAGTTGCAATTTTTGTAGTCTCTTTACTTTACAAGGGACACAAAGTTATCGATGTGAGAACGATTTTAGTTAATCTAAGTGTGATATTCATCAAGTACTGATATCTACAAATGGGGTTTTAAAGACCATTCATTTCATTCATTACTTTTGTTTTCAGATTTGTTAAGAAACATCCGCACTCAAGTCCTTATAAAACTGATTAAGCCGTACACAAGAATTCATATTCCATTCATTTCAAATGAGCTGAACATTGATGCAACAGATGTGGAGGCACTCTTGGTACAGTGTATTTTAGATAAGTAAGTAAAGTTATATTTTTTTCTTTAAATTTTTTAATAATTGGTCGCACTTGAATATAAATTAATATGAAATTGTTTTTCAGTTGAAATTGATGTGTTTTGTATTGCACTAACCATTAAACTGTACCAGAGTTCACTTCAAATAACTCCATGTGTGTACTTCATATCTTAAAACTTATTGGATGCACTTTTTATGTAAAATATGTGAGGTCTGTCTAGTGTCTAGAAGAGTGATTAATGACAGGTCATGTTGGAAGGAATTACATTTCTTTAATTTTGCAAGGGTTACAGAGCATGCAGCTTTCCCTAGTATTTTCTTTTCAGTTTTTTTGGCTTTGTTACACAAGAATACTAGTTTTCTCATTAATAATACAAGTTAATTATATTTTTATTATTAAATTTAAGGAAATCTTGCATTTAATCTCGACAGAAGTTGTAAGCCATCTTTATGTCATTTGAATTGTGTCTATTAAAGTACCAAGGTGCTAGCTTGACACCTAGAGTATACCTTGTCTTTGTATGGTAGTCTCTGTGGACAGGTAATAATTAAAGATTTTCAGCAGTATCTATGCAAAAGAATATCATAGTATGCAGCTTAATCATCAAAATACATTTACGTATTTATTAAAGAATTAATCAGTATTGACGTGAAAGTTTCGTAGCGTTGATCTGCAATACTTTGTATAATACAAACCATTTTCACACCAGCATAGATGCCATCAGTGTGACTTTAGACATCACTATATTAACTTACACATGACACTTGTTTTCTCTTACCAGAGGCTCTTAACTCATTTTGTCGCTTGAGGAGAGTCAAGGGTAGATTTGCAAATTTCCTTTCGTAAATATCATAATCATTTTAAACTTTAAATTATATGTTTAATGGTAATTGCTAATTCCTGTATATATAACTAAGAGCACAGTAACTTACTTGTCATAGGTCCAGCCTATATGTAAAATTGTCGATTAGTTAAGGTTATTCAGTGGAAGGGTCATTCCTTGTAAATATTATATACGCACTGCTTGTCTCTGTAGGAGTTACATGTCCTCATTGCACCTTATCAGGTGTACCGTAGGCATTACTAATAGGTTAAGGATGTTTGCAATGATCCTTTCAGGCCCTAGCTTCACCCACTTTGTAGTCTTTTACTTTATTTCCATTCCTGCTTCCTTTAGTTTTTGTGGTCAACCTCTTTAGTACAACTGTGGGGTTTTCTCCTGGTTCCACCTCTAGAAAGAAATAGATATCTGTTTGAGGCTCGAGGTGAGGATGGCAGGTTCATCCTTGCCAAGATTCTTGGACATGATGTGTCATACAGTGCAAGTGGCATTTTTGGTTTGATTTCAGAAGCAGGTCTTCTGAAAGCTATTTAACTTTTACAATGATATATTTGCTTTTATGGTTTTAATTGAATATACTTTTATTCTATATTTATAATAAACGATATCGGCGTCAATGACCTTCGATGTCAGGATGCCAGAAAACTTCCAATCATTCATTCATTCATTCCACCTCTAGAGCCTTGTAAAAATCTTTTATTTTTGGGATCTCTTTATCTCTTGGTCAACTTCTTCAACTCTCTCTTTTCACTTTCCAAACTGCTGAATGGCCAAACCCGTGCTTAGCTTAACAGCCTAGATTTCATAAATTGATAAATATATATTACTCTTTTTAAAGTTCACCCAATTTCCATTGTGGTCATTAATTCAAATGTGTTGCTGTTAGTTTGGGGAAGGTACTGGACAAGCTTTCTCCACTCCCCCTACCCCTAAATAAACAGTTTCTCATCATTAGCTGCAAGTTGACAACATGCACTTTTTCATTTTGGCCACCAATACTATCATTTGCTGAAGCTTGGAAGGCAAGATACCAATAGACTTCAGAAAATGTGCTCATGTGAATGCCTTTGGAACCCCAAAGGAAACTAAAGAAATGATGAGCAGCTGCAACATAATTGACAGGATTTGCATGGTTAAAAGAGCCAAGGAAAAGATAACTGGGATTTATTTATGTGGGTTATGATGCGATTGCATTAGATTTAAATGCCATCAAATGAATAATTGAGCAGGGTGTAAGATTCAGGAATGATCCTAGTTGTACCACATATTTTATATCATAAGTTTGCAAAAATGAGTGCTTAAAACTAACGGGCAAATGTTATCCTTGATTAACCATTAGTTTTAGGGATAATCTGCAATAATATGGGCTGTAATATTTTATCAGCACGTAATATAAATAAATTTTATAGAGAGTAAACACAGCTCTACAGAAAACAATGAGAAATAAATATGATAATTGAAATGGATAAATAAACATTTAACATCACTCCTACCTCTGTGGAAGACTTGTTAGTGTATGAAAGACAGAGAGGAGGGGAGAGGGAGGAGGAGAGGTTATTGCTTGAAGAGAGAATCCTCCTCTAGAAGGACTTGAAATATCAAAGACTTATATGGGGTTACTTCTCTTTATTTTTTACTGGTACTGCTTGGGGTTCTTCCCTGTCACAATGTCTCTAAAATTTGCCTAAAATTAAACACGGCATTGTCATTAAACATGTTGGAGACGGGGATTACACAAATCTTTGTTGGGATGATAATTCTCCACAAAAATTTTTTTTACATCACTCCACTTTGCAAATATGTCCATAATCACTGAAGTAGGCACATTATGCATGCCTGCTTGCTTTTTTAATTTTTCAAGCTAGCCTCTGCTGGCTTTTATTAAATTCACTAACAGCACTTGTAGGCATTTTCTTACTGAAATTGGTATGCAACATCCTTGCCTTTTCACAAATTATTGCCTCAGACACACTATCTCCCACTATTTTTTGATGATCCAAAGCAATAACAACTGCAAAACATCTTTAGTTAGTTGCAATATCTGTTTCATTAATAACATTACCCCTTCCACAACATCAGCTGCCTTGATTTCTTTATTCTTTCATCGGATGGAGCTAATTATTGATACGGGCTTGCTGTACATCAAAGGGATATAAGCCACACTCACGCCACTGTCATACTTTGCTATGAGTTCTTTCTTAAATTCTATAGTCTCTCTCTTCCTTTTTACAGAGGAGCTGGCATGTGCAACTTTCTTTGGCCCCATGATGGCTTATTTAGCAGTTACACTCGAATAAAATAGCACAAAAAACAACGAACAAACAAAGGCAGAATGGATTACGAGAGAACATGGGATGCTTTTCTTGGGTGCTCGATACGGGCCTAGTCACGAGGTAGGCCCTAGAAGGAGCATTTCCGGGTGTACAAATTCAGAGGAAATGCATGAAACTAGAGTAAAAAAAAAAAAAAAACTACTAAAACCGGAGCATACGAAATTCAGTGTTTTGACTGTATTCACATTTATGAGAAAAATTACAATATTGAATGAGAGATTTTATTCATGTGCCAGAAATTTAAGTGATGTAAGTTCTCAATAGAGAACTTTCACTAAGGGCTGCTTTCACACAGGAACTTATCCTCTTGCCAGCTTAACGGGACTATGCTATGAAGAACAAGTACATGTCAGCCCCTTAAACTTTAAGCAAAGTACAAAAAGCTCAGTGAATTCATGTCCCACTTGCTTCTGAAAACTTTAAATATATTATTGCTGATGAGGAGACTAAACTAATAATGGCTTCAGTAACTAGCCATTGAATGATAGTATTGGTATTCAAGAGCTTGAAGGAGCTCTTGCTGTATTGCATGCTCAAGCTAGAAGCTTGAACATCAAACAAGCAAATACATATAGTAGAGCAAAGTGGAAGGCTTCTCTTTGGATTTATTTTTATAGTTCCTATGAGTGTTCCCTTCTAGGACTTGAAGCATGAGGGACCACTTGTTTTAGTCACAAGCGTTTATTACTGATCTCATCAGTGAGATTTCTGAGAGAAGTACATTTGGTAACCTTATTTGTCCATCTGATAAATTCTTAGATCATCATGTTCATCCTTGGAGGATGACAAGATCTTAGGAGTGGATTGTGGTGTGAAGAAGCACAACATAGCTTTCTTTACCCCTTCTTTCTTAGTTTCACACCTCAGTTTGTCCTATTAGCTTTTTAAAGGGCTGATATTCTCATCCAGTTTCCAGCAATTAGATGAATCATAGGCTTATGCTGTTGAGAGAGGGGGAAATGCAGGTTTCGTAGGCTTCCTTTTCATAATCTCTTTCTTCCATCTTGCTTTCCTTTTGCTATTAATTTCTATTTCAGCGCTGAATGACCTCACTGGTCCTAGTACTTGTCCTGTGGCCTAAATTCTATATTCAATAAAATTCAATTCACAACCCTTTGGAGGTCACACAGAGAGGGGTTTCTGCAACCCATTTGGTGTAGGGTTTGTGTGGCTCACTCACTAATTATGCACCCAGTCTACAGGTCAGTTTTGTGCTGGCGGTTGGGAAGGTTATTTCTAGTCTTCTTCAGGAGGTAAATCAGGTGGATCTGCATTATAAATTGTTTCCATGCTCAAGCCATGCATTGGAGAGTGTGTAGTTTGAGCACTCCTCCTTGGAGAATTCTTAGAACCCTTTCACCTCTAGTGGAAGCAGAAGGTAAGGGTTGTTTGAAAAATAGTGCCAGTGCTTGTTCCTCCCCTACTTTTTTGGCTTTCATAGTGTCTCTAAGCAAGGGGGCATATGTGTTTCAAGTCAGAAGGGGGGTTCTAACAGTGACTATTCTCTGACGAGAGACTCAATCTGATATGGTATGGGTTTAGGAATGCCCTAGGGAGGTAAGTTCTTGCAGTCTCCTCTTGTGGCTGCAGGAGTAGCAGCTCCGACCTCCAAGGATCGGATGGGACCAGGCTGTTAATGTTTTCCCCATTTTTCTTGCATACCACAATGGAGCAGCAATTATTGGGTTTTATTTCACTTCTAGTAAACAAAATATCCTATGGAAGCAGCTGTGGCTTTGTTCCAGCCCTTGGTTTTGCTTTCAGAGTTAACCTTTTGGTATAATCCTGAGGTGTTTCCTAGGTGCATTGCCATAGTTCAATTTTTGACCTCTCTCCCCTTTTGAGTTTGTATTACAAATCCATTTCTACTAGACTTTTGGATGAGCAAGGCTTGAGTACTCACCACAAAGAGGGGACTACTTACTTTCATGTAAACTGAAGGATGTGAACTGTTGAGTGCCCATTCTTCATAACTCTCAAAAGTACTCAACTTTACCTGAAGCAGATTTGTTTACCAGTTTATGATACTGTTTTAGACTGGCAATGGAAGTTTCCTAGGGATATGTACTTTATACCTTTAGCTTGGGATCAGTTTTGTCTCAGATATGTGCCTTTTGAGTACACAATGCCTCGTCTGCTTTGTACCATTGTTGCCGAGTTTGCAGCTTGTTTAACATTGCAAGTTTTCAGAATGGCTGAAAATCTCTCGGTGGTGGATGAGCTAACACCACAGTCAAGACTTAATTTTCAAGTAAAGATGAGTGATGTACGTATCATGTTTTACTTTCTATAGCAGTGCAGGTGGCTCATGGGACAGTTCCCTATCGTTGCTGAGTGGAATGTCACTGTAGTTCTACTCAACTCTTAGGAGCTGGGCACAGTGGTGTTTTGGTTCCTGCTCTCCTGGAAAGCAAATAAGTTTTTGAGAAGTTGAGTTCCAATACCTGAAGAGTATAGACTAGTATAAGTTAAGTTATCTTAGTTTTACCAGACCACTGAGCTGATTAACAGCTCTCCTAGGGCTGGCCCAAAGGATTAGATATTTTTACGTGGCTAGGAACCAATTGGTTACCTAGCAACGGGACCTACAGCTTATTGTGGGATCTGAACCACACTATATCAAGAAATGAACTTCTATCACCAGAAATAAATTTCTCTGATTCCGCGGTGACCGAGCCGGAAATCGAACCTCGGACCACCGGATTGGCAGCCCAGCTCGAAAACCACTCGTCCAGCGTGGAACTGAAAGACAAGGATTGCAGAGAACTTTTGTTTTCTTGTTCCATTTTGAGCTGTGATGGAATTATCTTCCTTCACCTGTAGAGAATAGAACAGAATATAGAATTTAGGCCAAAGACCAAGTGCTGGGATCTATGAGGTCATGGAGCCCTGAAAGGGTAATTGACAGTAAGGTTTGAAAGTTATAACAGGAGGAAAACCTCACAGTTGCACTATGAAACAATTTTTGGGGAGGTGAAGAGAAAGAAAATATGAATGGAGGTCCAGTATAAGAAATGAGATAGGTTGCAGCTAGGGGCTGAAGGAATGCTGCAGAGACCCTTAAGTAATGCCTACATTGCCCCACAGGAGGTGCACTATGGGTCCATCACCTGTAGAACACTAAATTGCATTCGTTGCTCTCTTGCACTATGTTCTTTGAGGAGTGATAAAGTGTTTCTCATTCCTTCTGTGATTGGTACTGGCAGTTCATTGTTGGCTTCTCCCAGAGCTGGAGTGTTTCCTTCTTTTGTAAATACCTTAAGTGCAGGAAGTTGTTGTTTAGGAACTTTCTTTAGACTTCAGATGGGGTTTTTGGACCTTCACATCCTCTGAGGAGGAAGTTGGTCCTCCTTCCCATGGAAGGGATCTCAAGCCAGGGGCATTAGTACTATCCTTCAGTGTTCGGATGAACTTTTTTTTATTTCCAAGTAATGAAGGTTTAAGATTCCTTGCTTCTCATTCTACCTGAGGAATGTTGGTCACAATTCCTGAACAATTTTTATTCACCTGAGATCTGTTTTGGACAAGGTCAGTACCTAGTCTGCAGTGACTAAGCCTGACGTAAGTCTGGAGGTGGAAGTGGAATGATTGGATTTCATTCCATCCTTATTCCTTCTTTCAAGAGCAGTACCAACTGGAGTGGTTCGACAGGTTACCGGTGATTGAACTTCCAGCATCCTGTCCTTGTCCGCTCTCTATAACAATGAGGAGAGAGGACCTGGTGTAAAGTAGTTATTGTCCAGCACCCAATTGTGGGTTTTACCTCAACAAAACTGGTTTTTAACGTGGTCCCCTGCCAGAGATAGATATCATGGTTTTTTGAATGGTTGGTTCCTTGAGTAACCCCTGCTCACTCTAGAAGGGATACT
The DNA here is from genome assembly GCF_015104395.2 of Macrobrachium nipponense. Classification (NCBI taxonomy): domain Eukaryota; kingdom Metazoa; phylum Arthropoda; class Malacostraca; order Decapoda; family Palaemonidae; genus Macrobrachium; species Macrobrachium nipponense. Next base: position 136,860,394 of record NC_061100.1, on the reverse strand, counting down.
CAGGCCTAGGACCCTACTACTCTTGCCACCTGTTTTGCCAGAGCAGTTAAGGGTTCATGAGTCATGACCTTCCTTGCCTGGAAGACAATCAGAATCAAGGCAATTTTGTGGTGGTTCTCGGATCCACTCAGTTGAAGGTTCCAGAACTATTCGCCTACCAAGGGAACATAGCTCCTATATGAGATGATAGTTTGTATTCCTGTAGGAACAAATAAAATTTGAAATAAAAATTTGTGTTTTTCCTAGGTATACAAACACAGTCTTTTATATCTTATTAGTCCCACTTCAACTGCATCGCTAAGTCCTTGTGGCTGAAAAGAAAAATGAATGCAACAGTCAGCGAGTGAGGGATACCCTGCCATTCACCCCTTATCTCCACCTGTTAACCAGCTGGTTAGCCCAGCTTGTTACCAAGTTTTGCCAGTTTCAAGCTCATGCTGAAAGGGAGGAAATTCCATTCTCTGATAAGTGAAAATCACCATTAACCGAAACTCAAGTGATTTATGGTGGCAAGTTTTGGTTAATGGCTGCGATAGCCGGTTGATGGTGCCTCTGTTAGGTATATTATGTCACCATAACTCTTATTATCAGCACCTTATGGCGCAGATAACTGAAACTTGGCCAGTTATGGTGCCAGACAAACGCCATAAAACCGGATGTCATTAACCAAGTCTGCTGAAAACCAGGGACTGTCTGCATTAATTTGTATTCCCACAGGAACAAATTGTGTAGTAACACTTCAACTTGGCAAATGTTTGTCAGCTATGCTATTATGATTATTTTTTTGTCATGCTACCTTTTTATATGCAATAAATTTTTAGATAAATCTCTTTGAATTGAATGTTAAGTTTAGATTAGCACAGGCTAGTTTACGATAGGAACTAAATGTGGAATTGCTGGTAGCTGTAAGATATTTAGAAAATATTCTACTGCAGGCTAAATTATAGGGTCTTTGTTTGTCATCAACCAGCCAGACCTCCAAAATGTTTGTTGACATACATTAAGTGACATGAATACATAATAAAAAAAAATTCTACAATTTCATGTTTCTTATAAGCATTCCTTTATTGTTTATGAAAGCCAGCGTAATAAAAGAGGTCTTTCCTATTAGAACACAATAGTGAAACCTTGGTTTTTGTACATAATCTGTTCCAGAACCTCCCATGAAAGCCGAAACAATAATTCCCTTTAGGAATAATGTAAATACAATTAATGCATTCCAGACCCCCAAAAAAATATTAACAAAAATGACATTTTATAGGGGATAAACAGTTTTACATACAGAAAATAATGAGAAATAAATATAAATGACTAATGAAATGAATAAATGAACATTTAATATCTCTTACCTTTATGGAAAACACCTGTTAGTGTATGAAAGAACAGAGAGGGATGGGGGAGAGGGAGGAGGTAAAGTTATTGTTTGAAAGGGGAATCTCCCTCCAGAAGGACTTCAGGTATCAAGGACCTATCGGGGTTTACTTCTCTTTGTTTTTTACTGGCACTATCTGAGGATACTTCCCCTCTTCTTTTTGTACTGGCGCTAGGACCAGCTTCAGTTACTGGATCCCTGTCGCACAACAAAACTGTCCAGAGACATTTGTTTATGGCTTTTCTTTAAAATTTGCTTGAAGTCAAACATGGAATTGTCATTAACATGTTGGAGACATGGATTACAACTTCTTTGCTGGGATGATAATTCTCCAAAAAAAATTTTGACATCATTCCACTTTTCAAACATGTCCTTAATCCCTGAAGTAGGCACATTATGGATGCCCATTCATTTTCTGAATTTTTCAAACCAGCCTCTGCTGACCTTAAATTCACTAACAGCAGCGCTTCTAGTTAGCATTTTCTCACAGAAATCAGCATGCAACTTCCTCCAGCACTTTGCTATGAGTTCTTTCTTAAATTTTATAGTGTTTCTTGCCTTTTTTACATGAGGGTTAGCACTTGGAACTTACTTTGGCCCCATGATGACTTATTGAGCACTTGCACTCGAATAAAAAAGCACATAAACAATGAACACAAAAGTAGAATGGGTCACGAAAGAAGATGAGATGTTTTGTTTTGGCGCTCGATACAGGGCCTGGTCACGTACTGGCCCTGGATGGAGCATTTCTGAGTGGACAAAAACCGAAGAAACATATGATAACCGAGAGTATTTCGTAGAAAAAAAAAAAAAAAAAGTCTGCGAAAACTGAAACATACGAAAAGAGAGGCATACTAAAACTGAGTTTTGACTGTAATTATTCCACATTGGCATTGCTAACAAGCCAAAGTGCTATAATGTAAAAAAAAAAAAATGCTATATCCTAAAACCTTATTAAAATTTTTAGGTAGGTTACCGCTATCCTTTACACACTGTGAGAACAGCACAAAAAAGTATAAAGAGGCAAGCTTGGCAACTTAAATATCTTACTAGTAGTAGTTGGTGTACTATGTAGCAGCAAAAGTTATATACTGTATAGAGTAGATACAACTGAGAAACCTTGCAAACAAAGAGGCCAGAGTGTCCGTCTTAGCCGATTGTCCGGTTTAAACGGTGATACTGCACAGTATATATATGTACGTACAAATATCTATAAATATACTGTATTTCATTATTTTTATAGTGTGTGAATAATAAACCAGTGTAGAAATGTTTGAATTAAACCTCATATAGTAAAAGATGAAATATAAATAAAACATGAAAAAAAAAATCTAGCTGCATATGTAGATGCCTAAGCAAAGACATTATTGCTAATTTGGGTAATTAAACATTACTACTGCAGCAAAAACTTGTTTTTCCCCTTTTTTCATTTTATAGTTTATTATTTATTTATATTAATATACTCTTAAATGAATGTGAGATCATTAAGATCATCTATAATAAAATAGTGGGACAATTAAGACCATATGTTTACTAAAACATTTTGTTTTCAACAAAAACATTCAGTAAAATGCAAAAATATACATGATCAAAATAATTGTAATTCAGCTTGTGAATTTCAACGATAAGTTAAACTACAAAATACATTAAGTCATATCGATGTTGGAGAGGGTTGTCGTCAACAGTTTGCTGTAGAATTTTGCGATTGAAATCTCTATAAATAGAGCATTAGTGGAGGGCTGTCATTGGCCAACAGATCACCATGTCAACCAGCCAGACAATCAGGTTTTATCTGTTCTGTCTGTAAGTGCATGTTTTGAATAGTATGCTACATAGTTTTTAATAGTGTACGTATTTTACTGATTATATAAAGAACAGAATTAATTCCTTCCTTCAAAATTGTTGGAATATAAAAGATGATAAAAATGATGATAGAATTAAGCTGCATGGAGGAATTGGCAATTTCTCTCTCTCAGTCTCTCATGTAATTTGCCACAAAAACACAAGTATTGTTCAGTAACTCGGCTTTTGTCTCTGTAAAGTTAACCTTTGTCATACCTTTCTTTCCTTAAAACTTCCAAAGCATCGTACTGTAGCTAATTGTCAAGTAACATAGGTAAAACTCGTAATGACTCTACATACTGCACGCAAATTAAATCAGTTACAAGTTAAAAGCATTTGAGGTTACAGTAAAAAACAGAACTTTATATAAAAAATAAAAATATAAATTAAAAGTATATTTAACTTTGGTAAATAAAAAGGAAAACCATGTGCGACGAGCGGAGGAACAGTAACTTTCTTAAATTGTGGATAACATATGCATTTTAATTAAATCAGCTGACCCTCTTCAGTGCATGTCTTATCTGATATCTGGATTAATGGGGTCCGGTTGAACGAGGGTCGATTATAGATGTGAACAGGTGTGTTCTCTAGTGACGGTTTTGTACTAGAGAAGACAGTGCAGTACAAATTTTTCAGTAAGCAATTCATTTGGAGAAGGCACCTTGTCATTCCTGGATAGATATTGTGCATGTGTAAAATACAAGCTTTGTACAATGAGAGAGACTTACCTCATATTTATTGCAAATGTTCTAAAAGATAATTTTTTAAATTTTTAATATGATTTCTCTTACAGTACTATTGATGGACGGATAGATCAGGTGAATCAGGTTCTGGAGCTAACAAGGGGTGCTGAAGGAGCAGCACGTTACACTGCTCTTGACAGATGGACGAACCAGCTTCAATATCTACAGTCTGTTATTGTGACAAAGATGAATTAATTGCCCTGACCCAGTGAAATATGAACAGTCTCCACTAACTTGAAAGTGTATGGGAATTTGCAAGATTACTTTGTTTCTCCTTTTTCAGATCTTGAGAGAACACTTTTTGGTGTATGTTGCTTTGTGTAAATTAAATTTCTTCTCTACCCTTTTATCAGCTACAGTTCTTGAAGTTGTTATAAACATAGGATAATCGTTTTGAAAAAAGTTTGAATTTTGTTAGCTTGATAAATTTTTTGCCGAAAGCCTTCTTTGCTTGGGAAATATAGGTCCTGGTTAAATGAGCAGTGATTTGATTGCAGAGCCTGCAGATGACCAACTGACTACCCAGCTGGCCAGGAATTAAGTCAAAAATACTTTTATTCATAAAGATTAAATGTAAATTTTGAAACCAATACTTTTCAGCTACTAATTGGAAGGTGGGGTAAATTGAAATCTGCAAAATAAATTGGTGAAATATTTTTTGGTATTTTATGTAAGGGCTGCTGCTCAGAGGAATCGGTAATAAATTCCAAAGGAATCGGTAATAAATTCCACATATGAACACATTTTTTACATTACAAAGTTTGTTCATAAAAAATGCTGATTAAATTTTGGCTTCAGTTGTGAAGCCACAATTTGTTGCTAAAACCAATAAAGATAGTAACATTTATGAATGGTTTTAATTTATGACACACAAAACAATTTGCAAGGATGAAATAGCACACATCAAAACAAAAAAATTTAATTTTGTAAACTACGACTATCATATCGGTATAACAAAGGGATGGTGCAACTTAAAAATATAAAAGACTGCTGGGCCTTGACCCAGGCTGACAACCTACTACACATCTCTTGAAAAAGGGCCATAGATATGGCCTGAAAGTACTCTAGTGTTGAGTAAAATAAAATGTAAATATTTTTTCAATATGAAAATTAATCAAAATTTAATCATGTAATATTTTGGTTTTGAATTTCTACAGTATTTTGAATAGACAATATTTTACTTTCACTCAAACAACTTCCATAATGATATGCTCATATCTGAAGAACCTGCAGCAAGCAGAAACTGGCTATCAAATTCTTTAACATAACCAGATGCATAGGCAAGGCACTCTACTGTTTTCTTGTGGTACAACAAAACAGCAAGAGGTTTCATTTTCTTACTTGAATACACACGAACACGAAAGTCCCACCCACCAGAAACAAATATTTTCCCATCAGGGCGTGCTACACAACATGCTGTTCCTGGGTTTGTAATGCAAACTTCTTTATCTGCAATTATTTGCCAATTAGTACTTATAGAAAAGGTGAACAATTTCTCAATTGCAGAACCAACCAGTATGATATTAGATATGGTGTTTACTGACAAACATAGTGGAGTCTCACTGCACTGAACTTCACTAATAACAGATGAGGTTTTGTAATCCCAGAGGGAGATGTGACCACTTTCATACATGATAATTAGGACCACCTTTTCAAATATACAGGTCCATTTTATCTGCATTACATTTCCCCTTTTTTGAGAGTCATCAATGGTGAGGATGCACACTTTTGAATCTCTTTCAATGTCAAATACAGTAACACTATCCTCACTTGGACCAGGAATGGCTAATAACATGTCATCGCCATTGAAAATGTCACATTGACTGAACCCAAGATAATTGCACAGTGAATACTGCTTGACAGTTGTAGATGTAGGCTGAGAGATATTCCAGCATTTTACACTGCTGTGCCTCCCAAGCGTCCATATTTCACAAGCTTGCCTGGAGCACATCCACATAACTGAGCATCCAGGATGAGCAATCCATTCTCTAAACAAGCATTTTGTCTGCAATGTTAGTAATAAATTATATACATATATGGATTTACATGGTATATTCATGTTTTCCAAAAAGATAAGATTAATACATAAACCAAACTTGTTTCTTCTTACAAGTTGAGATCATTTGCAATCAAAAGATAGGCAACATAAAAGGCAGGATAAAAACTCCCTACAGAAGGAAGTAATGCATGGAAGAAGAGCATTAAAGAATGAAAAAGATCCAGCAATAAAATATTTATATTTAAAGTTCTATTAAGTGAAAAAATAGTCTGTAAATTGCATCTTATCAGGTAGAAAGAGACAAAACTCTCACAGTGCGAACTTTTCCACTCAGGGTCCCTATGAGTTTCAAGGAACAGATACCATGAATAATATTAACTCCATGGGGATGATTGGTTAGTATTGTATATGCACCTCACACGATGCACAAAGTATTACCGAAGGTTTTTAGCATCCCTAAGGACCCTTGGCTATGCTCACATTTTAGCCAGTGACTTTGACTTTACCTCCATTCCGGTTTCCTTTCTATTTTCTCCTTAACTATTACTTCTTGGGACAACTCTGGGAGTTTCTCCCAGCTTCACCTTTAGATCCCTGCACTTCACCTTTACTTTCAATCTCTTTATCATGCTGTCAAACCACTCTCAACTACCTCTCTTCACCATCTTAATGCTGAATGGCTGAAAGTGCCACAGTGGTTGACTTCATAATCTCAATTTCATGATTCAGTATTCTAGTGTAAATCTGCAATGTTTTTTTTATTGTTGCATTATCTTAAATTATCCTTTCTTACAATCAAGCAGTATGTCTGGAAAATAGACCTTTCTTGATCAGTTCAACTTAGACTTGACTTGGGTAAAAAAGCAAAAGAATTTCATTACCTGTAGTATAAACAGAGAAAAAAAGATGAAGAAATTAAAGTGCCTAACTAATTTAGATTCAGTTGCAACAGCAGCAAAAATCTAAGGAGCATTTAAGCTGGTTCTCATTGCTGTCCATAGGCCCTCCAGTACACCAAGGGATTCAGAGTCTGGGAATGACAAATAGTACCAGGAATATCACACAAACACTATTTAGCTTGACACTTCTGACCCTAAAAGTGAAAATATTTTAATTACAAGTTAATAAAAAAAACTGGATTATGAATATCCTACTGTAATCTTAATATGACAAATTTTCTATGACAATTTGTATTTTTCATAGCTACAAACCTGAGGTCTTAACAATAGGATCATTTCTAGCACCTAGCTGGATCCGGTAAAAAAGCAGATGAAAGCAAGGAATCTGGTGGTATCTGGCAACGCATGCGTAGATCAGGTGAAGAGTGGTCAAACGCCAATCATCTACTGCTGTCTTTCCCAACTCAGGACGATTTAACAAAAAGAGGGGCGGCTAGAGGCAGGCAGTATAACGTTAAGACCTCAGGTTTGTAGCTATGAAAAATACAAATTGTCTTAGAAAATTTGTCATTTGTTCATATGCAAACAAACCCTCAGTCTTAACAATAGGATAGACTCATACTTGGGAGGGAGGTATAAGACATCCTAGACCGGCTGGGGGCCTACCTGCCAGTTCAGCTCTCAAAAGAAATAGTTCTTAGAGAGGGACTGAAGCCCGTGGAGAAGCTAGATACACTCAAATCTAACCACTCAGAACCTGAGTGACGTACATACAATGATATATGGGATAACCAATGTACAGTATAGGGAACCAAAGAGAAACTTTGACTGTCTAAAAACAAACCAGGGCACTAGGGTTTGTAGTACTCCTGACTCCTCCTTTCCCAGGAGCGGAGCCCATGCTACTAAATAGTGGGTAAGAAATTGTATGTTGCACGACCACACTACCAGTATGACTACCTCACTCACCTGTATCAGACCAGTCCAGCAAATGACGTGTCAGTTCCTTAAACCGCCTGAAGGAAGAAGGAAAGGTACAAGAGAAAGAAGGAGGCCAGCCAACTCACTCATTCTCTCATCCACACAATCATCTTAGGTAGCTACAAAGGTGCCCCGTTAAGGGCAACTATGAGTTACACAACCTGTTGGGCAGCCATCACAGGACCCAGGGAAAAAGTGAAAATAGATCTGTGGGCAACATCCTTAAGATAGAAGGAGGTAAAAGTGGACTGGCGTAACCAAGTACCAGCGCTCAGCACTCTATGTACAGCCAAGTTCTTTTTGAAAGCCAGAGAGGGACCAATACCCCTAACGTCATGTGCTTTAGCCTGCACAGACGTGGTGATGGAATCATCAAGAGTCAAGTATACCTGTCTAATGGCTTCCCATATCCAAAAAGAGATATTATTCTTAGACACCTCTTTCTTTGTACGGCCTGTACTGACAAAAAGTCTGCGGCAGCCTGGTCTAAGGTGCCGAGTCCTTTTAAGATTGTAACTCAGGGCCCGGACAGGGCGCAACAAAAGCTCTTGAGCATCACCACCCACAAAGTCAGTCAGTGATGGAAAGGAAAACGAAGCGAACCTGTCATCATGCACCGAGGGATTTTGGGTCTTGGCCACGAATTCCGGAACAGATTCGAAGGACACTGACTTCCAACCCCTGGTGTGCTTCACCAAAGCCAAAAGGAAAACTGTCTTGAGCGTCAGGTTCCTATCAGATGAGCGGCACAATGGCTCATGTGGACGCTTAGTCAAGCTCTTAAGCGCCAAGGAAACATCCCACGTTGGGGACTTGAGCTCTCTAGGAGAAGACGACTGCTCAAACCCTTTAACTAGCAGGGAAAGTTCCCAGGAAGAGATGTCGATACCCTTCAGGCGTAACACCAAACTCAGAGCCGCCCTGTAGCCTCTAATAGCAGACACGGACAAACGTTTCTTGTCTCTGAGGAAGGTTAAAAAGTCTGCTATTCGCTGAATAGAGGTCGCAAGTGGAGAAAAACCCCGTTTACAACACCAATCACAGTAGATCGCCCATTTGCATTGGTAAACTGCGGAGGTTGACTTCCTAAGACTGCTAGACATGTGCCCAGCTGACTTCTGAGAAAAGCCTCTCTCTCGGAGGTGATAGTTGATAGCCTCCAACCGTGAAGAGAGAGGGATTCTACTGACTGGTGGAACCTTTCTGCATGGGGCTGACACAGGAGATGCCGCCAAGGCGGAATCTCCCTCGGATCTCCGACAACAACAATAGCAGATCTGGAAACCATTACGCCTGAGGCCACAGAGGGGCCACCAGAGTCATTCTGAGACCCTGTGAACCCAACAGCCTGTTCAGAACCTGACGGATCAAACAAAACGGAGGGAAGGCATACACCTCCAGGTTGTCCCAGGGATGTTGGAATGGGTCTTCTGCCAATGCCAAGGGATCTGGAACCACTGAACAGAACGCCTCCAGCTTCCTGTTGTAACGTGTCGTGAAAAGGTCCAGCATGGGTCTCCCCCAAATCTGGAAAAGCCCGTCCGCCACCACTTGATGAAGGGACCACTCTGTGCCTAAGATCTGAATCCCGGCGACTGAGTTTGTCTGCAACCACGTTCCGCTTCCCTGGGATATACTTGGCTGAGAGCTCTACCGAATTGCTGATTGCCCACTGGTGAAGCTCAATGGTCAAGGCATGAAGTTGCTGAGAAACTAGGCCTCCCTGTTTGTTCACATAGGCTACCATCATGGTGTTGTCCGACATGAGAACGACAGAGTGACCCTCTACCATCCCCCGAAACTCCTTCAGACCCAGGAAAGCCGCCTTCAACTCCAAGACGTTGATATGCTGCTGCTTGTCCTCTAAACCCCAAGCGCCTGAAGCGATGAGGCCGCCTAAGTGCGCGTCCCAATCTGCGAGGGAGGCGTCCGAGAACAGAAGGAAGTCCAGAGGGAGAAAACGCAGAAGGACGCCCTTCAATAGATTCTGGTCGTCCAACCACCAACGAAGGTCTTCTCTCACTTTCAAAGACAGTGGGACCATAAACAGAGGAGAGTCCCCCGCCGGAGACCAGAATTCCCCGTCTCCATTGCAGAGACCAAAGATGAAGACGCCCATGAGGGACCAGCTTCTCCAGGGAAGATAGCACTCCCAGAAGAACCTGCCACTGATGAGCTGATTGATGCGACTTTGAGAGGAAGTTGCGCGCCACAGCCCGCAACTTCTCCAATCTCTGATCCGACGGGAAAACTCTCGCTATTGTCGTATCGATGACCATGCCCAGGTAGAGAATCCTTTGAGTGGGTACAAAGTTCGACTTTTCCTGGTTGACCAATATGCCCAGGTCCAAACAGAACCGAAGAGACGATCCCTGTCTTGCAGCAGCTTTTCCCTGGAAACTGCCAAGACCAACCAATCGTCGAGGTACCTAAGCAAACGGATCCCCTGAGCCTGGGCCCAACTTGACACGAGAGAGAAGACCCTTGTGAACACTTGAGGGGCTGTGGTCAACCTGAAGCACAAGACTTTGAACTTGAAGATCTTGTCCGCCAGAGAGAAGTGAAGGAACTTCCTGGATGTGGGATGAACAGGGATTTGGAAGTATGCGTCCTTCAAGTCTATCAACAGCATGAAGTCGCCTTCCCTCACAGCTGCTAACACCGAGCGCGGGGTCTCCATCTTGAAACGTGTCTTCCTGATGAAGCGATTCAAGGTGGATAAGTTGATCACAGGCCTCCATTCTCCCGACGCCTTGGGCACCAAGATGTGACTGTAAAAACCTGAGGACGGACGCACTACTTCCTCTATCGCATCCTTGTCCAGCATTTTCTGCACTTCCTCCTGAAGAGCCAAGAACTTCAGAGAATCTGGCGGATACGTCTTCCTGAGCTGCGGCTTGTCCGACAGAGGAGGAGAGAAGTCGAATGGCAACAGGTATCCCACCCGAAGGACATCTACCACCCACTTCTCCGCCCCGTAACACTGCCACTTGGCCAAATGGCCAGCCAGGCACCCCCCCACCCGTGGCGCAGGAGAGGGAGAGGCGCCCAACCTACCGACGGCCCCCTAGACCTCTGCCCCTAGGGCCTCTTCTTGGTTTAAAGGAACGAGAGCAAAAGGGGCGTTGATCCTGAGACTTGGGTTGTGTCGAACAGGAAGGCCCTGCCAAACTCAAGGTCCTCGATAACCTACCAGGCGACGATCTCCTCGATTGCTGCTGGACTGGGGGAGGAGGGGGGGCCAAACGTCTCCGAGGGCGGGCTCTGATTTAGACACGGCTTGGTGCACCAGCCGGTCCTTCATGTCAGCCCGACGTCGGGCTATCGCATTGTCGAGTTCGGTCCATGGAAACAAAAACTGCGATTCTAACAGATCACCGTTCCTCAAGGCCAGCAAAGACTGTATCGAGCGACCTCTCCATCCTAGACAAAGGCGCGTCCCTCCTAACCAGAAGAAGATTAGCCCATAAATTGGCACTGAGGTGAGCTAAATAAGAAAACGCCTTGTCCCCGGATTGCAAAAGACTGGCAAGCGAGGCGGCACTCACCAACCCATCAGGGGACCTGTCAGAAGCTATCTTGGCAATCACTACAGACCAGAGGTCCAGCCAAGAAACCGTCTGCAACATGGAGGCCACCGTAGATTCACAAGCTAAGGCGTCTTGCGGAGATAAGGACGGAGCCACTGACCTCACCTGTTCCAAAGTCATACCTGGCTTCAGGCGAATGACGTCTGGGTAAAGGTGGCGTGACAACAAAAACGCAGAGCTCGTAGCATAGTACTTCTTATGTCTTGTGAGAGGTGGGGGTAGGAGTTTGGTAGAGCCTCTAAAGCGAAATGAACCGTCCCGGTCAGAAACAGAGGCGTTAACCTTCTGCAAGACCGACTGAACGTGCCCTGACAACGGCAGCTGGAGAGATGATTTGGGGTCCTGAGCAGCTCCCACCAAGGCTTCCAAGCAAGAAGGAGTGTAAGATGACAAGCCTGAGTCCTACTTTCCAAATTGTTGAACCGACAAATGATATCAACAACCTCCGAAAAGGAAGACAGAAACTCCTGCGTGTCCCCTTCTTCCTGCTCTGGCACCGGCGACAGACGACGAGAAGGATGTGTAGGCTCCTCTTAACGTGTTTTCTTTACCAAAATTCACAGAAGGGTTAGTAGGCAAACAGTCTGAAACCCCTACTAGCCTATCCGGGCTGGGTCCGAGCGCTAGCCTCCGAGACGGACCCACTGTAACATTAGGCACATTGCTTACCTCAACAGGTGACTCCAGATGTCCATGAACAGACACAGGCGTGGCGGCCGTACGTACGTGAGATAAGGGGGAAACTCGAGCACTTGAGATTAACAGTGAATCCCTTATAGTGGGAGACTTGGAAGCAAGCAAACACTCCAGCTGCACCACCCCCGTGCTACCTTCGACCTCTTGACAGGCGCCTTCAGATCCTTACGGCGACGAATAGGCCTGGGAGAAGAAGGAGCACTACCATCACGTGCACAGACGGGGGAGGTTGCAACACGCTCGTGATGTGCAAGGACGGGGTGGGGTGGACGCACGTACGAGATTCGGCGGCGAAACAACCCCTGCAGAACTCACATCACTAACACTGCCCAAAACCACAGTACTCTCGGGAACACGTCCGTGCTGTTCCTCCCTCGGCGGCGAAGGAAGGGCAAAGTCCTTAGCCTTCCAACGCTTAATACGCCGACGAGGCGTAGAGGGGATAGAGGGAGAGGAAGACAGCACTAGCTTCTTAAGCGCACTCTTCTCGGAAGGCGGGGACGAAGCAACACGTTTCCTACCAGTCCTCCCTTCCGATAAGGCAGCCAACTTCACATCTGAAACAGAGTCCAGCCTCTGAAGCATTGCCTGGCATATGATCTCGGACTGATGGGCCAGAGAAGGCTCCGAAGACAAGGATTTCGAACTGGGCGGCAGAGATGACGTCACAGCTAAGAGAGGCGGCTCAGAGGAGGCGACTGGGAGAAACCTCATCAATGAGAGTGACGTCACGACTTCCCCTCTGAGCGAGAGGAAAAGAGATGCCACTGGCAGAGGAATACACAAAGATGGGCCCTGTGACGACAACAACTGGGCTGACGCCACAGCATCACTCCGAGATAAGGCGGCGGCAGACACCGGCGGAGCAATACAAGATGGCCGACTGCTCCCACCCGTTGAAATGAGGCCGGAAGGGTGGGGTGGCCTGGCTGGACTGGGGAGGGGGGTGCGAGCCTCCACAAAATGCGCTAGCAACCCCCCCAAAGACAGGGTATCCCCTAGCCCAAGCGTCTTCCAAATCGCCGCCATTTTGGACGCCTCCGACTCTGGAAGAAAGAGAATGATGAAAAAACCTCACCCTTCTCGGGAACCGAAAAAACTCCCGAGGAAGAGGGGACTACATTACAAATATTACCCTGGTGACCTTCCGATACTTCCATCGACGAATCAATGGAAGAAAAGGAAGGAGAAGCAGGGACAACGTTACTATGGGGGTTGACAACTGCGGAAGACAAAACATCGGGAATAGGAGCAAAGCCCTCCCAAGAAGGAAGAGTAGAGACTCTCTGATGTCCCCTCTTACCATAAAACTTCCTCCACTGCTCTGTACAAGGATTCATAATCGTACAAAAATTGGAACAACACCTACTGCAAATGATGTGAGGGTCCGTCGCTGACGAAGCCAAGAAACGAGAACACGGGAATCCAGGAATTCCGGGGCACCAACACTGATGTCGAGAAGGAGCAGAAGAAGCCATACTATTAGGTAAAAACACACACACACTAAAGGAACGAAATGGGCAAAAACCAGGAAAAAGGCCAAGAGAGGAAAAACCCAACTCTCGTCCAGGCGGTAAAGAAAAAGACTGGAGTAGATGATCGACGTTTGACCACTCTTCACCCGATCTACGCATGCATTGCCAGATACCACAAGATTCCTTGGTTTCATCTGCTTTTTTACCGGATCCAGCTAGGCGCTAGAAATTATCCTATTATTAAGACCGAGGGTTTCTTCGCGTATGAACAACTAAGTTTTTATGGATTGAAAGATCCATAAAGGAAGAGAAAATCAAGTAAACCTTACCTTTCAAAAAAAATTACCATCACATGAAATATCTGATTATTGTTATTTGAGAGTCATTTACAACAGTAAAACATTCTACTGCTTCCTAAATTGATAAAACAAGCTGGTCAGTCTTATGTATGGTAAATATTTTTCAATAGTAACCAGTTCCCCACAAACTGTATTGAATTCATCCAAGATAGAACCAGGGACTTTCAAGTATGCCTGCCTTAGCAGATGTGGACAATCTCTGGTGGGAGGACATAATTGGTGTTGTTCCTTTCATCATCTGCAAGATCATTAACTTTAGTTCTTGTACAATCAATTGCTTGTAAAATTCATATTTACTTGACCAGTGAATGAAGCTGTCATGATCATAGCTTGCAAAGCCTGGACCAAATGCCCTCAAGTCAACAAGCCTAACAAAAACAATTTCAGTTTGAAACAGAATAGTGTTGGGTCCTTAGACCTGGCAACCTATCCTTGTGGTACAAGTCCACCTAAACTTTAAAAAAAAATATCCCTGTTGAGTTAACCTATAAACAAAGCAAATGTAGCGTCAAATCCAAGCAATAACTTCGTGCCATGGCTTTTGAAAATACACAGAAAATGCACTGTTAAACAGGAAAAAAATCACACTAGAATACTATTTACAAATATGATGTTTCAAGAAACAATGAGAAAAGGCAACATCAACAGTCAGAAAACCAAACAAGGAAGCGTGTACCACAAACAAACATCTTACATCCCATAAAGATATAGACAATATTATTTTGAATTAGATATCAGAAAAGGCTAACAAACTGGCCGAGTAATACTCCTTTTACTTCAACACTCACTATTATGATAATGCTGATAAATATAGTATAAGCAACAAACCCATAATACAAGCAGAAGTAAAAAGAGATAAATGAAATAAAAGGATGGTACACAGCACTATATCCTTTACTCAAAACACTATTGTGTAATAAAATTGTACCCAGAGACAGGTTGTCTCTACTTGCGAGGAATATCAAATCTATCTTTCATTAGCACTTCATTTATTCCAGCAATCAATTGAGACTTACTCTGTTGACCATTAACATAAAGTATACTGAGTAAAATAGTCTATGTTGTAATAACATGAAAATCTTTCCTTAAGCACAGCCAAGACTAAGATAATCTTCATACATTAATCACAAATTTATGAATGCTTTTACCAACCATAAATAAGAGAGGCTAAGAAAGTTTTGTCATACAATATCAAATTGAGCAAAAAGGTTATATAAAATGTCTTCATATTTCTTAAACTACAAGTTCATCATCAAATACGAGACAGAATATGAAACTAATTCTTCAACACAATTGTCAATGACACTCACCTTAAGGTCCCACACTAGAACTTGACCTTCTTGAGTTCCTGCAGCAAGATAATGAATTATGCCATCTTCAGTACTTTTGAGAAAAGTTACAGACATAACAGGAGATCTAGCACCACGAAAGACAAATACTGGATCAGGTGCCTCCTTGTAATTACTCATCTTAAGTCTGTCAGGAAGCAAATCAATTTTATAGAATTAAAAGCCCATTACACTACTGACATTGCAATGGTTCAGTCATCAAAGGTAATTCCTCTTTGTATAACAATACCTCTTCTTGTCTTAAATATATGCATGACTATGACATTACAGAATGACAGCAAATACAGTACAGTGGTTTATTACCAGGGCAGAACTTGAAAATGTATTTCTTTCCCAAGGCTTACATAAGTGTCTCTCTCTCTCTCTCTCTCTCTCTCTTTATGGCTTTTCTGACTGGAACAGAACCCCTCTGTAAACCAGGGACTGAATTAAGAAAAACGTATGCCTTGCTTCACAGAAAAGAAACTAAAGCCCTTCATTCAGTTTTTGAAAGAGCCCAATCAAGAATTCCCAAATAAAGGCTACCTTATTTGGCTCCTCACTACGCAAGTCTTGTATTTCTTGCAAGTGGACATATATCTGTATTTAACCAAGATGGAACCCAAAGCACATTTTATGTACGGTACGTATTATGAAAAAGGATACAGACTTGAAGACTATTTATGCAATCATGAACTAGTGCACAATGAAAGTAACACCATCACCCTCTGTCACCTTGAATAAATACTGACAAACATAATAAATACACCACTGCCAGCTTGAATAAATAACACAAGGGTAACAGAACAGGTACTGTCAAATGATAGCTTTACTTACTTTACATTACATAATTAATTTTGACATGCCAATTTTTACCAGGGTTACCCCCCCAAAAAATGTGAAAATTCCCCCCCAAAAATGTGAAAATTCCAGAAGTTGAGAGAACATTTCATGTTTCCATTAGCCCAACAAGTGAGTAAAGGCCGACTATAAAATAGGTAGGACCATGCCAAGCCTAATATTAGACAGTATCCTGTACTTGTCTCCATTTGTTGCTAAACTCACACTTGCCCATTTCCTACATGCATTCTCACTAGTATTTGCATTCAATGCCATGGCCTCTAAGCCAAACACAAGGCATTTTATGTATCCTGTGAGAACAAAAATTGTTGATGAGTGAAATAGACTAACAGTTACATATGGAGTTTGCCAAGGTGTAAACAAGAATGTTTCTTCAATTTATGAAATGCTACAACATATGAAAAAAATTTCTTTGCCTTAACATTTGCACCATAAGCTGCAAAGGTAACAGTAAAAATGTGTGTAATAAGAAATCAGTGAGGGTGAAAAAAGCATTTGTCGCATAATATCAGGCATAGTATATTACCCTTACATGTGTTACCAAGACTATCCAATATTCCTCAATTAATATGTTATAATTATAAATTGCACATGATAAAACTATGCCAACAGTTGTTAATAATTTTGAGGATGGTTTTCCTCTACCAATATATTACTTCCTAATTGTTTTGGGTGCAAAACCACTTTTTCAAATAATACTTGCCATTTTACCTACCACAAACCTATCCTTACACCTAATAATTATGGGGGACCTGAATGAGAAAACTGGGTTTTTAAGGATGGGGGGGGGAAACTACTGAAATACATGGACACATACATCCTATCCTAACCCATTCTACAATGCCTGATCACACCAGACCAGATGACAACCTAACCTAATACGTATACTGCAAGTCATAAACTATAGTGATGTATCCTAACCTATTAACATCTGAACTGTTGGTTGGAGAAATTGTAACAATCTTTCTAGTTTCATTATAACAATTCTGGAATAAGTGGAGATTCATTTTCACCAATTTTAAAAATAGATTATGTACAGGGGAAAGTTCAACTGTAAAGGCTCTGGCAATATTAGGTTAAGAACTCACTTCCCATCCAAAGATTTGCTAGAATTCTCAAACCTGTGTAGTAAGAAATCAAAATATTTTGCATATCATGAACTTTTTGCCATTCACAATCTACTGAATGCTTCAATACCTCTTTATAAAGTTCAACTAAGAATATCTATGCCCTTGTACCGTTTCCTTTCCTTATCCTTCACTCACTGAATGGACACAAAACACTGCGCAGTTTCGTACAGTATAGGAGCGTAAAAAATGCCAAATAAACTGCCAGGAATATTTGTTTACCACAGGCAGCAGATTTTTTTTTATATTTTTACTAAATGTGTAAAACTATGCATGGCAATGGCTTGATTTACTACCCAACAAAGGTTGAAAAAAATAGCATAGTTGTAGGATGTTTCCATATATTGCATATAAAAGTTACTTATATTCCTGCCAAAATGTGTTTAAGGCAGGAGAAGTTGAGTCTGTGGCAGTCTTGCTTGAGTGAGCGTGGCATCAACGTTGTCAGGTGCATTGCTGCCCATCATGTTGTATTAGATTACGTGAATATACAACTATTGCATGTTGCTCCTGTTTGAGTACTATACCTAACCTGCTCACAAAAGTAATGATTTATCTATTTAAGATTGCACACGACCAACACTAAAAATCTCACACATGAAATGCTCAAATGGTTTACTATTGAAAAAAGAATAATACAATTACTGGGGCTATATTTAATGAGTACAGCTTTATAAATATAGAGGATTTTTTCAGTGATTTGTATCCAATACTGGTCACTGGGCACAATTCCCTGAAAATAAAATTTTTCATAATCTTGGCCAATCATTAAGTACAGTAAGTACTACTAACATAAAAAAAATCCAACACTACTATATATATAGAAAAAAACAAAATATTTGTTACAATAGACGTGAATGGCCCTTGTTATGTTTTAAAATAAGAAAATCACTAATCTACACATCTATTCTATTGAAATTAAATAATATACTGTATCATAAAGTGGATAAAGACTAAACATTACAAAGCACTTCAACATTTTACCACCCCAATTTACATAAGAAAAGCAGAGTGATGAACAGGCAAGAAAACATAACCTGAGAAAAATGAATGACCATTCAATTTACCTTATGCATTTAGCTTGCAAATTTAACCTTTCAACCATGAACATAGAAAATCAGTTCCCTCCCTCCCTCCTACAGACACAACAGGGTTCATAAAGGATTGAAAAAATAGATTGCAAATACATTTCTGATCAAGCTTTATATATGAGTTATTATATAAACTAAGAACACTTCAACTGCATAACAATTTGTTGCAATGGCTAACAGTGAAGCGCTATACTGAAATCCTTGTCGATGTCTATTCAGACATGTGTTATAAATGTTTTTCTTTACAGTGCAAATAATCCAGGGTTTTTTCATCAATATGTACAGTTAGGAGTTTCTAAGGTAAAAGAGTAAAAAACTACAAGTCCATCTATAAACATAAATAATTTTCTTCAAACTTGTGAAGGTTCTTCATTAGAGTCTGTTACCAAAACTTCTCTATTTTCATAAGTCCAAAAACCATTGAGATCTATAAGTATGCTCGTCACAACATCACCCTGACCGCAGTTTATTAGATCCTGCAAAGTAATCCTGTATGGATCCACTGGTTTAACCATATCAAAAATCTCATCCTTGACATCTTCAAAGCTTACAGGCTCTTGATTATGCTGCCTCATTTGATCCTGAATTGATCTAAAAAAATAATTGAGGGTGAAGACATTAAGGTACCCTCTTCCATCAATATCCAGAATCTTAAAGAAATAGTGTAATGCCTGTGGGTCCTTTTGATTTTCAAGAGCCAACACAAAATCAAGATAGGTCTTATAATCCATTTCACCCTCATAAGTAAGGCACTCTTGAAAAACACGGTCAATGAATACTGGGGTCAGGGTCCCCATGCCATAGCGGGACAGTTCTTGTTTTGACAACATACCATTATGATCTTTATCAAGGTTAAGATAGACACCATACACCCTTAATGCAGACGGAGCTGAAAACCAATTATTCTGCTGTTGGTCTTTGGGTAGTTCATCATCACGAAGTTCAAGGAGATCATCAAGAAAGCTACAAGCAAGAATATCTTGAATCCTTATCTGCCCAGTGCGCATTGGATCTAAAAAGAAGAAAAACTTACGAACTGCTGTACAAACATAAAAGTTGTGGAATGATTTCTCTAGGCCATCCAACTGAGGTAAAGTTGGAATAAGTTCAAGAATGTAATTTTCTAAATCTGATTCTCTTAGGAATCCCTGGCCTGTGACATCATACAATGACAAACCAATCCGAGTCTGATGTAACCAAACCTTTCGCATAACATAATTAAAAAAATTTATAATGGAAATACGTCCATAAGGGTCATTCTGCAATAATTTACAAAATGTAGAGGGTTGGAAGTACTGTTTACATTTGGGCCCTGCTTGTTCTCCAACTTTTAAGAAGTCCTCATAATTAATCAGTTGCTCTTCTCCACCATGATTTGGAGCAGATTGGTTCTTATCCAAAAGGATCCATAAGTTTTTCAGTTCTTCATTGTCAAGTAACTCCCTACTTCTCCTTTGAAGAAATATAGCCCGTGATTCTTCTCGTAATTTCAGCAGAAGCTGGTCATCATCTGGAGGGAGTTTGTGATAAAACCTTGGAATGGTCAAGAACTTATATTCTTTTTGCTCCTTGCTAGTCCCTTTCCATTCAGAATAATATTTCTCAAATAAAGCATCTGTGTCCTTATCTTCACCAACATCCAACGCTCCTCCCTTGGCATCTTGTTTCTTCAAGTGATCTTGCAGTAGCAATTTCAGATCCATTTCAATGAAGTCTATTATGTTCCATGGATTCCAACACTACTACTCCATTACTTCTGTAATAAAGGAAATTGTTTTAACTTTATAGTGTACTCTGTAGAAACATGATATTTTATAATAAAATAAAATTTTATACATACCAAGCAATTACATAGCTTAGTTCCATTTATTTGCAGCCGTTTAGATTCAAATTTCGGGGTAACAACACCAGTATTGTGTAGGTGAAACCAGTATTGTCCCCAAGCAAGAGGGTTTGGAACAACACAGCAGACAAGCTCATTCTGTTTAGCTTATGTCTGTCATAGGGGAGGATGGAGGGATCTGATCATGTACAGTGGACACCCTGTATTCAGTTCTCATGATTCGCAGACTCTATTTGCCGATTTCTCTATGGACCATATCTACCCATTATTCACGGGAAATTCGCGCATTCGTGGTATTTTTCTATGGGAAATATCAACAAATTAATGTATTTTCATGTCAATTTCATGAATAAGTACACTTTTTGTGATAATACTACATATTACAAAAAAACTGGTACAGTATTACACTGAGATACGAATTTAATTCATTCTGTAACCAAGCTGGTAAGTCAAACCACTCGTATATCAAACAAATTTCTCCAATTTAAAATAACTGAAATAGATTTAATCCGTTCCAGCCGTGTGAAACATCCCCAAACCACCCTAAATTACAAAAAAATAAGTTTTTATTTAAGAAATACACATGTATACTTTACCAATGCATAATAAAATATATTAAATAAAAGAAAAGTGTTATGTAATCCTGTATTCTTACCTTGGAGACAGATGAGTGCGGCTAATGGAGGTGAATGGCGGTGAAGGAGGGAGGAAGGAAGGGACGCAGGTACAGTAGACACAGACTAAAACAGTATTTTCTTTACTTTAAACAAAAGTAAAACTGTACTTTCTTTACTTAAAATGAAACCAAAAAACTTAATTGTAAAAAAAATGCACTTTCTTATCTTTAAACATAAGCTAAGCTTAACGATACGTATTGTATTATACATTTTTCATTTAATCATCACCTGTTTTTGCCTTCATGGCTGCACTTTTGGCACTTTCACTTGCAAGCCTTTTGAAATGTTATGAAATGTGACAAACAAGTGACACAAAAAAGTGCTGAAGCACGACCAGTGGAGAATTTTCTGTTTGTTTCTTTTCAATGAAACTTGAAAGCTTCTCCCACATTGCCAGCATGTCTTAATTTCACTTGCAGAAATCACTTCTTCTGAATACCTCCTCCTCACTACTAATCTTTTGCAGAAGCTTCATCTGTTGCATCATCTGTAGCTCATTCAACTCCTTAGTTGAAAGTTCCTCCTCATGTTCCTCGACGAGCTCGTTTACATCACTCTCATCTACCTCCCGACCCATCGAATTTCCGACACAATCTCCTCCAACTCTTCTAGCTTGGTCTCAGGTTCAAATCCTTCGAAGTTCTTGTCTGCAACAACATCAGGCCATAACTTTTTCCATGCCAAGTCAATAATGTGTGAACATCAAGTTCAAGGTTCTTCTTGTGCCTCTTGCCATGCCAAGTCAATAATGTGTAAACATATCACGATGTTGTAGCGATCTTTTCAAAACTCTCAAAGGGTTAGATTTGTATTCTCAGTCACCTTAAAGCAGTGGCGGAACAAGTGCTTTGTGTAAAGCTTTTTAAAATTGGAAACTACCTGCTGATCCATAGGTTGTAAGATTGGAGTTGTGTTGGGTGGGAGGTAGAGGACTTTCATGAACTTGAACTCATCAAGAATGTCATCTTCAAGACCAGGTGGTGGGTGGGCTGGAGCATCATCAAGGATTAGTAATGCTTTCATCGGGAGTTTATTTTCTTCACTGCAGGCCCAAACACGAGATTTACTCATTCAATAAAAAACTGCCACGTAACCCATGTCCTAGCACTGGCCCACCACATAACCTGCAGTTTTTCTTTAAGAATCTTGCGAGTCTTAAAGGCTCAAGGATTATCAGAATGATACACTAGAGTGGCTTTACTTTACAGTCACCGCTAGCATTTGCACACAATGCAAGGGTCAGACAGTCCTTCATGGGTTTATGACCTGGCAGCTTCTTCTCCTCTACAGTGATGAAAGTCCTCCATGGCATTTTCTTCCCAAACAATCCTGTTTTGTCTTAGTTGAACACTTGTTGGGGAATGTAGCCTTCCATCCCAATAAAAGCAGCAAAACATGCGAAGTACTCCTCAGCTGCCTTAACATCAGCACTTCCAGCTTCACCATGCCTCACCACGTAGTGGATGCCAGTTCTCTTCTTGAAATTATCAAACCAACCATGACTTGCCTTAAACGTATCTTCTGCTGTCTCTCTTGAAGTTGACAGATATTTGTCCTTAATTGGGAACACATCACCCACAAATATGGGGTCCACTGTAATTATTAATTGGTATGTATAAAAATGATATTGTTATAATACAATAAAGTTTCATACATACTTACCTGGCAGATATATACGATTAATGGCCCACCCAGCCTCCCAGCAGGAGACAGGTGGAAGAGAGAAAATATGATAGAAAACGGGAATGGTTCCTAGTCCTGCCGCCCAGGGCAGGCAGGTAGATCACCTGACCTACCGGTAGCGAGTGGCGCGAAATTTGAATTTCTGTCGGGGACGACGGAGTCTTAGCTATGTATATATCTGCCAGGTAAGTATGTATGAAACTTTATTGTATTATAACAATATCATTTTCATACAATGAACTTACCTGTCAGATATATACATAGCTGATTGGCACCCTTTGGTGGAGGGTCAGAGACAGCTAATATGGAATAGACAGGTAAACAACATATGTTGTAGGTATAAAAGAAAAAAACTTGGTTCCTACCTGATAGGTGGTAGACTTCGTGGCTGTAGCCCGGTAGTCTGCATCACCTCAAGACTTTAGCGAGATATTAGATCTATGGCTAGAGTTCTTGTGGGTCTGTCGATGGGTATAAGAACCGCTTACTCGGCAGAGCCTAAAAGGACTTTGTCAATGGGTACTGGACCACTTCTATGACAACACACCTTGTGAAGGAGCATAACCAATCCCGACCACCTGATCCTAACCACCATGTTAGTATATAGAATTGTTCTGAGTTATCCCCGAACTCATTACAAACAACCCATAACTCGAAACGAAAAACGCATTCATACAAAAATTCTCAAAAAAAAAAAAAAATTTTAATACTCCCCTAAAAGATATCACAAGAGTTCCTTACTGAACAACAGTGACTGGCCGCCAGTGCAGCACCGAGCCCTCTTTGTCAGCAGAAATCTAGAACATATCTAGTAGAAGGTATGTACAAATTTAAGGATTGGTGTTTGCTCCCGTACCCAGTATTGTATCCGCCGATACAAAAGGTCCCAGAGAAAAACATTTCTCGTAGGTCACGCGAACGTCTTTAAGATAGTGAGATGCAAAAACTGAATTGCACCTCCAATATGTCGTGTCAATGATTTTCTTTAACGACATATTCTTCTGAAAAGAGAGAGACGTCGCCACTGCTCTAACTTCATGGGCTTTTACTCTTAAAAGCGGAAAAGAGTCGTCAGGACAGAACTTGTGAGCATCCGTAATGACGCTCCTAATGAAGAAAGCTAATGCGTTCTTAGACATGATTCTTGTGGGGTCCTTAATCGAACACCAAAGACTTTGTCTAGAGCCTCCCATTTGTTTCTTTCTTTGTAAGAAGAACTTCAAGGCTCTTACCGGGCAAAGAGACCTCTCTGTTTCTCTCCCTACTAGACTCGATAAGCCTTTGATCTCGAATCTCTTGGGCCAGGGATTCGATGGATTTTCATTCTTCGCTAGAAAAAAAAAAAAAAAAGAGTTCTAAACGAGCAAAAGGCAGAGTCTTTGTTAAAGCCGACTTCATCTTCTAGGGCATGAAGTTCGCACTCTTTTGGCTGTCGCCAAAGATAGGAGAAACAAGCATTTTCTTGTTATATCCCTGAACGAAGCTACGTGGGGAGGCTCAAATCTGTCAGACGAAAGGAACTTGAGAACTACGTCCAGGTTCCAGCTGGGAGGAGTTAGTTCCTTCGATTTTGTCGTTTCAAACGATCTAATCAAGTCGTGCAGATCTTTATTCTCATCAATGTCTAGGCTCTGTTTCTAAATACTGCCGAAAGCATGCTCCTGTATCCTTTGATCGTCAATACAGACAAATGAGAGACCTCTCTCAAGAACAAAAGGAAATCAGCGATTTCGGTTATAGAGGTACTGGAGGAGGACAACTTCTTAGACTTACACCACCTTCTGAGTACCCTCCCTTCGACTGATAGACTCGTCTAGTGGAAGCTCTGCGGGCTCTAGCGATAGCGCTTGCAGCTTCGCGAGAAAACCCCCTCGCTCTGACAAGTCTTTCGATAGTCGAAAGGCAGTCAGCGCGAGAGCGCGGGGAGGTTTTGATGAAACCTCTCGAAGTGTGGCTGTCTGAGAAGATCCATCCTTTTGGAAGGGATCTTGGGAAGTCTACTGTCCACTCCAGCACCTCTGCAAACCAATCTTGTGCTGGCCAAAAACGGGGCTATCAGGGTCATCCTTGTCCCGTTGGACGCTACGAACTTTCTCAACACTTGTCCCAGGATTTTGAAAGGGGGAAAAGCGTACACGTCCACATGAGACCAGTCCAGCAGGAAGGCGTCGACCACGAGAGCTCTTGGGTCTTCCACCACTGAACAAAAGACTTCCAGCCTTTTTTGGAAAGTAATGTGCGAACAGATCTACGTGAGGAGTGCCCCAAAGATCCCAAAGACATCTGACACACCTCTGAATGAAGAGTCCCATTCTGTGTGAAGGACCTGGCTTCTCCTGCTCATCTGTCCGCCCTGACGTTTCTCGTCCCCTGAACAAATCTTGTCAGGAGGGAGATGTTTCTTTGTGAGGCCCAAATTAGCAGATCTCTTGCTATCTCGTAAAGCGACACTGAGTGCGTTCCTCCTTGCTTCCGAATGTAGGACAGGGCTGTAGTGTTGTCCACATTCACTTGGACCACACTGTTCGTCACAAAGGGTTCGAAGAACTTTAGCGCCAAGTGAACTGCTAGAAGTTCTTGCAATTTATGTGCCCAGGACACCTGTGCTGCCTTCCAGGTGCCTGACACTTCTCTCGGTCCTAGTGTTGCTCGCCCACCCTTCTCCGATGCGTCGGAATACAACACTCGGCTTGGGTTCGGAACTTCCAGAGAAATTCCCTTGTTCTCTTTTAGAGAGGGGACAACCACCATTGCAGGTGTGGTTTCATCTCCATTGGAAGGAGAAAAACTGTCGGAGAGAAGTCCCGTCTTCCAGTTCCAAGATCTCCTTAGGAAAAACTGAAGAGGGCGAAGATGTAGTCTTCCTAGAGGAAAGAACTGTTCGAGCGAGGAAAGGGTGCCTAGCAGGCTTAACCATTCCCTCGCCGAAGTCCGTTTCTTTCCCCTAAGAAGAGAGACTTTTCCAAGCCTCTCACGATTCTCTTGCGCAAGGAAATACTCGAAAACCCGAGAATCCATCTGAATCCCCAGATAGACCAAGTTCTGTCTGGGAATCAGCTGTGACTTCTCGAGGTTTCACGAGTAGTCCCAACGCCTTTATC
Source organism: Macrobrachium nipponense (assembly GCF_015104395.2). Lineage (NCBI taxonomy): Eukaryota > Metazoa > Arthropoda > Malacostraca > Decapoda > Palaemonidae > Macrobrachium > Macrobrachium nipponense. The sequence goes on along the minus strand of NC_061100.1, from coordinate 136,834,727 downwards.
AGGTCTAGGGTCAAAGAAAGGTCCTCAACACTCTCTCTCTGTTCTGGCCCTGATGAGCCAATCGTCCAAAATATAGAGAGATGTTGACGCCTTTGAGGTGAAGAAACCTCGCCACATTCCTCATCAGGTTTGTGAAGACCTGAGGAGCTGTGGACAGGCCGAAACACAAGGCCCTGAACTGAAAAGATCCTTCCCCCCGTCATGAAACGGAGGTACTTCTTCGACGAAGGGTGAATCGGGACATGAAAATAGGCGTCCTGGAGATCCAGCGACACCATCCAATCTCCTTGACGTAAAGCCGCCAGGACTGAGGCCGAAGTCTCCATAGAGAACTTCTCCTTTAGAACGAACTTGTTCAGAGCGCTGACATCTAGAACTGGTCTCCAGCCCCCAGAGGCTTTCGCAACCAGGAAAAGCCGATTGTAAAACCCCGGAGAGTTTTGCTCTAGAGCCAATTCTATAGCTCTTTTGTCCCACATTTGATTCACCATCAGACGAAGAGTATCCTCAGTACAGGGTCCCTGTATCTGGCTGACAGTTCCCGCGGAATGGTCGTTAGGGGAGGACTGTCTTGGAAGGGGATAAGATATCCCTTCCTGATTATGGACATGGAAGAGGCGTACCGAGTTTATTGAGTGATCAGGCGTCTGCAAATTCGAGAAGCCTGGCCCCCCCCCACTGGTGTTTGGAGGCTGTCTGTCTCACTTCCCTTTCTTAAAAGGGACGGGAAAGGAGCCTTACCTCTCCTCTCAAGACCTCTTCTCTTAGAGGTAGCTCTGGAGAGAGGGCCTCCTCGAAAGGGCTGAACCGTAGAAGTCGGTCCTTTCTTGTCCACTGAACAAGTGGTCTCTTCTTCCTTGCAGTTTGCAGGAGAAGATCCTGAGTCGCCTCTCAGTCAGTGATCGAGAAATGTCCTTCACTAACTGAGAAGGAAACAGGAAGTCAGACATGGGAGCGAAAACCAGGGCTGCTCTCTGTGAGGGAGAAACCGCCTTGGTTAGGAGAAGGAACTAAAAATACTCCTCTTCTTAAGGAGTACTGCTCCGAAAAGAGAGGAGATTTCTCCTGATCCGTCTTGTACCGCGCCTTGTCAATACAAGCAAGAATACTCAGAATGACTTCGGGGTCTAGACCATCAGAGTCATGAGCTTTTCTTAGACATCATCCCCAAGGGACCAGTCTAGGAAATTAAACACTTCCAAAATATGGAAGAGTCCCTTGAGGAGATGATCCGTCTCCGAAATCGCCCAAGACACGCGAGCTCCATTCAAAGCGTGTCTCCTTGACGAGTCAAACCAAGGTTGAAAAGTCCGCTTCGGCTGCCGCTGGGAGAGAAAGGCCCATGTTCTCCCCAGTTCGGTACCAGAACCTCTCTTGCCAGAAAGTATGGCTGGAGGCATACAGAAGGTGGTTCTGCCCAGATCCTTCTTAGACAACATCCATTTGTCTAAGGACTGAAGCGCTCTTCATAGAGATCGTAGGTCTTCATCTTTCAAGACCGACGAAGATTTAGGCACAATCGCACTCGAAAACAGTGATCGAGGCGAAGGAGAGCGGCAGGAGTTAAAGAATCTCCGTATTCCCGTAAAAGAAGGTCAGTCAGAACTTTATAGTTTCAAGACTCCTCTCTACCGTCACCCCTCTTCTTCCGAATCTCTTCTACACTTGTGGAGAATCGGCCTGAAAAAACGAGAGGATCTTCTCCCGTTCTCTCTCTACTTGGTGACAAACTCCTACTAGGAGAGGGGCTCATAGAGTGAAACCGACTCTCTCTCACGTCTAAAAGAAGTCTCTGCGTCTGCTTGACTTCTCGCGCCTGAAAAGCTCCTCGCGCTTGGCTGGCGCCTCGCGCTTGTCTGGCCGCCTCGCGCTTGGCTGGCGGCTTCACGCTTGGCTGGAGCGTGTAGCCTGGCTGGCATCTCGCGCCTGGCTGACGTCTCGCGCTTGTCTGGCGCCTCACGCAATGTTGACTCCTCGCGCCTGGCTGGCGCCTCGCGTTTGGCTGAATCCTCGCGCTTGGCTGGCGCCTCGCGCCTGGCTGCGCCTCACGCCTGAGCGTATCCTGATCTAGAGCAACTCGCTCGGATAGATCCTGAAGTTTGTACGACTCTTTCGCGCCTGGAAGACGTCCATGTCTGGAGGGACGCTTCACGTCTGGCTGGTGAAAGAAGACGAGACTTCTTAACAGGAAGTCTAGCGTCCTTCTTGCGAGGGGGATCCCTCGAAAGAACTCCAACCAAAGAGGCAATCTGCTCTTGAACTGCAAGCAATATCCTCTTGGAAGCCACCCCAGCGTCCTCTTCAATAGAAGAAGCAGGAGAACTCGAAGGAGTGCGATCCTCAAATACTGTTCTAGAGGCGTCCGAAACCAGCTTAGCCTTCTTGATAGAAGAAGGAGCTTCCTCCGAGAAGCGTTCCGGGCTCGAGTCGAACGCGCGCTCTTTCCAATGCCTTTTCAGTGGCCTAGGAAAGATCCGAGTCCTTCCACCCTCGTTTAGGTGAAGGAGAACCGGACGACGAGAAACAATCTCGTAGGACGCTTCTATTAGAGCTGTCCTGAGCAGACTGTAACGAAACAGGAACCTGCTGAAGGGAGCCAATGGACCGTTGGGGATTCCCCACAACCTCCGTACGACTTTCGACTTTCCTACTCCTCTGGGTATGTGAGTTTGGAAGAGGTCTAGGCCTGGGAACACTCACTTCACTTAGTAATTCACAATCACTAGCCTTACCTTGCATGGCCGCCATCTTTGTCTTCATTTTACGAAGAGTAGCCTTCAGATTGGCGATTTCAGAAGCCGAATCCGAATGCAAAGCCTGTGAGGATTCAGATACATAGGGAGAATCATATTCATTAATAAAAGGATAGTTAGACTCAGAAAAAGGCTCAATAGGCCTTGTACTCACACTCTTTTGTGCAGCCCGTCTAATCCTATCCCTCTCTAACTTCTTCAAGTAAGAAGTTAGAGTCTTCCATTCATTAGCATCCAACTTTTCACACTCAATACAGGTGTTAGTCAAAGAACAGTCAAACCCCCTACATTTACGACATACAGTGTGAGGATCAACCGAAGCCTTCGGTATCCTCACCTTGCAGCCTACATTCACACACTCTCTCACACTAACACTTTAATCAGACATTCTATTAGAAAAATCAAAAGCAAGTCCAAATCCAGTCCACAGTAGCGAATGCCAAAACAACGATCCAGTACGTCACCAAGAAATCCAATAAAGATGATCAATAAAGTCTTGAAAAGCGAATTCCAGTCAGGAGGTAGTAACAACAATGTTGATACCACCGGCGACAGAGAAAATATGATAGAAAACGGGAATGGTTCCTAGTCCTGCCGCCCAGGGCAGGCAGGTAGATCACCTGACCTACCGGTAGCGAGTGGCGCGAAATTTGAATTTCTGTCGGGGACGACGGAGTCTTAGCTATGTATATATCTGACAGGTAAGTTCATTGTATGAAATTTTATTTTATAATACAAATGTCATTTTTATACAAGCAACTTATCAAGTAATTACACAGCTGATTCCCACATTGACAGATGGGATACATGGACATATTCTATTCTACAGCATTAAATCATTTAATGAATTAAGAAATAGAAAAGCTGCTAGCACTGAAACAATGCTTGTCATTCCTTGTTAGTCAAGATAGCTTGCAGTAGAAACTGCCTCTGGTTGATGCTCAACTTAACCTGTAGTGGCGTGTCAGTAAAGCCGAGGGTAGCCTCTACTTAAGGGGGAAGCTTTGTAACAGAGGAGTGCTCCATTCACTAACCAAAGCATCAGTGAAAGTTATGCAGCCACGGAACTATCCAATGGTTAGCTGAACTTTCAAGGTGCCCTTGCCCTGGGTGTAGTGCCATAATAAAAACAACCAGAATATGATGTCACCTACAATGAAGTAAAACCACAACCCATCCAATAAAAATTTCGGGTGCTCAGGGTACATAATACCACAGCCACCGGGAGAAGGAGGCCTTTTCACGCTGCCCTTTAAATCCTTCCCCAGAGGCTGCGTAGGTCTTCACCCATCTTTCAAAGAGAGCACTTGTGACTCATGAAATCAACATTTCAAGCATAAATTACTAATTGATAAAAACAATATATATATATATATATATATATATATATATATATATATATATATATATATATATATATATAGATACTATCTTTCAGTGTTTTCAATCACTTTGTCATTATTTCAGTGTTTGTGGAGAGAACAAATTATATTAAAGTTCAATGAATACTGGCTTTGTGTTCTGAGAGCATGAGAGGATAATCTTTTAAACTGTAAACAACACATGTGAGACTGAAAACATGCTGGATACCAAAGTCCGGAAAATAACCAGCAAAAAATGAACACCTGCTGCGAACACCAGATGTTATCACCAGGAATCGTTAAAACGGAATTGAGCTTGTCCTCCATGTTGTTCCTAGCCCTCTCTCGTTAAGGGGCAAGACTGGTGTCACCTACACAATACCAGTGTTGCTACTACAAAATTTGAATCTAAACTGCTGCAAATAAATGAAACTAATAGCTATGTAGGTACTTGGTATGGTATTTGTATAAAAAATGTATTTAGGTACAGTAATTAATGTACCAATGTATCCCCTATCTACGTTTAAAAGAAAATGGTAAGGCCTGAATACTACTAGTATATGAAAGAAAATGTGCATGCCTGAATACATATAGGGATAACATGATTAGTTTTCACTTTGGTAAGAGTACAGTAACAGTTATAGGAGTGTTCATGTGTAGCTGTAAGCTATACATATTTTTAAGAGAACAGTAAAGTTGTAACATGACTTTGAATTGATATTAAAGTGTTTTAGGATGATTAAAAGAAAAATGAAGGTACATAGTTGCCACTGCTCTCGCCTGGCAAAACTTACCTTTAGGAATGGGAAGAAAGAGAGGTCTAGATTAGTGTGTGCTTCCTTGACCAGTTTATCTAACAGAGAGGACATGGCATTTTTTGCTAATTCAATCTGGTTTAGAACACTCTCTGTGGTCCCTAGTCTTTTGTCCTTAGAGACTACGCTGTGACTAAACATAGGGAGGATATAGCCATCAGACACTAAGGAAGACAGACTGGGGATACAAAATAATAGGGGAAGAACCCAATACTTAATCAATTTTCATCCTTTGCCCTGAAGAAGGGTAAAAAGGAAAGGAATGTTCCCTGCAAAGTAAAGCCCACAGTGCAGAAGGCCTGGAATTCATTGACTACAAAAAAGTTTTAATCCTGCAACCTTTAAGGAAGGCTGTGTTTTCGGGTTTAAATGGAGGCATACTTGAGTACATATTAAGTCCTAGCACAGTGGTTTAACTGCAGATTAAGGAACCTAGATTTAAGGTTCTGAAGGTTATCTTAATGTCCAGGTTAGATGAGAGATCTTGACCACAATGTCTTGATATGACCCAATACTACTCCTTAATTTAGCATGAACAGACAAACCTTTAGTGTAGTGTAAATGAGTAACTTTATTGGGTTATTATAGAGGTATAGGAGCAGGAAATCCTTTTGGAAATGGACCAAGCTTTAAAGACTGACCAGAGTCTATCAATAACTGCATTAGTCAATTGCCTTCTGGAATTAATGACTGATATTCTGCACTCCTTGGGAAAACCTATTTGCAAGAGACAACAAAGTCAGCTGAAGCATGGGAAGCTCTGGTGAAACCTCATACATCTAGGGTGCATGAGAAGAGCCATCCTTTGTGGCTATGAACCGGAATTTGTCAGAACCCTGTGAATCATAGCCAAAGGGGGAAAGTACAGAGGTCTAAATAAAACCAGATCAACAGCAAGCATCCCTGAACCAGCAAACAAAAGTAGATTTGTGGCAAAGAGATCTAGAAGGGGAGTACCCTCAACTCCCATCAACCCTTGCAGACTTGTGGATGCAGCGTATATTCCAAAGACAGAACTTGATCCTCCCTATTCAAATGATAGACCACAAACTTTAATTCCTAGCACAACTAAGGAAAAGAGACATTCCTTCCTTCCATCCAGGTGAAAATGCGACTTGATAGGGAACAATAGTGCCCAATGCCAAATCCTTTAACAAAGACTGAACAAGTGTTGCACAATTACACTGGTTCTAAGCTACAGAGACTGAAAAAGAGAGAAAAGCAAATACTAATTGTCCTCAGCATTTAACCTTAGTATTGTAAAGAGGTGCAAGGATTCTCCCCCATAGGAGTCAGAACACATTCTATTCAAGCAGAGAACTCTACATTAGCACTCTCCCATGTTCACAAACTGAAGACTGATGTCAATGGCAAAGGAGTCTGAAACACTGACAATATGGCAGCTAGAGCCCAATGAGGAGACGCTGGCAATAACGCTGTAAGCGCTCAAAGCACTGGCACTAACACCTAGCCAACAACTGAGATGCTGGTGCTAACACCATAGGCATCTAAAGTGCCAACAATTTGGCAGCTAGTGCTAAAATCTAGAAAATGCCTGAGGTGATGATGGCAACAGTGTCCTAAGAGCCTGAAGCACTGAATATGAGGCGGCTGTCTTTCCCAGCCTTCCCAGCACTCATTTGAACAATGTTAGCGTATATATGTAACGTTTATTGATCTTACTCAAGATTGCAGTTGTAATCAGCACAATAAAACAACATTTTGTTGCCTATATTAGTGAAAGTATGAAACTTGTTATTCCCGGGGTCATGGTTTGAAGTGAATTCATTTTTACCTAGTAATCGGTGGTTTTTATCCTTACTGCCATCACAACTGAAACTCCACAGTGCTTATTTGATTGTTATTATACACATTTTGGTCTCAATTCACTCCACATTGCCCTTTAAACAAGTTGCTGTTCCTGGTTCCTAAGCGCGCGCGCCACAAACACAGTTACGAACAGCAGACGACGACACTGCAAAGTTTTATTCCCTAAATTGTTTACTTTACTTGTTATTTAGTTCAACTTTACTTTATTATTTAAAAATTTTAATTTAATTCATGTCTAATATCGCTTTTTTGCAACCAAATTACCCCAAAAAATTACAGATATTTCTAAAGTAGATACAATCCAATGTTTCTAACCTTGTCGTACATCTGGCTGCCGCAAACCATAGAGGAACAGACTACGGATAAGTGGATTATGTTTTTTTTCTTTCTTTCTTTTTTTGCTAGCACTTTTCATTGACTTAAGTCTATATTAGTATTTTGATTTTTTTAAATAACTGTATACCAGAAATAAATGTAACCTTTAATGTTTGCATGCTAAGAATGGCAAAATCATCGTTGCCACATACTTTCAATACATAGGCTAATTTCACCAATTTCCCCGTTTTGTGTAAGTCTTATACCTAGTTTGGAGGGTGAACACATACCAATTGGCAACAGAGAGAGAGAGAGAGAGAGAGAAGGAAGGCGAAGGAAGAAGGACCGGGGTGGCGGTGGAGGGGGGGGGGTGGTGGAGCTTTTTATGCGTGTTCGTATCCATTTCTGGATAATGGAGTTGTCTCTTGGTACAAGGACAAGTGTTGTTATTCTTTACGATTAGTGATTCACGATACCCTTATAAATTAGGGCACTAGGTGTAATGCACTATAGCAAAATCTCGTTCTGATACGAGTATTCGTTACAGAAATAGGTATTGCCCAAAAACGTGCTTGCACTGTCTCTGAAACCCATAGTAGGTATGCTGCTTAGTTGTCAATCAAGTTTTTTGTAATCAAGTATTTTTTACAAGCTAGCTATTGAATAAATATGACATTGTTATGATACAATAAAGTTTCATACATACTTACCTGGCAGATATATACATAGCTATAGACTCCGTCGTTCCCGACAGAATTTCAAATTTCGCGGCACTCGCTACAGGTAGGTCAGGTGATCTACCGCCCTGCTCTGGGTGGCAGGACTAGGAACTATTCCCGTTTTCTAATCAGATTCTCTCTTCCACCTGTCTCCTGCGGGAGGCTGGGTGGTCTTCAATTGTATTATATCTGCCAGGTAAGTATGTATGAAACTTTATTGTATCATAACAATGTCATTTTCATACATTCAACTTACCTGTCAGATATATACATAGCTGATTGACACCCTTTGGTGGAGGGCAAGAGACAGCAATCAACTGACTAGACAGGTAAACAACATATGTTGTAGGTATTAATAAACCTTAGTTCCTACCTTTTTAGATGGAAGATTCGTCGGCTACTTCGTTGGCTTATGCCCAGGAGTCTGCTTCATCTCAAGAGCCTTAGCGAGATAGTGATCTGTGGCCAAGAGTTCTTGTGGATCTGTCGATGGGGTCTCTTCCACTTACTCGACAGAATCCTAACTGGCGTTTGTCAATGGGAGCACATCCGCTTATATGACAACACGCACTAATTTAAGGAGCACACAACCAATCCCGATCACCCGATCCTAACCCGTGTTAGTTCTAAGATTGCCTAGAGTTATCCCCAAACTCTTTGCAAACAACCACAAACTCGAACTCATACATACAAAAATAACAAAATTTGTACCCCTCTAATAGTCAGATGTCACTCGATTTTCAAATGAAGAGAAGTGAAGGCCGCCTGTGCGACTACTGACACTCCCATACACCGAAACCCGAGAACACATCCGACAAGAGGGTTACGTACATAATTTAAGGATTGGTGCTTTCTCCTTTACCAGAACCGTCTGTGCTGACACAAACGGACCTAACGAAAAACATTTATCATACGTAACTCGCACGTCTTTTAAATAATGGGATGCAAACACAGAGTTGCATCTCCAATAAGTTGTGTCCAAAATGTTCTTTAGTGAACATATTTCTTTTGGAACGCCACCGAGGTTGCGATTGCTCTAACTTCGTGGGGCTCCCACTCTTAGAAGATTAAAAGAATTTTCATCTGGACACTTCTTATGAGCTTCTGTGATAACACTTCTAACAAAGAAGGCTAATGCGTTCTTGGACATTGCTCTCTGGGTCTTTCACTGAGCACCAAAGACCTTTCTGCGAAACCCCCCAACTGCTTCTTCCTGTCCAGATAAAATTTAGAGATCTAACTGGGCAAAGGGATCTTTCTGCCTCTCTGCACCAAACTAGAAAGTCCTTTCACTTCGAAGCTCCTGGGCCAGGGATTCGAAGGGTTTTCATTTTTCCTGGCCAGAAAAAAGGGACTGAAATGAACAAAATTTGCGGAGTCTGCCTGAAGCAACTCTTGATTCAAGGGCGTGCAACTCACTGATTCTTTTTGCCGTTGCAAGAGACATCAGAAACAAACACTTTCTAGTGATATTACGGAACGAAGCAGTGTGAAGTGGTTCGAATTCATCTGATTGAAAGAATTTAAGAACCACATCTAAGTTCCAGCTTGGAACCTTAGGTTCAAGTGATTTAGAGTGTTTCGAATGAACGAATTGAGGTCGTGCAAATCCTTATCATTCGTTAGATCTAATCCTCTGTTTCTAAAGACTGCTGAGAGCATACTCCTGTACCCCTTAATAGTTGGTACCGAGAGATGCGACTTTTGTCTAAGAAACAGAAGGAAATCTGCAATTTCGGTCACAGAGGTACTGGAAGAGGGACAGCTTCTTCGACCTACACCAGTTTCTGAAAACTTCCCACTTCGATTGGTACACTCGCCTAGTAGATGATCTGCGGGCTCTAGCAATTGCGTTTGCTGCCTGGCGAGAAAACCCTCTCGCTCTGACAAGTCTTTCGATAGTCGAAAGGCATCAGAGCAAGAGCGGGTAGATTTTGATGGTACCTCTCGAATTGGGGTTGTTTGAGCAGATCTATTCTGTTTGGAAGAGATCTGGGGAAGTCCACTGTCCATTCCATCACCTCTGTGAACCAAATTTGAGCTGGCCAATACGGAGCGATCAGAGTCATCTTGGTTCCTTCGGATGCCACGAATTTTCTGACTACTTCCCCCAGTATCTTGAACGGGGAAAAGCGTAAACGTCTATTCCTGACCAGTCCAGGAGAAAGGCGTCTGTTGCATAAGCCCGGGGATCCTCCACCAGGGCACAAAATGTATCTATCCTTTTGGAGAGGAATGTGGCGAAAAGATCTATTTGAGGCTTCCCCCAAAGGAGCCAAAGGCTCTGGACAGACTTCTGAGTGGAGTGTCCATTCTGTGGGAAGGACCTGGAAATCTCCCCCCCTGCTCAATCTGTCCGCTCTCACATTCCTCTCCCCTTGAACAAACCTTTGGTTAGAAGAATTACCTTCCTTTGGTTGTTCGCCCAAATCAGTAGATCCCGTGCCAGCTCGTACAGAGGCAAAAAGAGTGCGTCCCTCCTTGCTTCTTGACATAAGCCAGAGCTGTCGTATTGTCTGAATTTATCTGCACGACTTTGCCTCTGACTAAGTGTTCGAAGCTCTTTAGCGCCAGGTGAATTGCTAAGAGCTCTTTGCAATTTATGTGCCATGACACCTGTTCTGCCGACCAGGTGCCTGACACTTCTCTGGGTCCCAATGTTGCACCCCAGCCCGCCTCCGAGGCGTCTGAAACAATGTCAGCTTGGGTTCCGTACTTGCAGGGACACTCCTTTGTTTTCCTTTAATGGAACCAACCACCACTTCAAATGATGTTTTATTTCTTCCGATATTGGAAACGTGTCCGAGAGCTGACCTGTCTTCCAACTCCAACTTCTTCTTAGGAAGAACTGAAGCGGTCGAAGATGTAATCTTCCTAGGAGAAAGAACTGTTCGAGCGAGGGAAAGGGTTCCCAGAAGGCTCAGCCATTCCCTCGCTGAAGTGCGCTCTTCCCTAGAAAGTTCGATACTGTGGCACAGCCTTTCTTTAATCTCTCTTGAGATGGAAAAACTCGAAAAACGAATTCTAGTCAGGAGGAAGTAACAACAATGTTGATACAGCCGGCGACAGAGAGAATCTGATTAGAAAACGGGAATAGTTCCTAGTCCTGCCACCCAGAGCAGGGCGGTAGATCACCTGACCTACCTGTAGCGAGTGCCGCGAAATTTGAAATTCTGTCGGGAACGACGGAGTCTATAGCTATGTATATCTGACAGGTAAGTTAATGAATGTATGAAATGTAATTCTCAATCAAAACATATGCCCCTCAATGCTAACTTTCCTCTTTTAATGACTTTTCTGGTCATTGCAAATTTGGCCCCGTAATTTCTTATGGTGCAAAAACAGACAGAGGCCCACGGACCGAAAACGATTGCGTCACACTACGGCGGTAATCCGGCAATAAAACATCTTCATATATCCAAAAAGTAAATAATAAAGATATATATGCGTAATATGATTATAACAATTACATGAATAGCTGATAACAATCTGCATGAATAACTGGTAAACTGTTCTGCAAGAAAGTTGAGTATAGCAATTCATTTACAATTGGTATGAAAGTCAAGATGTTGTGATGTCATAAAACAGGACTTAAAAGAACGTTCTAATTCCGAAAAATAATTACTTAAATTTGAGTCAGAATCGAGTTACTTTTTCAATAACGAATATTTTCTAATTAATCATCATAAATAGGGTAGAATATCACGACAGGCCAACCCTCATCACGGTGGACGGGTCTTATTCACTCGATATTTAATTGGTGAAACATGAATACAATTGCAACTCTAAGCATACCATTTAAAAGACTGAAGTTTCGTCAACATATTGTGATAATATGAAAGCCCCATAACAAACTAAAATAAGCATGTGAGCTCTTCGTAAAAATATGCTTTTCAAGGCCAGTTTTGAAATCCACAATATGGCGGCTACGTTTGCATGGACGGCTCTCATCAGTGACGGCCACCATCTTTCCCCAGCCTTCCCAGCACTCATTTGAACAATGTTAGCGTATGTATGTAACGTTTATTGATCTTACTCAAGATTGCAGTTGTAATCAGCACAATAAAACAACATTTTGTTGCCTATATTAGTGAAAGTATGAAACTTGTTATTCCCGGGGTTATGGTTGGAACTGAATTCATTCTTACCTTGTAATCAGTGGTTTTATCCTTACTGCCATCACAACTGAAACTCCACAGTGCTTATTTGATTGTAATTATACACATTTTTTTTGGTCTTAATTCACTCCACAGTGCACTCGAAACCACATTGCTGTTCGTGTTTCCTAAGCACTCACTCCGTAAACAAAGTTACGAGCAGCAGACGACAACACTGATTATGAGATGCAAAGCTTTATTCCCTTAATTGTTTACTTTACTCAATATTTAGTAACTCTACTTAAAATGTTTATTTAATTCATGTCCATTATCCCTTTTTTGCAACCAAATTAACCCCCAAAAATTACAAATGTTTCGGATGTATACTTACGAGCAAACGACGTGAGGAAAAATGGCTCATCGTTGCCAAACTAGTGGAGCGTCACACATACGCCGATGCATTTACAAACTGTTTCGATGAATTCTAGTTGTCATAGTAATGCAGTAATGATAAAATTGCTCTAATATGTATATATACTACAAATAGATACGCTAATTTCACTTATTTCCCCGGTTTTGTGTAAATCTTATACCTAGTTTGGAGGGTAAACACATACCAATTGACAACACTGATAAACAATTGAAGAGCGCAAAACGCCGCAAAGAATGCCGTAGTCCCCTTGAATAAGTACGAATAAGTGCTGGTAAGAGGTGGGTTTACGATTGTTGTGATGAAAGTGCCCCAGCGTCTATGGGTACAAGTGGTGTGCAGATTTAGCACATGAAATGGGAAGTTTGTTGACACAAGCGACTCCGTAAACATCAAGATAGCGTCAATCTTCGAAACATTTTTAGTTTGTAAGTAAAAATTTCTAAGCGTTTTGGTGAGATTTCCACTGCCGTAGCCACCCTTTTCAGTACCCTATGTTTAAATCTTAAAATTTGGCCTTAATTTCTAACTTTGGAGAAAATACTTACTTCGAAAGGAGAGTAGAGGTCTTTAGCTCCGTTTTTCACCGAAGAAAGTCGCGACTGATGCCCATCTCCAGTGTCAGGACGTGTTATAATGTACTTTTTCGGAGGGTGGCTAGCGTTGATTGTAGGTGGCCTGCTTGGCCTGCTGTGATATTTTACCCTATGTAAAATATTGATGTTTTACTATTTATTTAAAAAATTATCTAAGCGCACGCTTCGTCGTCGTCTTCTACCAAAACAGTTGTTTACTTAAAAACGTCCAGGTAAGGGACCGTGTTCCGATTGTTGTGATGAAAGTGCCCCAGCGTCTGTGGGTACAAGTGGCGTGCGGATTTATCACAGGAAATGGGAAGTTAGTTTACGCAAGCGACTCCGTAAACATCGAGATGGCGTCAATCTTCTAAGTTATTTAATCATAAGTAAAAATTTCGAAAGTGTTTTTGGTGAGATTTCCACTGCCATGGACACCCTTTTCACTACCCTCTGTTTAAATCTTAAAATTTGGCCTTAATTTCTAACTTTGGAGAAAATACTTACTTCGAAAGGAGAGTAGAGGTCTTTAGCTCCGTTTCTCACCAACAAGAAGTTGCGACTGATGCCCATCTCAGGTGTCAGGACGCGTTATAACCTCAGTACTTTTTCGGAGGGTGGCATGCAATGATCGTCGTTGGTTTGATGCAGGCCATGCAGTTGACGAAACTTCAATCTCTTGAATGGTATGCTTAAAGTTGTAATTGTAATCTCGTTACACCAATTAAATATCGAGTGAATAAGACCCAGCCAGCGTGATGACGATGGATCGTCCGTGATTGTTTACCCTACTTCGGAAGGAGAGCAGAGGTCTTGAGCTCCTGCTATCACCACCAACCACTCATGAATGATGACCATCTCCGGTGTCAGGACGTCTTAAAGTACTTTTTCGGAGGGTGGCCAAAACCGCGGTAGTCGGTGAGTTGGCCAGTCCACTGGGTTGTTTACCCTACCTAGCCTAGCATAAGGTAGACTTCCTAGTCGACGGGATATTCTATGATTCTGAGCAATTAGTCGCCGTCATCAACTACTTTACCCCTTATCTTCTTTCTATTTAAAATAACGTTTGCGTGTGAAAACAAGAGTAAATATGCTGGCCTACTTTTTTTATATAATAACTTTAATAAAAGTGAAACACTTACTGTAACGTCAACCTTCCAGACGAGCCAGAAAGTTTGTTGTGGTTGGTAACATTCAGCCTTACAGAATAAGGACACAAATTTATAATACCTTATAATGTTTCTATAAAATACTGGTATCGCACAATACCATGTTTATACAAACGGATCTACCCTTGCAATATATGAGAAATTACATTTAAAAAAACATGCAATCATTTATGCGAAAAAAATTAATAATGAATGAAACTCACCGTATACACGACTTGTCAAAAGATTACAATCTGAAGACACTGAGAAACTGATGTAATGATGGAAACTGTATATTTTTTTCTTAAGGAAAGTATTACTCAGGGATATGATTGGGTTATTCGATTAAACTACAACATCAGTAGAAATTTATGAACTGACTACCAAAAATAGTTCCTGAATGAAAGTAAGAAATTTGCAATGGAAAAGGTGGACATTGGAACAACTAACAGCACGCAATATTTGATGGTTGGTTGATCAAGGTCTAAAATAATAATGTACCAGAGTACCTTGAGTTGGTTAGTATAGTAATTCAACTGGTTTATTCCAGTAGCTTCTGCTTTAGTCAACTGTAGTCCATTGTGAATTCATGTGAGCATAAGGCAAAAACTATATTTATTGTCATTCCTGTAATTTTTATTTCCTAAATATTATTTTTTTTAAGTATGTCATCAACTTCAAATTCATTCACTAAATTATTGTTTGATTAAGTATGGAGTTGGGTCAAAATCTCAGATATTTCCAATGATTCAATATATGAATCAAGACAAAAGGCGGCCAAACTATTGAGGGTGTTGCTAAAATCACCATAGCCGTAAAGCATTGAGGTTAAACACTTATCGGTGCGATTCAACATAACCCACCAATTTTACCCAATATCATAAAAGTTAATGTATTTTAGGATCCTGGCAAACCTCAATATTTTTATAGCAAAATTAATGAGCATATTAAAACACACACGATTTGCTCTTATGTATAATTGAGTAATTATATTAGAGAATATGTTAGTTAGTTCCATATCATGCATATTTATTGTCTTTAAAGAGGGTTTTCTTAAATGCTGAAGCTAAGTAATTATCAACTCAAGTAATTTAACGTTGGTCGTTACATTCATGGATATTTAACATTAAGAAAGTTCAATAACGAGGCTGCACTTTTAAAAGTTTTGGAGTAACTAATGAATAATGCAAACAAACCACTTTCACCTCACTTATTATTTCAAATATTTCCATTCATATTTGTCGCTTCAAGTATAAGCTTCTGCATTTCATCATTCATTTCAAATCTCACTTAGCCAGAAATGACTCGCATCTTCATCTGAAACGTCACGATTCAGAGACCTTTGTATTATCTCGACAACTGAAACAAGACCTCTTGCGAGTCAGAAGATAATTTTGGCCTATCACTACCTCTGAAGAATAACCTCACCTGTGAAGAGAAGCACTTTATTATTATTATTATTATTATTATTATTATTATTATTATTATTATTATTATTATTATTATTATTATTATTATTATTATTATTATTATACGACAAAACCCTAGCAGTCAAGAAGAATTCATGATTTAAAAAGACAACATTCCTAAGCGTTAAGTAAATGGTTTTCATTATTGGCTAAATGCATGAAACTTTCCTTGTTTATGTCACTTGTGTAAGGTGAAAATTCTGCCATCGATTTTAATGATAGCTGAGTAAACATTGCAAGCACGAAGGGAAAATATGAATAGCAGCGTGAAGGTCTCTTTAAAGGCAAACTATATTTGTGAATGAGCAAGAGGTTTTATTGCATGCTAGAAAATTTAGTTTAGTATATCTTAGTTTTACCAGACCACTGAGCTGATTAACAGCTCTCCTAGGGCTGGCCCGAAGGATTAGATATATTTTTACGTGACTAGGAACCAATTGGTTACCTAGCAACGGGACCTACAGCTTATTTAGGGATCCGAACCACATTGTATCGAGAAATGAATTTCTATCACCAGAAATAAATTCCTCTGGTTCCGTGTTGACCGAGCCGAGCTAGAAAATTTAAAACAATTACAGTGCTCATGGGGTAAAAACACGTAAGATTATGCCTTTGTACTACATTAAAAAGGGCAACCTTGGTTCAGGAGAAAAAATCGTAAGTTAATGCATTTATACATAAAAAAGACAACCTCTGGCTGGGCGTAAAAACCCTTGGTACAACAACAAAAATGAAAAAGGCATAAGTGGTTGCATTTTCTGTTTACGGTTTTGTACGCCGCAACATAGGTTTTTATTATTATTATTATTATTTATGTAAAGGAATGAACTTTTGTGTCTTTACGCTGTGTCAGAGGTTGCCCTTTTTATGTACACAGCATCGGTATATTAGAATATTCCAGCAGAGTTTCCAGAATGTAGCCTTCTGGAAGAATAGATCTAGAGATCTGACTGTTTGTCCGCATGACAAAAGATTTTCTATGAGAGGAATCTTCATCAAGGGAAATGTATACTATCGTAGATTCACATCACCGTGCATTTGATGTCTAGGCCAGTCCCTTACGACGCTCCTGTTTGGCTTTTGATAGGCTAATCGCAGAGCTGGAAACCCTCAGTCTCTCGAGAGAGTTCACATGGGCAGGATCTATGTTCTATATCTCCTGAGGGATACGTCTTTCAAAAGTATCCCTCAGGAGAGGTGGAACGTACATCCTGCCTATGTGAACTCTCGAGAGAAACTGAGTTTCCAGCCCTGTGATTGGCTTATCAACAGCCAATCAGGAGCGTCGTAAGGGACTGGCATAGACACCAAATGCAAGGTTGATGTGAATCTACTATAGTAGAAACTGAGTTGCTTTGTACTTCTGGAAGTAAAACAGGAAGCTTATCATTTATGGAGGAACAACGATCGGACTTTTTGTGGCGTATTTCATCGAGTTTAGAAATCAAGCCTAGATGGTCTATGAGAGAACTTAGATTGAGGGTGTCAAAATCTTGCTCTCCAGTGGTGATGACCGTAATTGGTAGCCTACCTCTTGAGTCATCTTTCTTTGGAGCTGATTCTAGCAGGCCTTTTTTAGTACAAGCTAACAAAACTGCTGTTTATTACGTTGAACGAAATGCAGAACTTTAGGCTATCGTCTATGGGAGGTTGCTCACCTGTTGAGTTGGTGAAGAGACTTGCTTGTCGCCTGTCCAAACAAAGAACTTGTCCACCTACCATGCTGGGGGAAGCGTGCAAGCAGTTGGTTCTATCCCTACAGGCCTAAAATGAGGTTGGCTCTCGTTTGTAGGAGTTTGTCCACCTGCTTAGGTGGTGGGGAAGCGTGTCAGCAGTTGGTTCTATCCCTACAGCTTGTCCATCCTGAGGTGGTGGGGAGGCTTTTCTTTACCTGAGAGTTCATCCAACATCCAAACAGCCATTGGATCTCGCGTGTGGGAGCTTGTCCACTAGTTGAGGTAGGTGGTGGGGGAAGATTGACAGCAGTTGGCTTTCCCACTGAGAGCTTGTCCATCTGCTGAGGTTGTTAGGAAGCTTTTGACTAATTGGCTTTCTCCCTGAGAGCTCATCCATCCATCTGCACACCCGCTGGATTGCCCACTGAGGTGGTGGGAAAGCTTGTCAGCAGTTGGCTTTCTTCCTAAGAACTTGTCTGCCTTTCTGAACAGAGGTTGGTTTTCACCTTTGAGAGGTCACCAGCCTGCTGCTGTGGCTCTCTCCCTGAAAGTTTGTCCACCTGCCAAGGTGGTGGGAATGCACAATAGGCATTAGCTTTCTCACTGAGAGCTCATTAGTCTGTCCAAACAGCTGTTGGCTTTCATCTGTGAGAGGTCGTCTGCCTGACAAGGTGGTGGAGAGGCCGCTAGCCAATACCTACCTCCCGAGAACTCATCCACTGTCAGAACTGCTGTTGGTTCTCACCTGAGAGAGCTTGTAAGCCTGCAAAGTGATGGCGAATCTTGCAAGCCATTGACTATCTCCTGAGAGCTTGTCTGCCTGTCCAAACAGCTATTGGCTTTCATCTGTGAGAGCTTGCCCACTTGATGGGATGGTGGGGAAGCTCATCAGCTGTTGGCTCTCTTCCTGAGAGCTCATCCGCCTGTTTAAACAGAAGTTGGCTTTTGCCCATGAAAACTCATTTACCTGCCAAGTTGGTTGGGAAGCTCCTCAGCAGTTGGCTCTCTTTCTCCCTGAGAGCTTGTCTGCCCCATCTTACCTATGGGAGCTTATCTGCCTGCCAAAGTGGTGGCGAAGCTTGCCAGCCATTGGTTCATTCAATGATACCTCATTTATCACATCGAAATAGCCATTGGCTCTTGCCTGTGGGAGCTTGTCTACCTGCTGAGGTGACTGGGAAGCTTGCCGCCAGCTGTTGGCTCTCTCCCTGAGAGCTCATTACATACATCGGTTGCTTTTGTCTGCTTGCCAAGTGGTGGGGAAGCTCTCCTGCCATTGGATCGTCCCTAAAGTTCGTTTACCCATCCAGACAGCTGTTGGCTCTCTTCTGAGAGAGATTGTTTGCCTGCTGAGGGGGTAGGAAAGTTTTACAGATGATGTCTCTCTGAGAGCTCGTCTGCCTGTCCAAACTATCATTGGCTCATGACTATAAGAGCTTATTTGCCTGCAAAGATGGTTTGTGAACTCACCAGTCACTGGTTCTCTCCCTGAGAGCTCATTTGTCCTTTTGAACAGCAATTGATTATCACCTGAGAGAGCCTGTTCATCTGCTGAGGTGGTGGGGAAGCTTGTCAGCCATTGGCTCTCTTACTGAGAGCTCTTCTGCTCCTCGAAACTGCCTTTGGCTCTCCCCCATAAGAGCTCATCCTTTTGATGATAGGGTGGGAGAGTTCGCCAGCCATTAGGTCTCTCCCTGTCCAACTAACCACTGTCTCTTGCTCATGAGAAGGCCTCTCCCTACTGAAGTGAGAAAGCTCACCAGCCATTGGCAATCCCCATAACAGCTCCTCTGCCTATCCATACAGCAGTTGCCTTCCAATTATGAGAGCTTCTCTGCCTGCCGAGGTTGTGGGAATGAATGAATGAATATAGTTTAGGCCAAAGGCCAAGCACCGGGACCTATGAAGTCATTCAGCGCTGAAACGGAAATTGACAGTAAAAGGTTTGAAAGGTGTAACAGGAGGAAAACCTCAAAGCAGTTGCACCATGAATCAAGTATTAGGAGAGGGTGGAAAGTAAGATGGAAGAAAGTGAATGTGAATCGAGGTACAGTAAGAGGAACGAAAGGGGTTGCAGCTAGGGGCCGAAGGCGCGCTGCAAAGAACCTTAAGTAATGCCTACAGTGCATCGCATAAGGTGCACTGACGACACTACCTCCCTAGAGAATACATAATTTTCCGATTCTCCGGGATAGGATTCATTGTCTTCCTCCTTTTTTTTTTTCTTTACTATCCTCAAATTCTTCATTATCTTTTCCTCTTTTTCCAATGTCCCCTACTAATGATTCTTCATTCAATCTGGTCTGCTAATACAGCAATGTTATTTTAAAACAACAACATTATATATATATATCTGGAGATATTCTTTTTATTCTTTTGTTTCCGTATATTTTTCCGTGATTTAACTTCCTTCTCCTCGTAACACTAGTTCTATAGGATTGTGGATGCAGTGCCAAATCTGATCATTTATATATATATATATATATATATATATATATATATATATATATATATATGTGTGTGTGTGTGTGTGTGTGTGTGTGTGTGTGTGTGTGTATAACTGAATCACGAAAGTTAGGAACGTGGTAAATCCATAAATGAATTTAGTGCCAAGATGTTGAAACAGCACATAGCAGCCGCCAAGCAAGAAGAGAAGGAAAAATTCAAGGAACTGGAAAAAACAAGGATCTCTTTCAATCATTCCATCCCGACTGATTAGAAGGACTCGCTGCGACGGGAAATTTACGAAAAACTACGTAGGACTACAGATGCCCTGAAAAGAAAACTCGACAGAAAACTAAAAAATCTTATTGGTAGCAGTGATTGGACTAATTGTGCACGTCAATATTGTGTTGTTAACTTATCTAGTAAACAAATAAGTGAAAATGTTGTGAGTGCGCTTGGATATGGTTTATCTTTCTTTATAACAAGTAGACCTTCTGCTTTAATGATTGCGTCATCCCTAAGTAAATTTGAAAAATATTGTGATCTTCCTCAAAATCATGTTGACATGATTAAAGGTATTGTTTACGGAGCTGCCAACGTTAAGCATGAAAGTAACTTCCCTGCTCGCTATAAGAAAAGTTTGACCGATCTTAAAAAGGACAATACTATCCACATTACAAAAGCTGATAAGTCAAATAGTATAGCAATTTTAGATAAAGCTGACTACATATCACGTATGCAAGCCCTATTGGATGATGATGTGACTTATAAAAAACTAACAAAAAATCCCCTTGATCAAGTCATAAAAAACTTCAATAGCACAATGAAAAATATCCTTAAAGATAAAACAGAACTACTAGGCAAATTGTCAGTCAAATCTCCTTCGCTACCTTACTTGTACGGATTAGTCAAAACGCACAAAGAAAATAACCCTATGCGGACTATTATCAGTACTGTTGGTTCAATTTCATATAAACTTTCGAAATATATCACTAAGATCTTGTCCCCGTTACTTGGAACCATCTCCTATTCTCATATATATAATTCTCTAGATTTAGTTGATAAATTAAACAAAATTGCTCTTTGCCCTACTGATAGATTAGTTAGTTTTGATGTATGTTTTCTTTTTACTAAAGTCCCTATAGACTCTATTTTAGAATATCTTAGTAATGAACTAACTCAGCATGAATTACCTCTACCTATAAGTCACATTATTTCACTCACAAGTTTGTGCATTTGTGATTGTAAGTTTATATTCAATGGTGAATTTTATCAACAAATATTTGGCATGGCAATGGGAAATCCTTTATCACCACTACTCTCAAACCTGTACATGGAATTCTTTGAAAAACGCTACTTACCTAATATCATTTATATTCCTGTAAAGTGGTATCGTTATGTTGATGATATTTTAGCTAGTTCTGCCTGTCGGTATTGATGTAAATGATTTACTCTCTAAATTAAATAACCAGGTACCATCGATTAAGTTTACTCTAGAATTAGAAAAAGACAATTGCCTCCCTTTCTTAGATGTTTTGATACATGGAGAACTATTTCAATGTAAATTCAGTATTTATAGGAAACCGACCAACAACTTAACTTATGTTCATTTCTTCTCAGGCCACCATCTTAACATAAAAATATCAATTTTTCTTCTATGTTTTTAAGAGAAAAAGTTCTACAGTGTAAGTAACACGCAGAAAGAAAATTCTAAGAACATTCTCAGTTTGCCTTATTTTAACGGATTTAAAACCATTAAATCATTGTTAAAAGCTTTTAATGTCAACCTTGTTTTTCCTATAATAACACACTAAAAGGAATGTTAATAAAAAATGACCCCAGAAAAAGCAGCAACATAATATATAAAATTCCATGTATGGATTGTCCCTCATTTTATCTCGGACAGTCTAGCAAGGGCCTAGAAGTAAGGCTAAGCCAGCATAAATATTCTGTAAAAACTGGGCAAAAATCTAATGCAATATTCATTCATTTATGTGAAAACAACCACCGAATAAATTGGGTTGGTAGTTCAGTAATTGCAAGGTCAAGAGATGTCTTATCACGAAATCTTTTAGAATCTGCTTTAACACAACTTACTTCTCATTGTAATTTCAATGTTAGTCGTGGCCTTTTTCATTTAGACCCTTGTATTTGTAACATGTTTAAGAATGACCTCAAAGATATAATTACAGACTTAAATAAAAATTAGTTGCCTTAGAGTTATCTTCGTTGTAATGTATGTCTGACATGTATTGTGAATATGGTTTTGTTTACCAAGTTCTGAATAGCTGTCACCTATAATCCTTTAATTGTCTGGAAATTGTATCTGAGATGATTGTCTTAAACCTTTAATTGCACCCATTGTTTATGCTTGTTTGGGAAGGTTTCTTATCTTCCAGGTGTGTCGAATTCTAGGTACTAATCTCTTTATAATCCCTATCTGTCAGTTATACGAATCTTCTTGTATTGTCTTTTCTCGTATGTATGTCAGTCTCTGCTCAGTAAAGGACTTTTAACGTCGAAAGATCTTGCAGACCTCCTTAGTTTATTTTTCCTTTGTGGCATATATATAACTATATATTATATATATATATATTATATATATATATATATATATATATATATATAATGTAATACTTGTTCCTTCTTCATTACTACATTTGCTTTTGAGTTTACTCTCTCATGCTAATTATCTTGACTTCATACGAAGTTAGCAGCAGATCGTTTACGAAGTAACTCGTTTACGGAGTAACTTAAGAATTTAAGTGAATGAATGATGTAACCACACATGCAAATCAGACATGTACAATAATAATAATCATAATTTTTTCAGCACTAAACATTTCCTTTATCAGGAGTGGCTCTAGGAAATCAAGACAATGGCCACTGTCACATTACCACACTTAACTGCTCAATTATCACACGATTCAGCAAGTTTTATTTAAAGAAAGCGGCCAAGTTTACAGAATAATAGTAAAATTAATATCATTGCGACTATGGGGGATTTTAACAATCTCGATAAAAACAATAAACTTCAGTTCATGGAAGTTTAGTAACAAATGCGTCACCTACATATTTCGATTCTGACATGTCGATGATGGCATATAGTTATTTACGAAGAGCACCATTATTTTTTCCGTACGTTCACCTTACTCTGCAAAGTAGAATTCCCGAGATGTCGCAATGTTTGAAAGTTTATCTCTTACATTTATGTTGTACGTCAGAGCGTATTATTGTTTACAATATTTTTCTCCTTCGCTAGTGTGAAAAGTTCACGCACAGTTAACGCACATTATTCATATTCTATAATAGAAAGGGGCAGTCTCATTGGGAAAAAATAAAGTTATTTCTAAAAAATTGCCACAATCTGGGATTAGGTCAAATAACTTTGTAGGAAATACTTGGTTATATGTAGTAAACATGTATGATGTTAACGGCTACATCACGCTCATTGAGTGGGAGCAGGTGTTACGTGCGTGAGCCCTGTACCGAGGACAAAATCGCTCCAGTCACTGTCCATACTACTCAGTCGCGCCGAAGATGGCGTCTTGAACGGACGTGTATCCTGTGTACGTGAGAGGATGTAACGTGTCACGTGTGAGCAGGCGATATGAAGTGTCATGTGTTTTGTTTAATACCTCGTAATAAATGATGCGTTAGCCTGAGTGGTCCTTCCCTAAATCAACCAGCATGCCGCTGGTCAAACGGCTTATCAAGCCGGTCGGCCTTTCGAGGCGCCCCTCGACGTGGGGGCAGACGGAGGAAGGCGAAGACGTGGTTTTGGAGGGGGAATACGATCTAACGGCCGTCACGAATGTCACGTTGTGTGGTGCCCTTCGCCAGCTTGCAAGCTTGGTCGTCGCTGCCCAGGGCGTGTCGCGGGGTTTGGAGGAAGAGCTGCTGCAGATTAACAGTCGCGCCTCTGCCCTTACCTCCCGACTGGCCTCCTTGGAACTCAAAGTCACCGGGCATAATCCTCGCACCGTTCCTGTCCGTAAGTTTTACTCCTGGTTTTATCCTACTCTACGCGGCTCAGCCTCATTTTTTCTTTTATTTATTTTGGCACTTAATGTTATTCAGTATGTTTGCAGGGAATGACGTTAGTTAGAGAATAGTTTGAGGCTTAACGTAAGACAAATGAGGGATTTAGACGTGCAGGGGAAATTATGGTATATTTTCATATTAATTTATATATATATATATATATATATATTATATATATATATATTATTTATTTATTTATATTTATTTATTTGTATATATCAAGTTAGCGATTCTCTCTCTCTCTCTCTCTCTCTCTCTCTCTTTCACATAGTATATATATAGCTAACTGTAGTTAATGGCTAGCCTATCCCCTTGTTTTTGTTTTTCAGTTTTGCCTTATCGATGGCTACGAAGGCATTGATTTCCTAGAAATGAAATAGTATGTTTGCCTGGTAGGTAACTGCATTTGAGTTTGCATATAGCCGATTAATACTATCGTAAATTTAAAAATCCTTCATTTTTCGTATTGGCCAAGATAGGCAAGTAGGTATAGCCTATGCTCAAAATCGACAAAGGAATTCACCTTTAATCAAATGTGCGGATTATTTTCAAATGATATGCTCTAGTTGATCTTTGCTATTATTATGTGTTGGGCGTAGGTCTAGGCCCCTAGGGAAAGTCTTGGTAACCCATGTCAGTCGAGCCAAACTCACGATCATTACTATATGGTTTGTGTCCCAATCAATAGTAAAATAACCTGGGTGGTTAAATAAATGGCATGTGGAACTGAGGTTGATGATGTATTTCATGATTTTTTTGAGGAACACTTGGCTCTCTGAGCTGCCTGCAACAGAAGCAAAATAAAGAAAAGGTAAAATACTCAATCTTTAATGATGCTTGTGCTTGGAAACACATTTGAAAATTATGTATTTAAAGCTTTCATTATTTTAAGTGTTACTTTATATGCTTAATCG
>NC_061100.1:136770136-136805136 GCF_015104395.2 Macrobrachium nipponense | reverse complement strand
TCATTTTGGAGTGAACATACTTTTCTTTTTCTTTTTTTCTTTTTCGAAGAATATACATAATGAACAGCTACGCGCTTTGCATAAGTTAAGTTGAAATGGTAAAATTTCCTGGGCGCTAATGACGTTTGAATAGTATCACTAATGAAGGGTAAAACCAACAATGATTACGTTGTCCAAGTCTATCGAGCGAAGCAAACGAATTCGAGAGCTTTCTTTGTTCTCGTTATCAATAATGAGATTTGAGCGGCCCCTCAAAAGAACTCCTTCAAAATCTTTCAGGCAAACTTGGACCATGAAATCATCTTGAACGCTATTCTTCATTTCATTGCTCATGGTTTTTTTGAGACATTATCAGTATATTTTAAATTTTTGTTTTAGGTATACACACATACGTACATTATCTATAAAATTGTGTACACGTATTATATGAAATTTTTATTTAAAATGTGCAATAGCCTGGAGGTTGAGCACAAGGCTCACATTTCGTAGGTCTTTGGTACGATCTCGGCTTGCCATCCTTCATTCAATCCAATTGTGAATGGATATTAGATCAACATGGGTCAAGATAAAGGGCATGGGTCTTGCAGCCTCATCTCGGGAGAATTGCTGATGACCAGAACAGTCTACTGTTGTGGCTAGCACCAACTATCTGGGGTACAAGGTGGAAGGTGCATAATATAACCATATATACCTATATATATATATATATATATATATATATATATAATATATATATCATACCGAAGTTTTCCAAAAGTTAGACCTCTTGATTTTCGCAATCAAGAGGTCGAGTCGGTAGAAGTTTGGAAGTTGTAATGTGGTTTTTTATCTTTTCTTTTTTCTTCCCTTTTTTAACAGGCGTATGGGAGTCCTACTTCATCATTTCTGTTTTTTGTTTTTTTTTTTTTCTTTTTATCTCACTTGTTTAACTTATATTTCTCTTATGTGGTTTATTCTTCACTACTATATTTTCATGGAGCAGGGTTGCAACTTTCATGATGATGATGATGATAATAATATATAAAAATAATATTAATACTAATAAAATGCTATAGTAGCATGAGTCTTGGAATGGCGAAACAAATCCACAGTTATTTGCGGGGGCATATATTTAGAAGTAAATCTCAGCATAGAGCTTTCGGGAATATTTGATTTCCCTTTTCAAAAGGGGATTCGAACAGATTCCCGAAAGCTCTCTGTAGAGATCTCTTTTTAAATGTATATGAACTGTTGATTTTTCCCCCCAAATATAATGATGATGGTAGTACACGTATACCCTCTAGCATGCTTATACGTAGGTCCAGGTACGTTACTAGAGACCTTTTATAAAATAGATCGTTGTGATTGAGGCTATTGACATATTCGTGAACATGCAAAATGACACAAGTTTTCTGCCTTAAGGTCGCAGGTCACCCTGGTCTTTTCGTAACTTGAATGACGCAGAATGCAGAGTAATTGCAAATTGATTGATTCATGATTTACTCGAATAGGTACAGTGTGGGCTTGTGTAGGCCATACGGGCGTATTTTTCTTTCAATTTATTTTCTACTTGTTATCCCAGTTTTAGTTCTGGCATTTATTAAGATTTCATCGATGTGGTATTTTTATTTTCGTGTAGGCTGTGTCTGTTTTTCAGGTTTCAGTTTATATATATATATATATATATATATATATATATATATATATATATATATATATAATATATACTATATATATATATATATTTTTTTTTTTTTTTTTTTTTTTTTTTTTTTTTGAGGCGTTTGTTTTCATGCTGTTGAGTGTTAAATTTCGTGAGTAGTACTTTTACATTGGGTTATCGATATACCTAGTTTTTGTTTTACTTGCATTTGTGTATGTTATTGTTTCCCAACGTAACATTTCTGTTTTATTTTTCTGTGTAGGCCTGCTTGATTTATGTAATGGGATTTACAACCACCCTGTGGTAAGGGTTTAAGAATACTACCACCGTAGGTCCTGCGTGTCGTAAAACGGAGACTAAAAGGACAGCTGCTGCCTTGCAGTCTTAGTTTTTGAGTAGAAGGCTAGGCCAACCGCCAATAACTGTGAAAACTGCTGCCTTGCAGGTGGACTTTTTAGTCAAAGGCTAGGCCCACCGCCAATAACTGGAAACTCCTGCCTTGCAGGTGACTTTTTAGTCAAAGGCTAGGCCCACCGCCAATAACTGCTTTTGATTCTGCTGCCTTGCAGTCTTACTTTTTAGTAAAAGGCTGGCCCACGCCAATAACTGTGAAAACTGCTGCCTTTAGTCTTGTTTAGTAGAAGGCTAAGCCCAACCGCCAATAGCTGTGAAAACTGCTGCCTTGCAGGTGGACTTTTTAGTCAAAGGCGAAGCCCACCGCCAATAACTGTGGAAACTGCTGCCTTGCAGTCTTACGTTTTGGGAAAAGGCCAGGCCTACTGCCAATAACTATGGAAACTGCTGCCTTGCAGGTGGACTTTTTAGTCAAAGGCAAGGCTCACCGCCAATAACTTTGGTTGATGACAGCAAGAGCATGCCAAATGAATAAACCATGCCTGATGTTGTAAGGAAAGGCGAATAAGGCAACCAACCCCTTAGTGTAGGGATAGCGGTGGGAAAGAAGTGTCTTTGTAATGGGATCATTTATTTGTTGTACGTTTGTGGCCAAGATGTTGATGTCTGCTTATAGGTGTCAGAGGTTTGCGTATGAAACCAAGGGGATTGAGAAGATTGGTTTGTGGGATTTCTGTTCTTTGAGGAGTCGGGAGGTGTTGCGCATAAGAATAAAAAAAGAAAAGAAAAAAGACGGAGAATGCACCGGTACCTCTGCCCAAGCTAAAGTAATTTCATTATTTCCAAATCACATGTACTCCTTAGAATTCATCACATCATGGAAATGTGGTGATATACATTATATAAATAGTGGTAATTTTATATAACAGAAATACTGAAAAAAATTAAAATTCTGAAAATCTTGTGTCAATGAACATTAAAAAATCAACGTAATTCACATATTCTTTACTCCTTTTCCTTAGAGTTTTATAAGATATATACTTCATACTTTATTTCTTTCTCTATTTATTTTAGTTAACTTTGGAATTCCCATGGTAGGGTGTGGGGCGGGAATGCAAGCAGTCAGACTGATGCTTTTGAATATGTAAACCGCGTCCAATTTCGTGGGCGGAGGTAACACAGCTATTCAAGGGTAGTAGGAATATATTTAAATGAGAGAGAGAGTCGGCGTACGATTTTGTAACAGAATATAATTAGTGTTATTGAGTTTGGCTCAGTTCCTTTGTAAAGATGTTCGAGCCTCCCAGTAGAATTGAATCTTGGTTCGGTTCTTCTTGAAGGAGCTTATCACCTTAGTAATCTTCATTTTGGCTATGTTTTTGACGATAGACAGGTAACCTCTGCTGAGTTATTATAGCGTAGGTCGTGACAGAGAGCATGTGACCCTTGATGCGGTTAAACGTCAAAGTTCTTTGGCTTGGAATGAATGTGATGATCAATAAGGAAACATTTTACTCGTTCATTTCATGGTAGACGGTTTGATGTTTCGAGAGAGAGATAGAGAGAGAGAGGGGGGGGGGGATGCGTGCATGACGTCGAATCTTATAAAAAATTTGGTAGTGCTTTCTGCATACTATTTTGAGTCCCAAGTCTTCCGAATGGCTTGGACTGAATTCCTGTAATTTGAATATGCGAAGCGCATAATAACTTCCAATAAAACAGCAAATCAATCTAAACTGAATAATGGTGGCCACTTGATTTGCATATTCATAGTTGTCAGGTGCACACTGTTCGTCATGGCAGTGCGTTAATTTGCGGCTCGATTCATGGTGTCTAGGTTTTAAATACCTGTATTAGCTCTTAGTTAGGAAGATAAAGATATAATTGCTTGATAGTTTTTACTTTTTTGTATTGAGATTTTAATGTGCGTTGTACATTACTAGTGAAGTTTGCGTGTATATGTATATAGCTTATGTATGTACGTATGTACAAAGACCACTCGATACAGGAACAGCAGTCAGGGTTTGTAGATAAAGTTCCATTTGTCATTGGGAATTTGCAGATAAGAAACGTATGGCTAGCCAAGGTCTGAAAGAGAAACGATTTTTGATGAATTTTCTTCTAACGTTTAAGACTTGAGTGGAGAGTATATACTTATATATATAATATATATATATATATATATATATATATATATATATATATATATATATATAATATATACACACACACTCTCCACTCAAGTCTTAAATGTTACAAGAAAATTCGTCAGAAATCGTTTCCTGGTGAATTTTCTTGTAACGTTAAGACTTGAGTGGAAAGTATATAGGTATTATATATATGTATATATATATATATATATATATTATATATATATATATAAAATCACAGTAGATGCACATAATTTCAGTAAATAAGCGAATGCCACAGGAAAATGACAGGCAGAAGTTCGGTACCAAGAGTTTTCACGTGTTTATTCACACTAGACAAGAGAAGACAAGCTAATACCAAGTTCATCGTTAAGTTGATGAATGATAAGTAAAGCCTGTTTTCTGCTGCATTTATTTACGCTTGTTTATTAGCTGCCTTCATATCATAACTTTTCTGACAAACACTTAGCTGCATGTTCTTTAAGCTTATAAAAAAAAATCGGTATCAAGATGTGATGAAAAAGTTTACATGCGTGAGGTGTACTCTGCAGATGGATAGAGGGAGTCTAATGGCACTAACTCATTATTGATCTCATCACAAATTCATTATCAAGTGTTTTGATCATGAGAAGGACTTATTTTGCTGTTACCGAGACGTTCGGAATATCCGAACGAAATTCCGGTTGTTTTGTTCTTTTTAACACCTTTGCACGGACTCTTTCAATCCTCTCGCCCAGAAAAAGTCTTCTAGATTGGCAGAAAGTAAACAAATGGTATATTTGTGAGACAGTGGCGGCTCCATGATTTAGGGAAGGAGAAGCCCGGGGGGGGGGGCAGTTCGTTAAAGTAAGGGGCGGCGAGCGCCTAAGGCGCGAGGCAATAAGCTAGGGGGTCTGGTAGCTCCCCCAGAGCTCCGCCCCTGGGTGATCAAACCGCTTTTATAACATTTCACAAACGTTTTGGGGTAAGTTTTGGTACTTTTAGGTTGGTTAGTATGAAAAAGCTGTAACCAGTAATTCTTGTTAGACGGAAGCCAGTTACAGATCTCTCCTGATGGATTGAAATTGGGCTTTATAACATTCCATTTTCAGTCGTTAGAGAATACCTATTGAAAATAGATCATTCATACCATTGTTCACCCCAAATGCTAAATTATCTGCTACACTTGGATTAGTTGCATACTAGTACTTAAGCAAATAAAGAAACGTACATATTTGGCACAGGTAAGTAGTAACCTATTTGAATTTACGTGTTTCCCAAACGGTAAACTGGGTAGAGCATTTGTCATGCTAACATACTAGGCGTTTGGATGAGTAACATTAAGGTTAAAGAACAAATTTCATTTTATGTTTGCCCTCGAAAGCAAACTTATCTATCACATCTGCATTTCTTTCAGTATCCCTATGCACATGGCTAATAGCTAAGTTAGAAAGTCTTATCAGTTGTCATAGTTGTTCTGAGATAAGTTTTCAGTTTTCTCAATGTCGAGAAATATCCTTCCGCTGTTGCTGTTGTGATTGGCATTGTCACTCCAATTCCGAGCAGCGTGTGTCTATTTGGGAACAACAGTTTACCTCACTTCTGTGAAGCTGATAGCAGTGTTTTTGGTGAGTCATTTATATTTTTCCGCAATTCCTGCCAACTCTCATATTCACCGAATACCTTTGAACGTAACATACATATTTGAAGGAGTCTCAAATTAAGACTGCTGTAGATGTAAATTACTCTTATTTGGGATTAAGATACCAAACTTTAACGCTACTGCATTGTGTTGCTGGAAATGACTACTACTACTACTACTACTACTACTACTACTACTACTACTACTACTACTACTACTTATTATTATTATAAGTTTTGACTTTTGCTGACATTATTGTTTGATAAAAATCCATTCTTAGGGGCGCCAGTCATAGCTGAAGGGGGGGGGGGCGGCCAGGGGGGGCCTAAATCCGCCACTGTTGTGAGATGACACGCTTTCCATTAGTTTTCTTATGTCCGATATTGACCGTCCGTTTGACATTTCGTTTGTCATGCGCTATTTTTTGTTTTTCAAGTAGGAGAACTTATAGGTTTTTTTTATTTATTTGTTTTCTTTGTTATGAGAGTGGACTCCTGAAAAGCAAGGAAAGAACCCAAAACCAATGTGAGGATTTTATTTATTTATTTATTTATTATTTGTTTATGTATTTATTATTTTCTTTGTTATGAGAGTGGGTTCCAGGCAAGCAGAACAGCCCAAACCAGTGTGAAGGTTGTGATGCTCCTGTAGACATTGAGATTCACGAGAAGAATCCAAAGCTGGGAAAGTTTCGGGGTCCCGAGACACCACCATTAGATTTAACAGGCAAAGCGCTCTCCCCTATCTTTCTTTCAAATCTGTCAGGCTGTTGCACGTGTTGAAACCGAGGTCTAGGTTCCGTAAAGATGATCGTCTTATTCTGGATCTGACTCGCTGGAATATAAATGATGCACTGCCATAGGAGTATGACCTCGTTCTGGTATAAGGCCATCTTTATCTAAAACAGCAACCAGAATGCGTGTGTGTCTTCACGTATGAATAGTTTTGACGATCCAGGACCTTGAGCAGTTAATTGAAAATGTTCGTTTTTTTTTCTCCTAATGTTACTTAAATGCAATTTGGTAGTTAGGTTATGTCGTGATGACATGAAAAATATTTTAATACTTCGTATAATAATTTTGTCGATATGATTTTTGTATTGTTAGTTTTCAGATTTAAGGATTTTTCCCATGTTTCATATTTTATTCACTCGTTCAAGAAAAGCGGTGCAATTTTTTTTATATAGAAGATTGTTCCATGTTTCATTTTAAAGATGATTAATCCGTATTTCATTTGTATATTTTACCATTTGAAAAATGGTGCGAAATCTCTTTTTAAAGAAAATATAACCATGTTTTGTTTTATAGAATGAAACATCAACTATTCAATTTAAAGATAATGCTTCATTTTAAAGGTGATTGTGCCGTGTTTCATTCTTATTCGCTCATTTAAGGAAAAAAGATGGTGTACCGCCCTTTTAAAGAGCTCGGGATGAATTGACGATAAACTTGAAAACTATTTTATTAAACATTTCCCAGTGGGTTTGGTGTCTATTAGATACTTTCTTATCACTGTAATCTTTATTTTCCTTCTATCCGATGTTACTGCGAGTTATATAACCATATTTTGTTTCTTTTGCAGGTAAGTTAACTGTGGTAAAGCTTTGGGAGGAGATCTGGTGTGGTAGGTAACAAGAAGGAACTTTCTCACAGAGAGAGAGAGAGAGATACCCGCAGAATGGCTCTCTTCCCCCCCCCCCCCCCCCTCACTCGTCCCACCCTAATTGGATTCGTCATTATTTGAACTGGTTAGTGAAAACGACGACGATTTATCTGACTTTAGAATTGGATATTATGTTCTCCATCGAGTGAAAATTTTGACCGTTTGTTAGAATGGCTGAACTGATCTTGAACGTCACACGTCTTGGTTCGTTTGGAATGAGATCCCGGATTGTGGTTAGCCTCTTCAAATTCGTTTACAGGTTGATTAGTGAAGGGTGATGTGTATTGAGATAGAGACTATTAGTCGTAAGTTAATTTTCTCGTGAGGGAGGCATTTCCGTAAATTAAAAGCAGAGAGAGAGAGAGAGAGAGAGAGAGTAATCGTCTTAGATTAAGCCAGCCTTGTACTAGCACGGACTGTTGCTCGAGGGCAGCCTGTAAAGAGAGAGAGAGAGAGATGTAGATGTAGAAAAACTGTAGAAGAGGTAGGTAGTACTTCTTCGGGCGCCTCCTGTAGGACGAATCCGTCAATACATGAACCGATGATTGAAAAGTTCGTATCACCAAGGCTCTGGATCCTGATATTATGGACCGGTACCTACATTAAGAACGCATTACTGACAGCTCACATTACGTCACGGTTTCTTTGTCTATCTAATCCCAATATATAAATGTATATTATATATATATATATATTATCTATATATATATATATATATATATATATATACGTATATATATATATATCAATTATATACATACATATATAAATAAAGGTAATGCCACGGAGGAAAATGAGAAAACGAAAACTACCGAGGTCTTTCGGTCTTAACGAACTTTTACTATAGGCAAGAGTCTTGCTTATAGTAGTAAAGGGTCGTTAAAACCGAAAGATCTCGGCAGTTCTCGTTTTTTCATGTTCCTCCTTGGCATTACCTTTATTTATACATAGTAGCACGTGTTATATATTTCGTGATCAAGTTATACATGAATACATAATACATGCGAAACGGGGCGCTACACAATTTCGTCGCTCGAAGTCTGGCATGATATGAAGGACTGACAGTCTTGCATGATGTCAGACATCCTACTGGTAGCTTTTCCTGAAGTCGTTTTGTTTACCATTGATTTTTGGGTTGAGTAGACCACATTGATAAACAAGAGTAAAGCATGGTTTTGTAAACGTTCTCCTTATCCGCGTCTGTCAAAATCACTTTTTGTGAACTTTGAATCAATATTTTTTTTATCTTATGACCTAAATCGGGTGGTGCATGCGTTCGAATTTGACCCTTTTGAAACCGACCTCCTTCCTCTGCTTCCGGGAATACTCTGCATCACGTTAATTTTGACATTTGTCCCAGTCAAGGTATAAAGCAAGGTCTTGGTATAAAGATTCTATATACCTTGGTCGCAGTCTTCTCTTGAATCAGATGCCGAAGGGACTCGAGAACCATTAGCGAATAGAGGGAAAAGACGTTGTTATGACAATAATTTTTATAATGATAAAACTAATTGTATCTACAAATGTCTCTTGTAGAATAGGAATAAATAAACATCTATGACTGAAGCTTCCGATTGCGGAAGAAGCTGTACATCTGAAGTCACTGGCTCATTTCGTTTGTACGTGTTTTTTTTTTTTTCTATCATAATACGAAAGCTTCAACTTGGTCGAAGGTTTCAGATTATTTTATTGAATAAAGCTATATACATCACCAATAGAGGCGAACTTCATAGAGGTTACTGATAAAACGTTTCTCCATTCAATTTATACTTTAGCGAAACATGAGTTTGATAATGGCGTCATGTTCTGAAGGACCATTGATGATGAAAGGTCGTTTTTGGTTCCCCTGTTATTGTCACAGAAATCTCAGGTAAATAGAAATCCCTTCCAGGCCACTCGAGTATTCCGTTTATTCCAGCTTTGAAAGCCGAGGCTTAACGAAGTCCAGAGCCCCTTTAATTGTTAACTAGAAACTCTTGTAGAATATTTAATTAATTTCTTATGACGGAGAGTGAATTAGGTTACCTGATTTTTTTTTTTTTTTTTTTTTTTTTTTTTTT
Source organism: Macrobrachium nipponense (assembly GCF_015104395.2). Taxonomy (NCBI): domain Eukaryota; kingdom Metazoa; phylum Arthropoda; class Malacostraca; order Decapoda; family Palaemonidae; genus Macrobrachium; species Macrobrachium nipponense. Next base: position 136,795,647 of record NC_061100.1, on the reverse strand, counting down.
TTACTAAGATACCCGGTTTGAATTCAATACCATTTGAAAGCTTGTTTTCGCAGTGCTAAGGATTAAAGCTTTGCTCTCTTTTCGACTCTTGGTCGCTATATTAATTTGACGTATGACGTAACCCCTCCCCCCACAATCCACATAACCTTTATATATTTTTTTATGGGTTAGGAGTAAATACTATAACATTCAGATCGCTTTTCCTAAGTGACCTTTCATCCTTGCATCCAGCTTGCCCCAAGCTTACACTTGCTGTCTAGAATCAAGCCGTGACCTTAAAAAGAAAAGAAGAAGAAAAAAAAAAGAACCGGAATCACATAACACTTCGTATGTGTCGCGAAAACATAAATTGCTATTAATATTAAATGCGTTTTTGGAACGCGGGAAACGCGTTGATTTTCCCGAGTTGTTTCAAATCGGATTAAGAGATATACGTTATCGTTTTGATCGCCATCTTCTGTTTCTATTTCGGATTTATATATTAGGAGTAGAACGAACATACCGCCATTCAGGTAATATTTATATACTTTTGGAGGTTTTTTCATCCTTTCGGTATTTTATTCTTTATTGCTATAGACTTCGAAACACTTGTTTTCTTTGTTAATCCTTTCTGTGATAGATAGCAAGGGATACTCAATGACACTAACCCCTAAGATTTTGTTCATTATTAATTTGGCTCATTGGTAACTATAAATACCTTGCACCTTCTCGGGTGGACCAAATGGTTGATTATGATTACAAAGTCGTTTAAACCATTCGTAATGTATCCATATTAAAGTGGCCTTTTTTTTTTTTTTTTTGAAGAGCGCTTTTGTTTTTGATAATATGACACGTGAAGATGTTCATTTATCAGCATTCCTAAGCTCATCATTTGCACGTCTGTGTTAATTTTTGTGGTTTTGATGTAAAACTTAATTCCTGTAATTTTGTACACTCCGTTTAGTATGGATTTATATGTAGTTTAATTTCTTTATGCCTCTCATTTTATTCCATATTTTAGTCGCAACATGTTCAGCGTTGTCCATGGCCATCAGGAGCTGTCTTACTCTCTGAGAACATTTTACGCGAACCTTTTTATAACCCTGGAAAAATTTGATAAGGACTCGACCGACCTTTTCTTAATCTTTTTACCAGGTTGTTTGACGCTGGTTTACGGTTTTCGATTTGGATTTAATAGCCTTGCTTGCATGTGAGGAAACTCCTGTATTATTCCAGTGGATCATCTTTGATCATCTTTTCTGAGAAAATGTTAATCTTTAAGGAGAAGGGAGTAAAATAAGTACTAGAATTTCGTCCATTATGTAAATGTGTTCTGGCCGTCGACAAACTTTCGTTTTCCATGTCAAGACGCACTTGTTTTTTTTATTTATTTTTTTTTTTTCTCTCTTAACATTTGATGAAGATAGTGCAACTGCGAGACTTTTCACATGTGACGCTTTTGTAGCCTTTTTTACTGCTAATTTCCGCTTCAGCTGAATGACCTCATAGGTCCAGCACTTGATTTTTTATCCCACATTCTATCTATATTCGATTCTATTCCTAAAATTCAGAAAATCCCAAATGCTGAAAACTTTTGCCCGCCATGTTGCTTTGCTGCAACCGAATGTTATTTGGAGCGTCCAAGTGCCGAGGATGAGTTAAGTGCACGTAATATGTTTGCTTTCGTGCATGTGTTTTTCTCGTGCAGTTGTGAGTAGTGTTTGGGGTTCTGCTGGAGTGTCTGTCGCTGGCTGTATTTGAAGGAGGAGAGAGTGGAGGGTTTGCTTTGCAAATAAGCTCTTTGTGCTTGGCCTTGGTGTTCATCAACTCACTCGTCCTCATGTTTTAAGTTTATCTATGAGAAATAGTTCAGTTCTGCCCCTGTTGTTTGTATCAGTTGGTTTTTCAAGAGAATTTTTCCATCACCCGGCTGTGTGTGTGTGTGTCTTGTTAACTGTTCCGAATTCCATGAGGAAGAATTTGTTGAATATTCTGTTTAGTGTGCGCTAACTTTATTGTATTTTTATCATCGTATAATCTGACGCAGATTAGTAATAACGTAAGGAGAAATCGATATTATTATTATTATATTATTATTATTTTTTTATCACAGTCCTCCAATTCGACTAAGTGTATTTATAGTGTGGGGTTCCGGGTTGCATCCTACCTCCTTGGAAGTCCATCACTTTTCTTACTATGTGCGCTGTTTCTAGGATCACACTTCTGCATGAGTCCTGGAGCTACTTCAGCCTCTAGTTTTTCCAGATTCCTTTTCAGGGATCTTGGGATCGTGCCTAGTGTTCCTATGATCATGGGTGCAATTTCCACTGGCATATCCTATATCCTTCTTATTTCTATTTTGAGGTCTTAATACTCACCGATTTTTCCCTTTCTTTCTCTTCAACTCTGGTGTCCCATGGTATTGTGACATCAATGAGTGATGCTTTCTTCTTGATTTTGTCAATCAACGTCGCGTCTGGTCTATTTGCACGTATCAGCCTATCTGTTCTGATACCATAGTCCCAGAGGATCTTTGCCTGATCGTTTTTTATTACTTCTTCGGGTTGGTGCTCGTACCACTTATTACTGCAAGGTACCTGGTGTTTCTGGAGGTCTTTTGCCACTGAGTCATGCCTCTTTTTGTACTGGTTCTGTGCAAGTGCCAGACATTCGCTTGCTATGTGGTTTATGGTCTCGTTTTTCATATTGCACTTCCTGCATATGGGCGAGATGTTATTTCCACCTATTGTTCTTTGAACATATCTGGATCTTAGGGCCCGATCTTGTGCCGCTGTTATCATTCCTTCTGTTTCCTTCTTGAGCTCTCCCCTCTGTAGCCATTGCTATGTTTCATCGCTGGCCAGTTCTTTAGTCTGTTTCGTATTTCTCCTGTCTGTATATTTCTGGGTCTTCGTGTACTTTTATCAGTCCTTCTTCCCATGCACTCTTAAGGCACTCGTCTTCACTGGTTTTCAGATATTGCCCCAGTGCTCTATTATTATTATTATTATTATTATTATTATTATTATTATTATGTGAAATTCCAGTTACATGTTTAACTGTCAAAAGGAATACTACATGGCAGTGTTTGGGGACCTACATTATTTAATACATGCACGATTGAACTGTCGTTAACAAACACCAATGTTCTCTTTCAAATTTCTCGAGACTTTTAGTTTGAATTGAAATTGCTGAAGGTATGTGACATCAGTAGTTTATGCTTTGTTTGATGGAACAAGCCAAAAATGCATTCATTTGTCTAGCGTGTTTCCGTAACATGAATCTCCCACATGGTGGAAAGAGAATAAAGAATGAGGAAAATACACTGATTAAATATAGATGAAGCTGACGGTGAAAAATGACTTGATAACAACTAAACATACATAAATGATCAGCTCCCAAGAAGTAGAGGAATGCTGACCATTTGACCTAGTTTCCTGAATTCGTGAATAATCTTATCAGATTCCAGTCATTTGTTTTGGCAGAAAAGAAAAGTAGCTAACACAGAAGCTTTAGGTCTTGGGTTGATTGGGATAATCGCAGATACAATCAACCAACTTATACCAAAAGAGACATTCTTACTTTGTGAGTGGCGCCACCAAACTCTGACCTTTTCGCGTGACTTAGCAACTGAATTGTGAATATGAGGTTTTGCAGTGCCTGTATATTATGGTTTCTTAGTTCATTCGGCTACCTGGTGTTAACCCGATGATGCATCGTATTCGAGAGAGTAGTTTTAATGCTAATACTTTATCTTGAGCATTGTGCCTTTGGGTGACATTTTTCGACCCTATTATGAGTTTATAGCGAAGCCACGTTAAGCCCCTCTTATCATTTTTACAGCCTCTTATCGTAAAATATGAGTACTTAACTGCTGGCTTCAAAGTTCTTAGAGAAAACCGTTTATTATTATAATTTTATTTTCTTATTAAGGTGCGTCTGGCTTTTTTTCCTCGTTTGCGGGATTCCCCTGAGTTGGTTAATAAACCTTTTTGTTGGTGTTTAGGTTATGTTTTTTTATTTATCGCCTTAATCCGTAAGTTCTTATCAAGAAATTGAATTAGAATTGTCCTCATTGCTAAACTTAATGAAATTTCTTAGGCGTTCTGAAGTTTTTCTATGTGCCCACGAATTTCATCATTATGTATTTTCGTGTTGAATGTGTGTGTGTGCGTGCGAGCGCGGCGCGAGTGCGTAAGTGCGTCTGACTGAAATTTGGTATCCCATTTTGTAATCCTAGACCGTGTGAAGTGTTTCCTCCTCAAGTTGTGGGAAAGGTTTTCAGCGTTGTCTTTTGATGTAATTTTACCCACAACAATGTTATATGTATACCTGGTTCATAGGTACATTCATATCGTGTGTATGAACCTTGATTACTTTTGTTGACGTCTTGTCTGCAGAATCCTCCATCTGTGGTCTAATTGCAATTAATTCTCAAAATCTTTAGACGGTTTTTATGCACATAATATCAGTCATGTTTTTGTGTTTTCCCCAGGAGTTTACAGATTTTCCTCACGTGCATTGCTTTTTTGTCCCTTGTTCAAAACCCGAAGTTATTGTTGCTCTTTAATGTAGCAGGAAGTTTTGAAACTTCGTAAGTATTTCGAATCTACGATAGAAGAAGTTTATTGACACTGAAATTACCTCCAGTATCTGTAGTCGTATTCCTTGGGGCTTGATCTGTCATCAGTGACCTTTCAAATTCACTTATGTTCTGCCATTGTCGTTCATCATCGACCTTTGAAAATCCCTGCCTTCCCTAGTCATATGTAGATGGTTCTATTCTCCACAGATCATTTCATCCCTCTTTTCTTCTTAGTCCTCTTCGGGCACCCCTTCTCAGTATCCCTTCTCAGTATCACCTAGGGTAACTCGTAGGGCCTGGGAAAGAATGGAAAACCAGATATCTACAGCTTGTGGGGAGCCTCTTTGAAAACTAAACCTTACTCTTGTCTCAGTGAGGTTGACTGGGTGTCAAAGTATACCATTGGGTACCATTGGTCCAAAATCCAACGGAGGTCTGAGTCAGGGTATGAAGATGGCCTTCTTCAGTATACTACACGGTGAAGTTAACGAGTTGCTTGTCTATAATTTTATCGAGGGATTAAAGTTAGAATTATTTTCGTTTTGCGTCGCATGTTCCTTTTTTTATAAGTCTGTTTTGAAGTTTGATGTGCCTCAACATAAGGATGGTGAGTCGCAGATGCCAGAATATCACTTTTACATTTCGCGAAACTTTTACTCGATGAAAATGACTTCCATGTGATCTCATCCCTAGCTGCGTTTTTCGTTGTTTTTTTTGGGAGGGCTTGACTAGATATATAGTAGTCGCATTCTCTGAAGGGTGTGACCAATTTGCGGGTAAATTAATTTTCTCTCTCTCTCTCTCTCTCTCTCTCTCTCTCTCTCTCTCTCTCTCTCTCTCTCTCTCTCTCTCGTTAAGGTAGACCCACGTTGATAGAGCAGTATGCTAGGCTTATATGTTGGACTCGAAGAGATTTCATTATTTTTGCAATAGCATCATACAGGGACTACAGCGCCTCAGTGGCGTGGTCGGCATGGTGTTGGCCTGCCACCTCGGTGGCGGCGAGTTCGATTCTCGGGCAGTCCATTGAGGGGTGAGAGATGTGTGTTTCTGGTGGTAGAAGTTCACTCTCGACGTGGTTCGGAAGTCACGTAAAGCCGTTGGTCCCTTTGTTGAATAACCATAACCACTGGTTCTTTGCAACGTAAAAACGCCTTACAAACATAAAAAAAAATACAGGCTCTGCATTACTTTGTTATGTAATTGCTTGATCGAGAATTTGTGACTTCTGAACTTTGAGTTCATTATCCGTATCTCTTCTTTACACAAATAATATGGATGAGCTTTGGCTAATACTCAGTGATCTTATACGTTCTTCACTCCTAACCAGAATCTGGAACTTTATATAAGCCATTTATATTTGATTTAAGACGTTTGTAAGTCTAAGGGTTCGATGGTTATATATTTAGGTAAGGTAAAGAGCTTGAATATAGAAAACGTAAATAGATGTTATCTCATCCCTTAATTAGTAACCGTTTTAGAGAGAATTGATGAAAAGATATTTGAAAAAATATTAAGTAAAGCGTCTCACATCCACAGGAAATTGTCAGTCAATCGCTGTAAACGTTTGTCGAAGCATAAATCCGGGTTCTGTCTGGGCTGTTGAATTCTTTCCGCTAGAATGTACGCGTTCAAACGTGACCATTTTGGCTGGTGATTACTTTGATATTTGTGAATTTGCGCAGGACGGTGTGCCTTTGGGTTTTGAGGCTGAAAAATATTGCAGTGTTTGTGTAAATTGCGGCTATTTGCAAAAGTCCGTGTTATGTATTGAAGTACCTGTGTTGGGAAGCAAAGCATTTCACTTACTGGAAGTTGTCCAAAATATTAGATTCATGCTGGACGACGATGACAGTTTCCGTACTTGTTCAGCTGCGTTGATTTGTACTATACTCTGTTTTTTTTCCGTCTGTCCATCCGCCTGTGGTGGTCGCACATGGTAACACTGCGTCCCGGGCTTTAAATAGTTACGGTATGTCTAAGTTTTAGGTAAGTAAAAAGACATCTTGGTGTACATCTGCAACTGAAAAGTGTTTTAATAATTTATTGTATGCGAATTACACCGTTAATATTCGAAATAGGATATTATTTAAAGCCCGGGACGCAGTATTACCATGCGCAAACACCACAGGCGGATGGACAGATGTAAAAAAACAGAGTATAGTACATGAGATTTCCTATTTATACCAGAAATGGATGAATTAAAATTGTGTAATACTAATGAGAATGAAATGTCTTTGCATCAACTCTATAAATCGAAACAGCAAATAGAGAAGTATGTAATATTGATAGCTTAATGACTTTAATGTTTACTGTAGCATTTTCAGTAATATATTTATTTTTTAAATGAAAAACTCAATGGGTTATAGGCATTTTCAATTATAGAAGAGAACCGCGGAAATCAGGAACGCCCAGCGGATGTTATATATCTAGTTGGTATTCTTATTTTTTAAAGGAATCAATTTTTTTTTTTTTTTTTTTGTGTCTGTAAATACTTTAATTTTTTTCATCAGAACATAAGCTGGCACTCCTTTATTCAGAATGAAATTGATTTTGCCTCGGGATGGAAGTACGCCTACGAGGCTTTTAGAATGTTAGCCGGTTTACATACCTTTATTTTTCAAATAAACCAGTATATTTATTTTTTCTTATAACCGAAATACTTTTAATTTTTTTCCTGAGAATATCAGCTATCATTCCATTAATCAGAATGAAATTAATTTTACCTCAGGATGGAATTAAGCCTACGAGGCTTTAGGAATGGTAGCTGATGTACATAAGTATATAGTACCTTTTGCTTGTGTATAGATGAGATTCCTGTTGCGTTGCTTTGTCTGTCGTGAAATGAAGGCGCCTTATGTTAAGAGGTTGTCCCGACTTGCAATGGGGATCGAAAAGCTTTTCGCTGCTTCAGCTCTGGAAATCCAAATCCCTCGAGGATTACACAGTCCATTGACTGTTCCTTTTCGTGAACTTCCGTCTTGGTACGGTTCGTCTGTCTTTTAAGTGACGTGTCTGGCATTTCTTTCGTAGTTAAGACGCCCTTCCTTTCTCTCTCTCTTTCTTTTTTTTTTGGGGGGGGGGGGTGTGGGGGGGGGGGGGGGACAGGCTGGGCGAGGAAAGGGCGTTAGCCTTCATCTCCTTTTGGCCTTTGTTCTATAAGAAAAAATTCCTTTGTTCAGAAGAAGCAATGCCATTGACGCAGAACAAGTATATATATCTAGAGAATAACCTACTCATTAGACTTTGGCCTATGTATGGTCTATTTTGTGTGTCTTTAAAACGATGACTTCCGAATAGAAATAAATCCATCAATTTCTGAATGAATTGACTAATTTGATGTTACAGTACTGACATTTTTTTGTACGCAAAATAGTACCTCTTCTTCCAACAGCCATTACGCGTTTATGAAAATTCTGGTTGCAGCGCTAATTGTATTTGGGGACCTCAGAGGAGATTTTGACCTTCCAGATGTGTACTGGAAGCAGCCACCGTTACATTTGTTCCAGGCCAGAAATCGGAGTACATAAGAGATATCGTTCTGACGTAACACTGAACTTTCTCTCTCTCTCTCTCTCTCTCTCTCTCTTCTCTCTCTCCTCGTCGTCTCTCTCTCTCTCTCTCTCTCTCTCTCTCTCTCTCTCTCTCTCTCTCTCTCTCTCTCTGGTGGAAGAATCGGTTGAAAAGATCAGAGATTTTTATTTTCTCTCTCTCTCTCTCTCTCTCTCTCTCTCTCTCTCTCTCTCTCTTCTGGTGGAAGAATCGGTTGAAAAGATCAGAGATTCTCTCTCTCTCTCTCTCTCTCTCTCTCTCTCGGTGGAAGAATCGGTTGAAAAAGATCAGAGGTTTTTATTTCTCTCTCTCTCTCTCTCTCTCTCCTCTCTCTCTCTCTCTCTCTCTCTCTCTCTGGTGGAAGAATCGGTTGAAAAGATCAGAGATTTTTATTCTCTCTCTCTCTCTCTCTCTCTCTCTCTCTCTCTCTCTCTCTCTCTCTCTCTCTCTCTCTGTGGTGGAAGAATCGGTTGAAAAGATCAGAGGTTTTTTATTTTTCTGGTGGAGGGGAGGAAGGTGAGTGAAGTTGCCGTCCGGGAAGGTCATACTATGGTTTCTGATGTGAAACAACTGTCTCCAAAATCATCCTTAAAAGAATGAGTTTCTTGTAAGGCTTCTCTTGTTCTTGCATGTATATAATTCCCTACACTCTTTGGATACGCTTGTGGATATTTCATGGGCTCATATGTTGGGTAAGAGTGTCTAGTGGTATTATATATATATATATATATATATATATCATATATATATATATATATATATATAGATATATATTTATAATCTATATATATATATATATATATTTATATATATATATATATATATATATATATATATATATATATGTGTGTGTGTGTGTGTGTGTGTGTGTGTGTGTATGCATGTATGTATGTATGTATGTATCTATATATATGTTGTGTATTATATTTTTTTCTTTTTTGTAAGGAGTGCACATTTTACCACGTGGTAAATTGAGATCTATCAATCACGTTTAACCAATATATATATATATATATATATATATATATATATGTATGTGTGTGTGTGTGTGTGTGTGTGTGTGTGTGTGTGCGCGTGCGTGTGTGTGTCTTGCTAGCCCAGGGTAACAAAATCTAAGCGGAAAGGTAGAAATATGGAGACAGTATTGGCTTGATCCAGAAGAAAGCGATAGGCCATCCTCTCAAAAGAATGAAGGTTATAAGAATCTGGAAAATCGCGAGAATAAAAAGTCAAAGTTTGGCCGTATAAGGCAGCAGTCAGTGAAGCGTACATTGGGTGGGGGGGGGGGGGGGGGGGGGGGGGGGGGGGGGGGGGGGGTGGGGGGGGGGGGGGGGGGGGGGGGGGGGGTGGGGGGGGGGTTGGGGGGGGGGGGGGTGGGGGGGGGGGGGGGGGGGGGGGGGGGGGAAGTTCGTTTCTACAAAGGAAAGAATCATAAGGGATGTCTGTCTGTTTTTTCTGGAGGGTGTGATCGGGACGAGTGTTGCTATACTGCCTGATGGGAGGAAGAACTGTAGCTCAATGGAACAACGACCTAAATATTACCTGTAGAAAAGAGGGAAGTAAGTCACCTGGCGGTGGATATCGCTAAGATCGAGAACTCAGATAAGAGCGAGGTCATTGATCAAATGTATTGCCTCAGAAATGATCCACAAACACACATATGTATATATTAAAACACATTTAGGTGTGGCAGTAAGTCTCTGTTGGTGACTCATGAAGTATAGATGTGTGTGGTGTACCGCAAATTTTCGTATGTTAATTTTACAATGGCGGTTTTACTCATTTTATCCATATTTTAAGTAATGAATTCCTTTAGGTAGGTGTATTCTGAGGGAAAGGAAAAGAGGGTAATTAATGGCACGGTCATACAATTGAAGGCCATCAGTTGAATGAAGTACTCAGTGTAAATGCTAAAGAAATTACAACTCGTAACCACAACTTCTCTCTTTAGATCTTATTCGCTGTTCGAAGTTTGATGTGTCCGTTCATCAGTCTGCATTTTTCTCTGTAAAAAGAGAAAACTGCAACAATAATACCTCCGGCAATAACGACCTGAGGCATTTTGAGTCTCCTCGTGGAGCAGTAGGCTTTGTAGGCCTCTCGAGAGAAATCAATAGGATAAGATGATTAAACGTCATCTCGAGGTGGAACTTGTTGCTTCGAGGATTAAGGTCGCTAAATCCTCCCCTCCCCCCCCTCTCTCTCTCTCCCGATCCCCAACCATTTTACCATTTCTCAGTAAGCCGATCCCATGTGGGTTGATTATTTAATTTTTTTATTGAATGAACTTGGAGTTGAGAGAGAGAGAGAGAGAGAGAGAGAGAGAGAGAGATTCTTGTCAGACTAGAGAGGGTTGGGATAGTATCCGGTCTTGGGTGAGACAGAAACGTGTGACAATGAGATACCTGGCAGTTGTTATCATTTATTTGTTACATTCTTTTCCTATGGGGATAATGGAAAGAATTCAGGATCAATTACTCCCTTTTAACCGTATTTCTATACCAAAGTTTACGGCAACCAAACAACACACACACACACACACACACACACATATATATATATATATCTCTATATTTATAATATATATAATATATATATAGAGAGAGAGAGAGAGAGAGAGAGAGAGAGAGAGGAGAGAGAGAGAGAGAGCCTCTGTTGCTAGCATTTCTAGGGGAGAGAAGCCTTTTGTTAAAACAAAAAATGTTAAAACAAAAAAAGTATCGCTAGTATGTTTAGAACTGCTTAGTAGAAGTAGTTTGTTGTTAAGGCTTTCACATGCAAAATCAAAATGCATTCATTCATAGATGAGGGTCTCGTATTTTTCGGTAAACAAACATTAAATGGAGCCCAAGTCTGCTCTATGGGCTGTAATTTTGCGATTGGGTGTTAATGACTGTTCGCATTAGAGTGAATGTATAGACAGCTAATTGTGTAGTGAATTGATATGTAGATTTATGTTACCGGCAGTCCTATCGATTTTCATGTTATCGGATGCAACAGCCTTTATACACGGTGAATGTTTTACGGTCAGTATTGTGGGCGAACGGATGAATAGAAATGATCTGTTCACCTATATTCTCTGTTTGAAAAATGTTAATTTCTGGTTTTTGTTTTCTTCTTAGTTGTGAATAGATCCTCAAAGTTGGTCGTTGTGTGAGGGTGGGCGAGATGCATTGATTCAGGCTTATGACTCATATTCGGTCTTGGTTCATTATATACCCTTTGAAAATGTATGCAAATAGGATACTGTAAGGCATTAGTATTTTTATATGGTTGTTGCCTATGTAGTCTTCCATTAGGATCTAATGCTTGGCGTTAAGCCTGGGACTCCGTAGTTCCTGCGTGTCGTAAAAGGCGACTAAGGGTATTTGCTGCCTTGCAGTCTTACATTTTAGTAAAAGGCTAGGCCCACCGCCAATAACTGTGGAAACTGCTGCCTTGCAGTCTTACATTTTAGTAAAAGGCTAGGCCCACCACCAATAACTGTGGAAACTGCTGCCTTGCAGTCTTACATTTTAGTAAAAGGCTAGGCCCACCGCCAATAACTGTGGAAACTGCTGCCTTGCAGTCTTACATTTTAGTAAAAGGCTAGGCCAACCGCCAATAACTGTGGAAACTGTTGCCTTGCAGTGTTAAATTTTAGTAAAAGGCTAGGCCCACCGCCAATAACTGTGGAGACTGCTGCCGTGCAGTTTTACATTTTAGTAAAAGGCTAGGCCCGCCGCCAATAACTGTGGAAACTACTGCCTTGCAGTCTTACATTTTAGTAAAAGGCTAGGCCCATTGCTAATAAGTGTGGAAACTGCTGCCTTGCAGTCTTACATTTTAGTAAAAGGCTAGGCCCACTGCCAATAACTGTGGAAACTGCTGCTTGCAGTCTTCTCCATTTTAGTAAAAGGCTAGCCCGACCCGGGACCGCCAAAAGGCTAGGCCCACCGCCAATAACTGTGGAAAAACTGCTGCCTTGCAGTCTTACATTTTGGTAAAAAGGTAAAAGGCCTTAGGCCCCATTGCTAATAAGTGTGGAAACTGCTGCCTTGCAGTCTTACATTTTAGTAAAAGGCTAGGCCCACTGCCAATAACTGTGGAAACTGCTGCTTGCAGTCTTTCATTTTAGTAAAAGGCTAGGCCCACCGCCAAAAGGCTAGGCCCACCGCCAATAACTGTGGAAACTGCTGCCTTGCAGTCTTACATTTTGGTAAAAGGCTAGGCCCACTGCCAACAACTGTGGAAACTGCTGCCTTGCAGTCTTACATTTTAGTAAAAGGCTAGGCCCACTGCCAATAACTGTGGAAACTGCTGCCTTTCAGTCTTACATTTTAGTAAAAGGCTAGGCCCTCCGCCAATAACTGTGGAAACTGCTGCCTTGCAGTCTTACATTTTAGTAAAAGGCTAGGCCCACTGCCAATAACTGTGGAAACTGCTGCCTTGCAGTCTTACATTTTAAGTAAAAGGCTAGGCCCACTGCCAATAACTGTAGAAACTTCTGCCTTGCAGTCTTACTTTTGAGTAAAAGGCTAGGCCCTCTGCCAATAACTGTGGAAACTGCTGCCTTGCAGTCTTACATTTTAGTAAAAGGCTAGGCCCTCTGCCAATAACTGTGGAAACTGCTGCCTTGCAGTCTTACATTTTAGTAAAAGGCTAGGCCCACCGCCAGTAACTGTGGAAACTGCTGCCATGCAGTCTTACTTTTGAGTAAAAGGTTAGGTCCACCGCCAATAACTGAGGTAACTGTTGCCTTGCAGTCTTACATTTTAGTAAAAAGGCTAGGCCCACCGCCAACAACTGTGGAAACTGCTGCCCTTGCAGTCCTTACATTTTTAGTAAAGGCTAGGGCCCTCTCCGCCAATAACTGTGGAACTGCTGCCTTGCAGTCTTACATTTTAGTAAAAGGCTAGGCCCGCCGCCAGTAACTGTGGAAACTACTGCCTTGCAGTCTTACATTTTAGAAAAAGGCTAGGCCCATTGCTAATAAGTGTGGAAACTGCTGCCTTGCAGTTCTTACATTTAGTCAAAGGCTAGGCCCACGCCAATAACTGTGGAATGTCTGCTTGCAGTCTTTCATTTAGTAAAAGCTAGGCCCACGCCAAAAGGCTAGGCCACGCCAATAAACTGTGGAAACTGCTGCCTTTGCAGTCTTACATTTTAGTTCAAAGGCTAGGCCACTGCCAACAACTGTGAAACTGCTCTGCCTTGCAGTCTTACATTTAGTAAAAAGCTAGGCACTCTGCCAAAACTGTGGAAACTGCTGCCTGGCAGCTTACATTTTGTTAAAAGGCTAAGCCCCCACTGCCAACAACTGGGGAAAATACTGCCTGCAGTCTAACATTTTAGTAAAAGGCTAGGCCCACTGCCAATAACTGTGGAAACGGCTGCCTTGCAGTCTTAACATTTTAGTAAAAGCTAGGCCCCACTGCCAATAACTGTGGAGGAAAAAACTGCTGCCTGGCAGTCTAAAAGTTTAGTTAAAGGCTAGGCCTCTGCCAAAACTGTGGAAAAACTGCTGCCTTGCAGTCTTAGCATTTTAGTAAAAGGCTAGGGCCACTAGCCAAAACCGTGGAAACTGCTGCCTTGCAGTCTAACATTTTAGTAAAAGGCTAGGCCCTCTGCCAATAACTGTGGAAAAGCTGCTGCCTTGCAGTCTACATTTTAGTAAAGGCTAGTCCCACTTGCAATAAACTGTGGGAAATGGGCCTTGCAGTCTTCATTTTAGTAAAAGGATAGAGCTCTCTGCCAATAACTGGAAACTACTGCCTTCGCAGTCTTACATGTTAGTAAAAGGCTAGGCCCACTGCCAAAACTGTGGAAACTGTGCCTTGCCAGTCTACCCAATTTTAAGTAAAAGGCTTAGGCTTCTTTTGCCATAAAGTGGTGGAAAGCTTGGACTCCCTGCCAGTCTACCAATTTTAGTAAAAGGCTAGGCCCACTGCCACCCTTGTGGAAACCCTGCTGCCTTGCATCTTAAACAATAAAGTAAAGAGGCTAGCTGCCACAACTGTGGAAACAGCTGCTAGGCAGTCTTACAGTTTTAAAATTAAAAGGCTAGGCCCTCTGCCAATAACTGTGGAAACTGCTGCCTTGCAGTCTTACATTTTAGTAAAAGGCTAGGCACTGACCACCAACTGGTGGAAACTGAAATTGGCCTTGCCAGTCTTACATTTTTAGTAAAAGGCTAGCCCACTGACCAACAACTGTGGAAACTGCTGCCTTGCCCGTCTTACATTTTAGTTAAAAGGCTAGGCCCTCGCCAATTAACTGTGGAAATGTGCCTTGCAGTCTTACATTTTAGTAAAAAGGGCTAGGCCCACTGCTAATAAGTGTGGAAACTGCTGCCTTGCAGTCTTACATTTTAGAAAAGGCTGGCCTTGATGTAAGTGTGGAAACTGCTGCCTTGCAGTCTTACATTTTAGTAAAAAGCTAGGCCCTGCCATAACGTGGAAAACTGCTGCTTGCCAGTCTTTACATTTTAGTAAAAAGGCTAGGCCCATACCAATAATGTGGAAACTGCCTGCTTGCAGTCTTACATTTTAGTAAAAGGCTAGGCCCTCATTGCCAATAATAAGTGTCTGCTGGCCTCACTTACTAGTTAAAAGGCTAGCCCACTGCAATCTGTGGAAAACTGCTGCCTTGCAGTCTTACATTTTAGTAAAAGGCTAGGCCCACTGCCAATAACTGTGGAAACTGCTGCCTTGCAGTCTTACATTTTAGTAAAAGGCTAGGCCCATTGCTAGTAAGTGTGGAAACTGCTGCCTTGCAGTCTTACATTTTAGTAAAAAGGCTAGGCCCACCGCCAGTAATGTGGAAACTGCTGCGTTGCAGTCTTCATTTTAGTAAAAAGGCTAGGCCCACGCCAAAAAGGCTAGGCCCACCGCCAATACTGTGGAAACTGCTGCCTTCAGTCTTACATTTTAGTAAAAGGCTAGGCCCACTGCCAATAACTGTGGAAACTGCTGCCTTGCAGTCTTACATTTTAGTAAAAGGCTAGGCCCTCTGCCAATAACTGTGGAAACTGCTGCCTTGCAGTCTTACATTTTAGTAAAAGGCTAGGCCCACCGCCAATAACTATGGTTAATGACACCAAGGGCATGCGATCGTAAAAACCCTTTGCCAAACAATAAACCATGCCTGATGCATGCAGGCATCCGACCCCACAATGTAGGGATAGCGGTGGGAAGAAGAACCAGCAGCTTCCATTTCATTCCATATATAGTCTTCATATATCAAACTAAACATTGTTGAGTCGAGTTACTAAATTGTTTTGCTACTTTCTATGAGACTGTAACAATTCAATTTAGATAAGTAAACAAAACCCAGTCAGTTAATTTGTATATTTTTCTTCCTTTAACCTGTACACACGCCGTAATCGTTGTTTTGCTTTTTGACCATCAACTTTGTTGTGGTAGTTGAGTAGTGTTGCTTGAACTTCCTGCTGCGGTGGTCCTAAGTTCAAGGCCATGTCATGGCACGATAGATTTCCCAGGCAATATGACCTGACATTCACTGTAAGCTAGGAATGACGATGTTTGGGAATGCCCTTTGGTGAATCTGCTCATCAGCATCTCTCTCTCTCTCTCTCTCTCTCTCTCTCTCTCTCTCTCTCTCTCTCTCTCTCTCTCTAAAAGACTTTTAAGAGAAATTCTTAATGTTTCCCTCAATTCTTTAAAAATGTTAAAACATTTGTTTTAGCGTGAAATAAAGAGTTAAGGAATGGTGATGACCCGACATTAGGTCGTTAGCCGTCTGCCAGAGGGAATCAGCGGAACTTTTATAATGTTGACGCGACGAGAAAAAAGTTTTATATTTAAATGAGAGGGAATGGACTGGCTCATTTTTATTCGGGAACCGGCAGATTGTTCTATTTTATTATATAGCGACAGGGGTGATATGAAAAGACTTGGTCCGGGTGTGTGTATGTTTTTCTCTGTTGCGGAAATTTTATTTTGATAGAGAAAATGTTACTTTAATTATTCACTGGTATTGTATCACATACCTAGTGTATGGCGTTGATTTAGTAAGTGTTAAATTGAATTTAAGCAAACCATTTTTTATTTAGTTGGGATGGCAACTATATGCCGATGTTTGTCAGGGAGGGGTAATTGAAATAATGCGAGCCTTCAAATTTGAGTTCATATAATGTGCAAATACTGTATCTTTTCTTGATTGCCCTGATCTTTTTCTGGCATTCCGTTTTGTTGAATTTTGCTAAGTAATTTCACTGTATTTCAAGAAGGGTATTTATTTATTTATTTATATAATAATACCCCTTAAGGATGGTCTAATACCAAATACCGTATTTCAATTAATGCTTATATTTTTCGGATGAAAGTCATAGTCGCTAATTCAGCCATATATAGTCATTAATTCTCGGGATGTTTAACATATGTAGGAATTTGTAAATGAATAAATAAGCTATATTCTTTTCCCATGTTGGAGTCCAAAGTGTGATGTCTATTAGGCTGGGTTTTTGAACATATACACACTTGAGCTATATTCTTTTCCCATGTTGGAGTCCAAAGTGTGATGTCTATTAGGCTTTTGGTTCCTTTGACATAGTACATCACTTGAGCTTTCCATTATCAGTCAGTCCTTCGTCTTGAATAAGAAAAGATATCGTAGCAGGAATTGTAGTGTCACTATGATTCGCTTTGTTGCTTTTTTCTGCCTGACAGCCGACTGTATGATTCGCTTTGTTGCTTTTTTCTGCCTGACAGCCGACTGTATGATTCGCTTTGTTGCTTTTTTCTGCCTGACAGCCGACTGTCTTAGAGATGGACGATTGCACGTAGTATTCATGAAGGCTAATACTGTCATTCCCATTAAGCAGGTCTGGCTAAACCTGTGCCTCTCCTCTGGTTTGAGTGATGGAATAGTGAGTCATGAAAAGGTTATTATAGTGCCTTTAATGAATTGTAAAAATACTTTTTTCATAAATAGTAATGGAATGATGTAATGAATAATCTTGGCACTCCTATACCATTTATTTTTTGGTTCTAATAAATGTTAATGGATGGATTTAATGAATAACCTTGTTCGCCTTGTTACTCTGACATCTCTCTGAGTGGGACAGTGATCGTTCACGTGATTATAAGTAAGACAATTGTGTGAATTCCGTCGGTCCCGTGAGGACGGAAAGAGCAGACATGGAAGTAGATTTATTGCTTGGTAAACGGTTTACTGAAGTTTATGAAAAAAACGTACATAATTCAAAGAATTTCCCTGTTTACATAATAATAATAATAATAATAATGATAATAATAATAATAATAATAATAATAAATTGTAGTAAAGCATTGTTATGAGGCATCCTAAAATAGTTCCTTAGAGTAGCATGAGACTGTGACTGAACTAAAGGTTATAGTTACATGTACATATGTACATACATATATATATATATATACATATATATATATATCCCTATATCTATATCTATATATATATATATATATGCATGAGTTGATAAGCTGTTCTAGTTTTTGCAGGTGTCTTTATGCCTGTCAGTTAGTTCTGAATTTAAATTGTTCTTGAAATTGAAATGTCTCTGCGTAAGTTGCGTATTTACAGGCATGTTAGCTAATAACCCGACTTGGAAAGTCTTGCCTGAACGATTAGTTACACCCATGAATGAATGGGCTGTCTCCGTTTTGAGAAATTTGTTTCCAGTCATTGTCGAGTTTGAGGTGAATGTCACCATCTCGGAGTCTTGAAAAACCAGTTCTACGAGAGCAAGGATGAGGATGGTGGTTCTTCTTTCTGCATTTATATTAAGAAGGAGACCTAGAAATTCAAGCAGGATTTTTTTTTGAAATATTTTATTCCAGTCCAGTTACAATGCTTGATTATTATTTTATATGACCTAACTTGAGTGATATTATGCATTAAGGTTAGCACTAGGAAATATTATGCATTAAGGTTATTACTAGGGAAGGCCTAGATATCGGCGGTGACCTCGGGCACGTAATAACATAGCAAATGGAATTTGATATTTTTGTGGTCATTTTCTTGTTTGTCTGGGTATTCTCTATTCCTTTTGTACTCGACTATCCCTATTCTCATTTTATACATTTCTGTGTTAGTTGCTTATTTTCAGGAAACCTTTCGTTTCTTCTGCTTTTATGGAATTCTCCAACTAATTTAAGATGGTAAAAAGTTTAAATATGTTTATGATAAAAGAGTAAATGGCAGAAACACATACACAGACAAGACAATAGAGATATCTACGCTCCTTTTAGACTAGAGAACATTTTGTACCTAATAGGATAAGGGATAATGGCAGCCTCTCTAAAAGCTGCGCAACTCAAGGATGAATAGAACTAATTCTCGTTAAGAGGGACATTCCTGCGGTCTTCTCACTGACGACGTACGCTAAGGTTACTTGGTTTTCTTTTCCGCGTGTTTTTGGCCCTGAGCCAGTTCCTTCGTCCTTAGAATTTTCTTATTTTTCTTTTGCCTTTGCTTTTGGAGGGTATTCTGTCTCAAATGGTAAGTTTTTTTCAGTGGTTGGGATAAGGACGGTTTTGTTCTGTACCTGGACAGATGGTCTCCTCTCGATTGCTGTGAATGTTGTATTGTCTCACGCTGAAAAAAACATTGTTGATACCGGTAACGATGTTTGACCTTAATTTTACCGTTTTTCCTTTTATTTTCTTTTAATCTTTATTTTAGTATTTACTGTATTGTATCTGATCTTTGAATTTACTTGACGTTGCATTGAGCTGAAATAGTATTCATTAATATTGCTGTTGCAGTAAAGGCCAATAACTCCGGGGCCGGTATAAAGGAATCTGATGGTAATTGTCGGTGTGAAAATTGAGACATCTGGTTGGGAAGCTGCATTTTCTTGAACTAATACCTTTACAGTCTCTTGGCGCGTTTTTTTTTTTTTTTTTTTTTTTTTTTTTTTTTTTTTTTAGAATAACGAACGTTGATGATAATTTATTAATTCACCGTAAACTGTTGGCGAGAAATGACCCTGATATTGGATTTTCATCCTTCTGTCTTAGGTGAATATTTATTAGTCACGCGGACATTACTATGACAATTGAGAGATTTTTCATGGCAATGGATAGGAATAAAACATTTAATACTGAAGAGCTTTGGACACACACTAAATACTTAACGAATTAACGCTATCTCTGGTGGATATATATTTTATAAAATTTTGTCGCTATAACCGAGTGTAGCAATGCATCCATATGTAATGTCGTCCTGATTGTGTAGAAATTGCTTGTTGTGACATTCCAAGAGCACGAACATGCTGAAATCATTGTGGATTTAACCTGTTTTGCTTTCGGTTGATTCCAGGACTATCACAATTTCTTCCAGATCTAGTCTTCAGGTGGCTTGATTTTTCGATAGACGATTATCCAGATTTGGATCACATGTTCATCGATGTCCTCAAACCACGCTATGACATGGCGGTTTGGGGGATAGGAAAAGAATTGGCGGGTGAGAGAGAGAGAGAGAGAGAGAGAGAGAGTGAGTGTGTGTGCGCGCAGGAAGGCGATCATTCTTCTTTCCCGATCGTCATGTTATGTCTCCTGAGAACTTTCCTTACTCTTCCTCCTCTTCCCTCACCCCCTCCCACCCTCCTGGGAAAACTACAACAATTGCTGTTGTGAACAACAAAGAGTCGACACAGGGGTACCTGTAGCTTTTTCCCATAACCCCGAAAAAGGCTGAGGGGTCCTGGCTGGCTTCGTTTCACCTCCTCTCCTTCGAGTACTTCAATCATAGGAGACAGAAGGTAAGATTATTTCGAAAGGATGGGAAGGACGGAGGAAGTTGCCAAGGTATTGAAATAAGAATGGAATGGAATGCGAATGGAGGAAGAAAACACAAAAAGCTGAAATCCCTGAATGGCAAGATTGAATAGAATCAGGTGAGAGTCGTAAGAACATTTCTTTTCGCGAGTTTCCCCCCCCCCCCACCCCCCCTCCCCCCCCCTCCCCCCCCCCATATTGTATTCATGCGGAACCTTATGATAGTAAATGTCATTCAGCAAAATTCTTTGGGTATTAAAATGATTTGTTTATTTAGGCTAACAAAACCATGGAGCGTACTGGATAAATTCTCTCTCTCTCTCTCTCTCTCTCTCTCTCTCTCTCTCTCTCTCTCTCTCTCTCAGAAAATGTTTGGGCATAAAAATGATATGTTTATTTACGCGAACAAAACCATGTAGCGTACTGAATAAATATTTCTCTCTCTCTCTCTCTCTCTCTCTCTAGAATAATTTTTTTCTTCTCTGCTATTTTTGCGACAATTTCATATGATTTTAATAAACAAATGTCATGATTTAAAATGGTATGGTTATTTATACGAACAAAACCATGGAGCGTACTAGATAAATTCTCTCTCTCTCTCTCTCTCTCTCTCTCTCTCTCTCTCTCTCTCTCTCTCTCTCTCTCTCTCTCTCTCTCTCTCTCAGGAATTTGGGCATTAAAATATGTTTGTTTACACGAGGAAAACCATGTAACGTACTGAATAAATATTTTCTCTCTCTCTCTCTCTCTCTCTCTCTCTCTCTCTCTCTCTCTCTCTCAAAAGAATAATTTCTTCCTTTACTATGATATATGATAAATCTATATCAAAGGTCCCTTTAAACATATTTTATTTATCAAGCATTATGATAGAGAAATAATCTTTGTGAACATTCCGTATAAATACTTTTACACGCCATAGACATTGTAAAACTGAAAACAACATCAATAATAATAATAAAATCTTGAAATACATGAAATTCAGTATGAATTAATGAAACGACGTCTTTGAGTACTCTCGGTGAAGCGACCAACAGCCCAAAACAGCAGCGAACAGAAGTGGCTGCACAAGTAAAGCATTCTAATCCACCACTGAGACTAATGGCACAGTTAACCAGATGGTAACTTTCTCGCCTCTCAAAAATAAAAACAAAACCAAACTTCTTGAGACATTGTTATGAAATAACCATCATAAAAACACCTTTCATATAGGATGCCACGAATCGCTCCTCCGCCCCACCCCTCCCCAAATCACCCACGCAGTGTACTCCTACCCGTACCCACCCTACCACCTACCCAGTTTCCTCCTACCCAATTCCACCTTACCACCCACCCACCCACCTCGTCTCCCCTAGCATGGCACAAACCGCTCTTGTGGCAAAGATAAACATCTTGCCTTTTAAGAGATTTAGAACAATTTCTTCACAAGGACCAGTGACTAAGTATGAGCCATTCAGAACAAATTGCTGTTTATCGCAGCTGTTGTGGTGGACGCTGAGAAGCAGAAAGGGAAGGACGGGGGAGAGGAAAGAACGAGGAAATGATGGAGAAGGAAGAGGAGGAGAAAAAGGATGCGAGGAAGGTTGGAATACGAAAAGTCGAGAGGGGAAGTGAATTGGCTGCTAAGGGAGAGATGAAATCGGACGTGGTCATTCTTGAAAGCTTCCTTCCTGAGGTCATTCTATATTATAAGGTAATAATTAGAACGCGTTGACATGGTCTTTTGCATATCACCTAAGATATAATTATCTTTTAGTTGTGTAAATCCTGTTGATGCGGATTAAGGAATACCTGGCCTGTCTACAGCAGTTTTGATGCTTTAACTATGATTATGATAACAAGAAATTTTAGAAATCCCCTAAGAACTAGGAGATTATGATTTATTTATTTTTATTCATAAAAATAGAAAGAGATTAATTCATAAAAACGAGAGTATAATCATTTTTTTTAACCCGTAAAAACTAGGCAAATGTAAAAAATTGTTTGTAAATCCCGTAAAAACTAGAAAGAGGTTATGTTGCATATATATCTATATATATATATATATATATATATATATATATATATATATATTATGTATAAAACCATAAAACTAGAAAGTCTGCGAATTAGTTCCTTCTGGTCTTCTACAAGTTTGTGCGAAGGATATGAGATAAGTTTCCTTTAAACACTGTTCAGTAAATACGCGGAAACACTAACCTACATAGAAATGTTGACGAGATGTAGTGTAGTGATATTAGCACTTGAGTATTCGTTTTCCTAGAAGGGTTCTTGAGGCTAAACAAGATATATAACAGTAACGAGCGATTTCAACTTCAAATCTTTTCCAAGAGACAACTCCCACTCAAGCGCTTGAGCCTAATCTTTTTCAAGAGACACCTCCCACTCAAGCGCTGATAGCCTCCGTCGTATGTGGATCAACAGCGCTCATTGCCTTCCCCCCCCCCCCCCCCCCCCGACCCCCCACACCCCCCCCCCCCCCCCCCCCCACCCCCCCCCCCCCACACATGTGATCACACACACACACACATGAGCCGTCATCTGGGTTGCCTTAATCGAACTCACGGTTACCAATAATAATAAGATTAATACATTTTGTATTCAGAGCAAGGCCAAATACATAGAGTATACAAAGTACAGACAGTAACATACACAATCTAGATACATGAGCTAACATGATAAAAAAAAATGAATAATTAGCAATATCCACACAATTGCTGAAGTAGTGTAAATGATAGTAATCATAACATTGGTAATAACAGTAATAATATTGAGAATAGTTTTTAAAAAGCATTAAAAGTAATAATAATTGGTGAACAGATTGTGTAAAATTAAATTGCAGCTAGAGACCTTAGGTGGTTACAGTATTCAGGTTTAGAGGGCGAAATACGAGAATTGAATGTAGAAAATTTCCAAATTGATATTTTTCAAGCGCCTCAGCGGCGTGGCTGGTATGGTATTAGCGTCCCACCTCGGTGGTCGCGGGTTCGATTCTCGGCCATACCATTGAGGAGTGAGAGATGTGTATTTCTGGTGATAGAAGTTGACACTTGACGTGGCTTGGAAGTCACGTAAAGCCGTTGGTTATCGGTGCTGAATAACCACTGGTTCTATGCAACGTAAAAACAACATACAAACAAACAAACACTGCCAGTTTCCTTATCAACGCTGAACGGCTTCATAGTAGGTCCCAGAGCTTGGTCCTTTGTAAAATGATTATATCTGGAACATCTCAATGGGGAGAGACGAGTCTACCCAATTTCCAAGCCATCGAAACCTCCTCACTCCTGAATCCGTAGACGTTTTTGATCTCACTCCATCACCTTCACGGCCCTTGCGTTGCGCTAACCTAGTCAGCCAGCCAGTCAGTCAGTCAGTCAGACAGGCAGACAGCCAGTCTCCCATATCTCCGGTCACATCAACTTCCTGGGGATCCCTTCTGGCCTCATTTCCACCCTTCTTTCTGCTTGGTAGCTATTTCTGTCACTTGGCCGAAGCGTTATTATGTTTTAAAATTCTTTCAAAGATACACATAGTATGCACATTTATATACTGTAGTTATATTATATATAATATAATATATATAGTATTGTATATGATATTATATTAGTATTATATATATAATATGTATATACTTATCTATATATATATATCGTTTGATGTAATGGACGAATCTTGATTCATTTTACACCCATGGTTAAGGTTGTGAAGTAAATCTGTTGAATTTAGATTTCGCAGCTTTTAAGTTCTCCCTACTCGACATATTCTAGGTAAACAATTCATCTTCACGCGCTCGTGTCGTGTGTGTGTGTGTGTGTATATATATATATATATATATATATATATATCATATATATATATTATGATGTAGTATGTATGTATGATGTATGTATGTATATATATTTATGTATGTAGTATCTATCTATCTATCTATCTATATATCTATGTATGTATGATGATGTATGTAGTGTATTATGTATCTATCTATCTATCTATCTATCTCAAAACCACTTGGTAAAATGAATGACCGGGTGTAGGTCGATAGATATCATGTAGGAAGAATTGCTCTCTAAATCCGTGTTCAGAGTTACACACCCACATACCGAGTGAGTAATAGCTTTGGTCTTTTTTGATGGTTGCAGTTACGTGTTATCACGACGGTAAAAAACCCCTTGAACGAAACCGAGCCTTTTGTGGCCTCAAAAACAGCGATGTTTAATGTGTAAACGAAGACATAATGGCGGTAGAATTTGTGTAGGCTCGAGATCACACAACACCTTGCACGGGAGGAGCAAATTTCAACAACTGGTGTACGTGTTTTAATTACATTCTCTTTTATTCTCGTCTTCGTTGAAATGATGTTCATTCTAAATCTCGAAATGCTTATTCATTCTCGATGTTAATTTCAAAATTATTTCATTCTCTTTTATTCTCGTCTTCGTTGAAATGATGTTAATTTCATTCTCTTTTATTCTCGTCTTCGTCAAAATGATGTGGCTTTGAGTTTGAGGGACACGTTCACTTTTTTTTTTTTTTTTTTTTTTTTTTTTTTTTTTTTTTTTTTTTTTTTTTTTTTTGTGCTCGCTTTTACGATAATGTGTGCCGTTTGTTTAACTGCAAAGCAAGATCAGGCTTAGGGACAACAACTGGAAATGGAGAAAAGGCGACCAACTGCCCTTTCTAGAATTTTTTTTATATAGAAATAAAGTTTTTAGGTTAAATGTATGAAGCTATCGTGTTGCTCTTTCTTACATTCATATCTTAAGTTCTGAGGCCTCAGTAAAGACCATGATTGCCTGGAATATGTTTCACATTTCAAAACTTTAGACTTCGCGTAGGGGGTTAGTGCTGTCAGTGTACCTCACGCAGTATACTGTAGTCATTACTTGAGATTCTTCGCAACGTCCCTTCGGCGCTGTATGACCTCATAGGTCCTAGCGCCCGGTCTTTGGCCTAAATTTTAAATTCCAATTCCAGTTCCGGAACAAGAGACATAAACAGCCTCAGTGGCGTGGTTGGTATGGTGTTTGCGTTCCTCGGTGGTCGCGGGTTCGATTCTTGGCCATTCCATTGAGGAGTGAGAGATGTGTATTTCTGGTGATAGAAGTTCACTCTCGACGTGGTTCGGAAGTCACGTAAAGCCGTTGGTCCCGTTGGTGAATAACCACTGGTTCCATTCAACGTAAAAACACCATACAAAACAAACAAAAAAATAAACATCATTACGCTGAAAGTCGAAAACGTCCAAATAAGGTACTGAACGCCATAAATCCAGTCATTCGTTTATTTTGCTGTATCCTAAAAAGAAACTGATTCCGGTGTTTATCCAATACCATGCAATAATTGCAGGTAAATTCATATAAGAGAGATTGGTATAAAATCCATTGTTTATGGCTACAAGAGTTAAGTTATCTTGCACGTAAGGCGCTAGTCGTTGCATGAATTGGAGGAATGGTAAGCTATTGTTCATGAGTAGGTATTTGAGCACAAAAGAGGGTTATGGAAGCTTTCGGTATCTATAAAAAAAAAAAAAATAAACAGTAAGCCAGCCTCGTGGATGGCACGGGCTCTTAGAGCTTCTGGAACAACCTGTAAAACTGAAAATATGTATCAATCATTGGGCTACTGTAAACCTAACT
>NC_061100.1:136760136-136765136 GCF_015104395.2 Macrobrachium nipponense | reverse complement strand
CAGCAGCTTTTTCAGCTAATTTGGGAATGTGTTGAGTTGTACACAATAAAAGATATATATATATATATATATATATATATATATATATATATATATATTTAACGGCACGTAACCAGTCCTCCCTTTGAATTAGAATCACTGCCTTCTATTTCAACCAGCTCATCTTCATTTGCATCGTCATCCGTGAAATCCAGGCTGAAATAAAATGGATCATGTATATTTTAAGTTTGCGAGTGAAGACGATCCCATTTTCCCTTGGTTGTGACGATGTCCGTCCATCTGCAATAGGTGAAGGTGGTCAGTTCGTTCATGTGTGTTAATTATCTGCCATGTACGCCAGGGATAAATTGGATTGATGCTCTCTAAGAAAGCATGAGGCTGAAGAATTTAGTTTCTTTCAGGTAGCGGTTACCTTAACTGTCTAGATTATATATATATATATATATATATATATATATATATATATATATATATATATGCTACTCGTGTAGAAACCAATGAAGAACACTGCTTGACTTCGAAAGCTAGTGCTTGTTAAATTGTATTTTGTGAATTAAAGAATCTGAAATTCAAACTATTCTGCCTCATTGAAGCTCAACAAGTGTAGTGGGATACATATATATATATATATATATATATACTATATATATATATATATATATATATATAGTAATGTACTATGTGTGTGTGTACCGAAGGGGAATTATGTATAGCTGATATGTGGTTCGTTATCTCACGAGCTCGAACAACCGCTGACACGAGAAATAGCAACGTTTAGTGACGCTCCTTAAACCATTCCGTGTGAACCACTTATCAATTATTCCCCTTCTATATATATATATATACTATATATATAGTATATTATATATATATATATATAGTATATATATATAAATATATAAAGTATAACCGAGGTAGAGCGTATTGGATATATATACATATACATTCATACATACATATAAGGAAACAAACTAACATGATAGCTGCCACCAGATTAACACTGAACATCTTCCGCCCACTTTTTTTATTTTATTTTTTTATTATTATTAGGGGAGGACGTAAGGCATTTTAGAAAAAGCTTCTCTCTATCCTCTCTCTCAGAAATACCCCTCTTTGTGTGCCCCTCTCACCCAGTTCATCCGAAAATCCCCCGTAATTCTCTCTCTCCGTTCACCTCCCCTTCCAACCGCACGACTATACTCCGTTTTTTTTCCATCTGTCCACCCGCCTGTGGTGTTTGCGTATGGTAACACTGAGTCCCGGGCTAAGATAGTTACGCTATGTGTAAGTTTTAGGTAAATAAAAGGATATCTGGGTGTACATTTGCAACTGAAAGGTGTTTTATAATTTACTGTATGCGAATTACACCGTTAATATTCGAAATAGGATGTTATTATTATTGTTGAATGTAAGCTAAATGTAACTATCTAAAGACTGGGACGCAGTGTTACCATACGCAAACACCACAGGCGGGTGGACAGATGGAAAAAACCGAGTCTATAGGTAAGGTTTTGTCTTTAGTGCCTTCCTTCCTTCGTCGTGTTCGGTTTCCATCGAAATTCTTCAACCAGCCGATTTCTCCAGATGCGTCATTAGCCATTCGTCACATTCATCTTTATCAGACTATGAAAACCACCGCTTCTTTATCGTCACATTCCGACGTTAGGCTCTGCAGCATATGGTTGATGGTGGCGATTGCTTTGACAAAAATAGAAGATTCTTTTACGTCCATTGAATGGTTAGGAAGTTTTGATTCTGTTCATTCATAGTAATAAAAACTTAGTCAATTCATCACCATTATTTGTGGGCATCATCATTATTTGGGGACTATTAACAGCTGGAATGATGAATTTCTGTAAACTATAAGGAATTCACAGCTCAAAGCGTCAGTCATATTTCTGTCATGCAGAGTACATAAATGAAATAGCCTATATTTCAACACTTTATGCCTAAGAACATGACGTCATCTAAATTTCGATTTAGTTGGACTTTCTTTCGATTAGTCATGAATTTTTAATTTATAAGCAGTAAAGAAAATAATTTCAGCTCAGCTTCTGAAAGCTCCTATGTTTAGCATTGACGTGCTGAATAAAATCCGATTGAAGAGCATTTCCAGTCATGTGTATAAGCTTCAACAAAATCATGTTTACTCTAAGCATTCCCAAAAATAGAAATGGTGCATGTTCAGTTCAATATGCAATATTACGTAGTTTTCTTTTGTTACTAGGCACGTTGCCTATAATTGTGATTGATAATGCAATTCCAATTGATGATATTCAAATGTTACTTTTATCAGAGAATAACATACGTTTTCCTAGTTAGGCCCCGTCCACACGGTCGAGCTTTGCTCGACGAACTTTGTTCGATGTGACGTCAGAAGCGGAGAAACCGCGGCAAATTTCTGACTTTTCTCGCTGTTTCTACGCTTCTGACGTCACATCGGACAAAGTTCGTCGACCAAAGCTCGACCGTCTGGACGGGGCCTTAGACATGATTTTCATGATTTCAGTTTTTACAATTTAAAAGCAAATTGATTCAGGTGTATGAGTTATGATAGAACACTGGTACTTCACAAGAGGATTACTCCTAACGCCTTGTTAATAAATATAAAGTAATATATTTTTTTATATGATAGAACAAGTATGTGGTATTGGGGGAATGATAGATTAGCGTTACCCGAGTACGGAAGCCATGCAGTTTTACTTGGGTCCCATAATTTGCAGAAAGTGTCCCTTTCAACGTCACGACAGTTATCCATCTGTTTATTATTATTATTATTATTATTATTATTATTATTATTAATTGATTAATTGGCAGTTGACAGGGTGAATAAGTTTTGAAATAGACTGAAATTATTTTCAAGAGTAAGATTAGTATTATCTGTACTGATATGCGTCAATGAATCTTAGAATAACAGTGAAACTAAGTTAAATTTCGGGAGTTCCGTTTGAAAATGACGTATAATGATTAACGGTATATGCAGATGGCTTAGACATGTATTCCCACCTCCTAGGGGAGAGCGCGATACTCTCAGCCGAGGCCCTCTGGGTGCAAGAGTTATAAGACTGAATGAGTGAAGACTTTTGTGAATGAAGGTCCATGAAATACGTGAGTGGTGGACTTTCACATAGGCCCTTTCCATCCCAAAGAGTTGGAGGCGATGATTTTAATATATATATATATATATATATATATATATATATATATATATATATATATATATACATATATATGTATATATATACATATAGTATATATATATATATGTATGTATGTATGTATGTATGTATATGTATATATTGATATGTATATATACATACATACATATAGATATATATGTATGCATATATACATACATGCATGCATACATATATAACATACATACATACTGAAAGTCACTTAATTTTTACATAATTTTAAGCTGTTAGAAATTTTTAGAGAAATATAGGGAATGAAAGATTTCATTCCTAGGTTCTGGAATTCTCTGTTACTTACTGTTTCGGTCACATACACTCGGAAACATTACCTCCGAAGAAAGTATATTATATATGCGACTGAGACTTTCAGTGGGGTTCACAAAACCTTTGAAACTCGTAAAGGGCTTCTCTTCATGGCTGTTCCTTGTCGTTGTTGTCCCAGCAAAGCGGGAATATCTATGAATAAAACACATCTAAGTGAATTATGAATACATTTAAATTGATCCCTGGAGATCAAACAGACGCGGCGTGTCCCTGGAAGTGTGTGAGAGAGAGAGAGAGAGAGAGAGAGAGAGAGAGAGAGAGAGGACCTCGTGAAGACTCAGATACTACTACTAATTGCAATTATTGAAAGCAATGATGTTGGATCGGATTTTGGGATTGTATACAAGGTGCCAGATCGAGTTAGAGAGAGAGAGAGAGAGAGAGAGAGAGAGAGAGAGAGAGAGAGAGAGTTACGAGGAGTTACAATGATTAGGATGTCTCAAAGACTTATTATTCCATCTGAGGAGACATCGTGTACTCGCTTATCTCTAGGACGAGGTTGAAGGTATCACGAAAGTTGAAGATTGGTGGTGTCACGAGAGAGAGAGAGAGAGAGAGAGAGAGAGAGAGAGAGAGAGAGAGAGAGGGGGGGGGGGGGACGCAGAACTCTACCCAGAAAAGGAATTCGTTTGATACTCGTGTCATTGGGGAAGGTGATAAGATGGGTCTTTTAAGGGTGTTTGTTTCCCTTTTTATAGGTTTTTATCTATTTTTAGGCCCCTAACCCCACCACAGCTCGTCCGTAACCTTGCCCTAACCCTCTTCAAAGCCTCAAATGACTCCTCTCCTCCTCCTCCCCCTCCTCATCTGCTCATCTCCAGAGATGCCCTCCTTATTTTGAGCAGCTCAAGATGAATATTGAGATTCTGTTCATTAAGAAGCCTATGCTATTTGTTCAAATTTTTTTTTGTATTTTACCATTTTATTGGTCTTTTTAAGTAATGCCAGTGTTATAAGGACATGTGTTTTTGTTAAGTAAATGAACTTTAACACTTGTTCGATGTGTGTTTTGTTTGCTTGTATAAGTACATTTTTTTTACATGCTGGACATCCATTGTTCGTTTTAAGAGTAACGTGAAACGGCCTGCACCATGAATGGGAGTATTAGTAATGGTGACGATGGACTTGACTTTGTCAGGAAAACAACGAAGAGACTGAATTGGTTTCTTTTCATCGTTGATTGCTCTTCACTTTTTTTTTATTTCTGTCCTATTCAGTCATGCTAACTAGACCTCATCACAGAAAGAACCCTTATTCTTTGCCTTTTTTATTTTCTTACTCGACCTTTTTGTGTGAATGGTGAAGTCTTCGCCTCACTAACGAGAGATCTAAAAAATGGAGCAGTTCAGCCCCGTTCGACTACATCTATTCTGCCTCTGTTTGCCTTAGCTAGGAATTAAGTGTTTAGATTGTTAGTGGTTGCCAGTTTTCATTGTTGAGAGAGAGAGAGAGAGAGAGAGATAGAGAGAGAGAGAGAGA
>NC_061100.1:136745136-136755136 GCF_015104395.2 Macrobrachium nipponense | reverse complement strand
ATTTTATGAATGAACCTATTATTGGTATTGCTAGGAGGTAAGATTTTATTTAGTGAAACCATCAGTTTATTGGGCTAGGAGTTAAGATTTTATATTTGGAAACTATCTATTGGATTGGCTAAGGGGGAGGTTTTAAGATTTTATTTGAAACCATCTAGTGTATTGCTAGGAGGTAAGATTTTATTTGAAACCATCTAGTGTATTGCTAGGAGGTAAGATTTTATTTGAAACCATCTAGTGTATTGCTAGGAGGTAAGATTTTATTTATGAAAACCATCCTAGTGTACTTGCTAGGAGGTTAAGATTTTTAATTTGAAACCAATCCTAGTGGTAAATTGCTAGGAGGTAAGATTTTAATTGAAACCTCCTAAGTGTATTGCTAGGAGGTAAGGTTTTATTTGAAACCATCTAGTGTATTGGTTAAGAGGTTTTAAGATTTTATTGGAAACTATATGTGGCTAAAGGTTAAATTTTTATTATGAAACTTCTATGTATTGCTAGGAGGTAAGATTTTATATGAAACTATCTATTGTATTGCTAGGAGGTAAGATTTTATTTGAAACCACCTAGTGTATTGCTAGGAGGTAAAATTTTATAAGAAGCCATCATCTTGCCGATTGGGGAGAGAGTGAGAGAGAGAGAGAGAGAGAGAGATGCCAGGGTATTTGCTTTGCGTGTTACTGGTTTCTTAATCATGTTACTATCATCGGGAAGTGTCCTGCGAGATATGATATCGCGAGCGAGGAAATTTCAAGATAAGAAGTTGCTTTGACAACAGGGCTTCCCTCTCTTGACAGTTTATGTCCTTATCACAGAACGGGATTGGGTTCTCGTGTGTATCGGAGTTTACTTTAAAAAAAAAATCCAGATTCTCCATCTGAAAATTTTAGATAACTTTGAATATTATGATTTTTTTTTTTTAATGGGAAATATGGGTAAGGATGTACCGAGATACCAGAAGTACTATTTTTGTATTGGTAAGATACATGAAATTATTTGTTCTGTAGGCACTGTCGGCATTACTTGAGGATTTTTGCAGCATCCCATTCTTTTTACTGTATCTCTTTTCATGTTATTTGTCTTCCGTCTTATTTTCACTCTCTCCATCAATCGTTTCTTAGTGCAACTAAGAGTTTTTTTTTCCTCCTGTTACACACTTCAAACATTTTCACTTGTCAATTTCCAAACATTTTCACTGTCAATTTCCAAACATTTTCACTGTCAATTTCCAAACATTTTCACTTGTCAATTTCCAAACATTTTCACTGTCAATTTCCAAACATTTTCACTTGTCAATTTCCAAACATTTTCACTTGTCAATTTCCAAACATTTTCACTTGTCAATTTCCAAACATTTTCACTGTCAATCTCCGTTTCAGCACTTGATGAACTCAAGGTGCCAGCGCTTGTCTTTTGGCCTAAATTCTATATTTGTTCTATCCTATAATTAATGAAACAGTACGTTATTAGTGAATGTATATGGTGCCGGTATGAATTTATTAACATTTAAATGTCGATGAACCCAATCGTAGTGTATTAGTTGTATTTCATAAATATGTTAACGTTCCACCCCGGTGGTCGCGGGTTCGATTCTCGACCATTCCATTGAGGAGTGAGAGATGTGTGTTTCTGGTGATAGAAGTTCACTCTCGACGTGGTTCGGAAGTCACGTAAAGCCGTTGGTCCCGTTGCTGAATAACCACTGGTTCCATGCAACGTAAAAGCACCATACAAACAAACAATAAATATGTTAATACTTGTTTAACATAGTCTTGAAGATTCAAGGGAAGTAATAACTAATGCCTCTACTGTGTGCGATGATGCTATTTGAAAGACCACTTCAGTGGGAGGACATAGTAGAGATTATATGGGCAGTATAGTTTGTTGCTTCGGAATGATCTTATATTATCTTTTCAAATGATAGTAATTATTTTTTTTATGTATAATTGTTTCAGAGTTGTAAGATGATATTCTCCTTTGGATGCACAGGAGAATAACCCATTTTTTTTTTCAAATTGATTTTATTTAGCTGCTTCATGCAAGTGAATTTCACTCAAAGCAGAAAAACATACCTTTCTCCTTACGTACGCACAAACATAACTTTCTGGCTCACATCGGGATGGAACCCTGGTGTTTCAATTGAAAGGCAAGGCCCTTACCAAGTGAACCACACAAGTCATAAAAACTCACTGGTATGCCAGGCAGTGAGCCTTCCCAGGTAAAAGCCTTAAGTACAGTGGTACTTTCCAACTTCTTTTATGGCTTGGATGGTTCAGTTGGTAGCGCCCTTGTCTTTCAGTTGAAAGTCCTGGGACCGATCCTGGTGTGAGTTAGAAATGTATTTCTGGTTTACAAGTAATTGGGTGAGAGAGAGAGAGAGAGAGAGAGAGAGAGGAGAGAGAGAGAGAGAGAGAGAAGAGAGAGAGAGGCTCATAATATCCGATTTGTGCTGAATGTATTGGCCGTTGAAGTTGGTCCATATCTGATATTCGGAGAGCACTCGCCTGCATGTGAACGTCACATTTTGGACGGGACCTCCCGTCTCAGAAACTGACAGAAACAGATATTGCATTTGACAAGCTCTTGCACTGCTTGCACGCTCGCATTTCGGTTTACTAAAGTCGGAATGTTTATTTGTCTGTGTCACCTTCAACTCGCAATTTATGTCCTCTTTGTAGTATTGCGTTCTTTTATTCTAGCATTGTATTCCACTTCGTTTTATATATCGACACTAATCATTAGTGCCCGTGTTAGTTCTTTCCTTCCTTGCTTAATTAATTCTCTTTTATTAGATTACGTGGAGAATTTCACGTTATCAGTAATAATTTTAGTCAATTTGGTCTATTATTGCGAATAATTGTACCTTGTCAGTGACAAATTTGGGCATTTTTTTTAATCGAAATATTATGAATATTTGCTTGATGTAAGTATTAATTTTATGCGTTTTTGGACGTATTCAGAATGATTTCACTTTATCAATAATAATTTTATTAAATCTCTAGGCCGAATATATTGTGAATAATTGCAGGCAATCAATATTAATTTTAGGAAATTTGCAGCCAAGTGTTGTGAATAATTTCATGTTGGCAGTAATAACTTGGTGCATTTTTTTTCCTGTTATTGTGATTGATTTATCTTCATGAATAATTATTTTATTCATTCTTCGGGCCTAATATTATAAAAAAAAACTTCACGTTATCATAATAATTATAGGAAATGTTTAGCCAAATTTTGTGAAAAATTCTACATTATGAGCCATAATTCTATGCATATTCTTGGCAAATATCGTGTATTCACCGATGTTGACGTGTGTGTACATATAGTTTTATGTTTTGGGAACTTGTTAGCGATCGTTTTATGAGAGAGAGAGAGAGAGAGAGAGAGAGAGAGAGAGAGAGAGAGAGAGAGAGAGAGAATATTTTATGTATAATATCCTGACAACCTCCTAACACTTAAATAAGGTAAATACGCTATGCTGAAATGTTTTATATATTCATTTAATAACTTCTTGTTAACTCTCTCTCTCTCTCTCTCTCTCTCTCTCTCTCTCTCTCTCTCTCTCTCTCTCTCTCTCTCTCTCAGAATTTCACTATACATGGAGGCAAACTGTTGTTTCAAACAAGTAATATCAAGATTATTTATGTAATATATTTAATAAATGTTGTGGGTTTTATTTGTTGAGAAATATACAAATTTCGTTTTGAATATCTCAGTACTTTAATATAGGAATTATATTGAAAAGATATGATTTTTTTTTAATCATAACTAAATATTGTCAAATTTTCTCACCTGGTTTCCAGATGCATTCCCCAAAAACTGTATTTTATTTTCGTTTTCATTTTGACCAAAGTGAAAAACCTGTTACTACCACTTTCACTTTTGAAAAATTCACGATGATCGAGTGAGTCACTATAGCAAAATGTAATTCTCTTGATTGTTCACACACACTGTTAAGAAAACTAAAGGTTCTAAGCCTGCTACTAACAGCACCTTTGCTAACAAATGCCCCATGAATCTGCATTAAGAAAATTGTTAAAGATGGGAGACTTATTTTGAAATGGGCCTTGCATTAAAAGCAATTTGCATTTATGTCAAATGTACTCCTTAAGAGAACAAAACGTTTCCTTCAAAACTTACCAGATATGTAGCCTGTTGTAGAGTATATATATTCTCTCGGTAACCCTCCGGAGATGATCAGATATTGTCGACTCTTCAGCCGCCTTGTCTCAAAAAGTTAGTCAACTTGAAATGGTCACTGGGCGAGTTTATCTGTGAATTTCCATCAAATTCTGTTCTCCCGTTCTGGAGATATTTTGCTGTCACCCACAAACTCGCCGGAGACATCATAAATCTGCGAGCCATCTTCGTTTTTCCGAGGTAAAGAAGTGAGGGAAAAAAGTTCCACATAAAACTGTCCATCTGTTTGTCATTCTCGCAGTATTTTTGTATATATATAAGAAAGAATATGTATAGTAGTTATAAGCGCACGTGTTACAGTATAAGGTTGGGGAAACGGTGATAGTTGTGGAATAATTGGGAAATTGGGAAGTGACTATACTTAACGTGAAATGCGTGTCCGGCTATTTTCCCGGCACAAGCATATCTCTCTCTCTCTCTCTCTCTCTCTCTCTCTCTCTCTCTCTCACACACACAGAACATGCGAAATGCTATGTCTTATACATTCACGCCTTATTGTCAATTTGTACTCGCGAAACTTAAAATATGAATTTATCAGCCACCATATCATTAATACTAAAAGTTTGTTAGAAAACTGTTCATGACATTAACGCTATGTAGGCAATATTCACGATAGAGTAAGCCTTTGAAATTAGATCCCATTCTCAGTTTATGCTTTCACGCAAATCTTGAAAATAGTGTTAAAACCCCAAGTCCTGTGGATGCGTTTAGTCCATTTTGTCGGGTTGTGTCGACTGGTTGCGCCATCGTCACTGGCAGCTGTGTCCTTGTTCCATTGTGCTTTTTGTGCATGAATAACGCCAGGTACGCTGTCATTGGCCCTTCGACCTCGTTGCGTCATGGATAAGCGCCGTGCGAATCGCACGAATGAACCGCTTGATGTCGCAATCTGGCGTAATCGCCTTTTTGTGTGTACCCTCCGCGACGCACGCATGTCCATATAGCTTCAGGGCTCCATTAAGACTGTTGCAAGTCTCAAGGCGAGAGAGCGACAAACCCTACGATGAGTGAAAGTTGATCGTGGAAGTGGAAACAAATCATTTGTTGTTTACCGGTGACTTACGATTTGGACGACACTGGTTCGTGGGAGGGTAGGGGGGTTGGCGGTGTTGGAGGTGTGTGATTGTTATCGGGAAAACGTCTAGTCAATATCCGTCTGGGAGTGATTGTCCGAATTTTATGTTACTCCTTGGGGGGGGGGGGGGGCGGGGGGGGGGGGAGGGGGGGGGGGGGGGGGGGGGGGAGACCGTTACGAGGGATAGAAGAATTCTTCAGGAAGTGGTTTCAACGGAGTCGAGTTTCATGGTGCAACTCCATCTCTACTGCTGTTATTAATACTCCTAAATTGCCATAATGTAGTACTACTGTTAATACTTTATTGTAAGGATAACTTTAATTGTCATTTGAATTGTTTGTTTTCCTTATTTTGATATAATATCTTAACATATATCAAGATTCAAGTAATACACACGTATTATATACACACACACACACACACACATATATATATATTATATATATATATATATATTATAATTATTAATATAATATTAAGCTACAATTATCGTTATTTTCGTTCAACATCAAATTCAATCTACTTTGAAATGAAGTACCTACATACATCGAAGAGTATGTAGGCTATGTAGTTACGCCGAGTTTGTTGCTGAATCTGTGAATATAAAAATTGTCGTAGTGTGTGTGTGTGTGTGTATATATATATATATATATATATATATATATATATATATATATATTTGTGTGTGTATCTATGTATGTATTACTGAATCACCAAAGTTTGGAACGTGATTAATCCATAATAAAGGTATAAGCCACGAAGGAAAAAAAATAAACAACGGAGTTTCTACAAGATCTTTCGACTCAACGCCCATTACTCAGCAGATAGTTTATCTGCTGGAGTAAAGGACGTCGAGTCGAAAGGTCTTGTAGAAACTCCGTTGTTTATTTTTCCTTCATGGCTTATATATATATATATATTATATATAAGTGTGTGTTTGTGCACACTCGACTGTGTTGTTCGAATTTTCACAGACATTGATCTTGCGTCAGCTTGCACTTGCCCACCGCGTGAGAGATCCCTGAGAGTGCGTGCTTTACCTGCGAATAAAATGACCTGATTTCATGCATGGAGTCGTCGTGCTTTTGGGGGGGGGGGGGGTGTTGGTTTGTGTGTACCCTTCAAGTTAAACATGAGAGTCTGTCCTTGATTCTTTACATATCAGGTATGAAATTCCCCGAACGATTTTGTTTAGTTTTTTTTTCTTTAATAGATGTATCATTCTGGCTATAGTATTAGTATTAACGACATCGAAAACTTTTGTCTCTGTAATTCCTATAAGAAAATATGGGACTGAGTTAACGGGTGCTAAAGCATATTATTCGATATGATTTTGCATCGAGCTTCCAAATTGTAGACATAGTAGCCTATGGTAGACAGAACTGAAGTCCCTCTTGTTTATCTTATAAAATGATTTAAATCCCATAGTAAAATAAAAATAATTACTGCTACGTACAAACTGGCAACAGGGGGAAGAAAAAATTATTTTCTTCTCTGTAACATGACCATTTTTTAGTGCAATGGTTTGTGGTAAGATAGATCGAGATACAAAACAGAAATAAGAAATTGCTCGTGTGACATTCTTAAGATTTAAACTCAGTTAGCATTGCGCATTTTTTTCATATTTTTATTTCCAACGAAAATATTGTTTTTATTCTGATATTGTATGCTGAATCTGTCGTATAGTCCAAGTTTTTTTTTTATCTCAACTCGTCAGAAACCCTTTTGAAGTAACCCACATTTTCGAAAATAATGAACTTATGACAGATGGATTCATGTGACCCCTGATCTATTTTGGGGCCTTTCATTATTTAGGTGTTGTTTTCACGATTTGAGTATTGTGTAAAATAGAATGATATGACAGTTTTAGTAAAAGTAGCTATGCTCGTGCAATGAAAAAATAAGATCAACCCCTGTATTCATAGCGTGTTAACTTGCCCTTGTGTAGATTTTCAACTTTCTTCAGAACAGTTTTGTAAAATTCGAATACCATTAAAGAAAAAAGATAAATGGGAGAAGCTAGGTGTTGACAAGGGATTGTGCGTAACAACAAAGCGAAAACAACAGTTCGAAAACAAAGGTAGCTGCATATTTTACCCTTTATGTGAATTTAATTCGAAGGTCGTCTGGCTCACCAGACAGTTTCCCCTTACGCAGCAGCTATCAGCTGTCGGGGTTGATTCATTCTCCTCTTAAGCGGCAGAGATTAGTTATAATAACAGCAGTAATGGGTGATTTGATTCTCTCTCTCCTGCTATTATCAATGCTGCTATTACTTCCGTCAATGGCATTGTTAGGTGGTCTCATTTTCACCTATGTTTGTGTCAACAAAATAGCGAGAACGGTTGCGCGGATTAGATGAAGCTAGGTCTAATAGTTCATTGAGTTGCACATAAGGAAGTCCCGGCAATTCGTCGCCGTGGGAAGCATCTCGCCCATCTCCAGAATATGGAGGTTTCGGAGCACTTGTATGCCGTTATTCATAAGTTATTTAATTTTACAGTATCATTATTATTATCATACTCACAACAATCTCATAATCGCATTTAGTCACTAGAATGGTGAAGAAATCCACAATGGTGTAATTGTAAGTTATATATTAGAATTTTAAACAAAGCTTTGCATAATTTTTAACATATATGTACAATTACACCATTATGGGTTTCTCCACCACATTTATTAGCATTATCATTAATCCTCCTGTCCTTGATGGGCAAGGGTGGAAAGTTTTTATTTTTTATTTTTTAATGGAGAGTCAGACTGGTACTGTAATGTTGTGACCTTGAGTAGTACACTGAAATTGTGAATGGGAATGCAAATTACCATCTCTGTTATCGCTCCATTGTGGCTCACGCCACTAGTATTTCCCGTCATTAGCGACGTGCCTGTAATCTGTTGTACATTTTGGCGTTTAGCCATATGTTTACGACTCGGTGATGAATTAGTTCTTCATCTTCATAGACAACGGCTCACCGCCTTCATTCTGTCTAATACCTTTGGTAGTTTTGCTGATTTTTCATCATTCAGATGTCATCATTCGGCCCATTCGAGGTGATGTGTGAATGTGAATAACAAATTACAAATATATAAACGTACATATGATGCATGCACGTGATGCTCGAAGCAGTTTGGCGTAACATGCTTTTAAGCAGAGTATCTGATTTGCATATTCTTCGCCATATACTCTTGACGGGAAACCTTTCGCTCTTAAAGTTGCGTTAATATTTCGATGCAGTTTTCTTTGGATAATCATTCTCTCTCTCTCTCTCTCTCTCTCTCTCTCTCTCTCTCTCTCTCTCTCTCTCTCTCTCTCTGACATGTTGCTATCATTCTTAAACAAATTTATTTATTCACTTGAAAACGTTCTACTTGTTTTCTGTCGTCACAACATTCATCAATCGATCATTGGTTTTGAGAGATTTCCATTAAATTTGTAAGCGTTGAGGTGCCGTTCAGACTAGATGCAATCATTCCGTTTAATCTTCACTGTCCCTTTGGGGCCCATTCATGCCAGCCCTTATTGCATTTATGCTTTTTTTTTTCACGCCCAGTTGAGAAATTAAACTTCAATGGAACTCTTAAAGGCTTTTAAACTCGCACAGCGTAAGAAATGTTCTTTTGAATGACCTCCTTAGCTGGGGTTGTAAGGTCAGTGTTGCGTAGAATATTCAGTCGTCTTCAGTGTAATATAAATATAATATATATATATATATATATATATATATATATAGGATATATATATATATATATATTAATATAATATGCAATATAAAAATACCGTATCGTGCTTCTAAGAAATCAATAAAAGGATCCACAGTAATATCCTTGTTTATCCAGATGAAATATATTTATGGAAATATTTACAAAGATTAAAGCTTTCTTCCAACCTCCTGTGGACTTGATCAGTAACATACATACATACACATATAACATACACTTTGAATGGATGTATGTAAGTAGAGAGAGAGAGAGAGAGAGAGAGAGAGAGAGAGAGAGAGAGAGAGAGAGAGAGAGAGAGAGAGAGAAGGGGATTTTGAATATCCTTTTCAGATTATATCCATACGATTCATTCTTTGAAATGTTTGTTTATTTACTGCGTCGGAGGGAGTACCTGACAGTATTTATTTTAGCATTTGGTGAAATAGGGCCTCATCTCTCCCCGGCTTATGGTGAGTGACGAATAAATCCCCTGCTGGAACTCGAAGCTCAGAATGAATATTTAATATGATTTTTTTTCCTATTTCGATGTAAGGGAGATAGATCAGGTGGACATCGGGAAAGTGTGTTAGTAGTTGCTCTCTTGCGTAGTTTTTGTTATACGCTGGGACTAATTTGATTGCAGGGCCGGTGTGGGAGGGGGGTGTGTGTCAGATGTGATAGATTTTACAGGTACGCAGTTTGTAATCTCTATTTTGGGGTTGATACGTCCTTGGTCCAAATAGTGGTTTTGATGGACAGAGTATCATTTCATATTTGATAGTTCTAATTATAGAGCACACTTCTTCCTCTGAGGATTATTGACTCCAAGAGAATTCACAATTGTTATTTCGTATTAGTGAGTTGAAAAGTGAAAAGAAAAATACATCTGCAGTACTCAAACTTTTGAGAGAAACGGGACCAGAATGATGAAATCATCTAAAAAATAATAAACTGTAGATAACCAAATGAAAATGGGCGTCAAGTTTCATCAGATTTCATTGACTTGTTCTTGATAACACTAATTCACGT
>NC_061100.1:136730136-136740136 GCF_015104395.2 Macrobrachium nipponense | reverse complement strand
CATGCGTCTTGTTTAAAACAATTCGTCATGGTTTATATAAGAGCCTGTATTTGCGCAAGAACTGCTGTTTTCGTCGAAAGTGAAGTTTAACCTCATTATTTTCTTTTCTTCTGCGGAAATTATTATACATATTTATCATCTATCCCTATCACGAGAATAAAATGTATTGTTTAATTCGATGGAGTTTTGCCGTCACAAGGAATTATTGTGTGTTTGCAACAGCCATAAATCTCATCAGTGTACACCAGTTGATCGAACGGAAGAAATGTTACTTGAATCTCTCTCTCTCTCTCTCTCTCTCTCTCTCTCTCTCTAAAAGGAGAGAGTCATTCTGGAGCAACTCATAACGCAAGGAAATCTGACAAAAAGAGCAAACTGTCACATGTGGCGTAGGAACGGATGGAGAGACAGGAAGTAAAAACCTACAAGTCTTCTTCCTGTTTGGACAGAAGGGGTGGAGAAGAGTGCAAGGCGAGAGAAACGGAAGGGTTTGGAAGGGTCGGTGGTTGGGGGAGGGGGACAAGGGGGCATTAAAAACCGCGGAGGGCTGCTAAATAATTAAGACCTTCCTTTAACAGGGCTTGTTTGCGGAACTTGTAGTAACTGTTCGTCATCCGTCCAGTACAGTGAAGTCTTAACATTTCCCTAAGAACATTTCCGTCAAACTCTTTCTTTGTGTTGCTAATTGGAGGTATTTGTAAGAAAGATGTGCGGTGGGATCTGGGTTTCTCATCAAAACGAACTTTATAAACACAGGTCTTGAGGCAATTATGAAACTATTTTTATTTTTTACTTCTTTGATTGAGCTAAAAAAGGATGAAGTAGCGATGACTTGCTTTGTGTATTTTGAGGTCGCCATCCTAAAACAAGGTGGCCAACATTAATAAAAAAAATACACATAATCTCATCCTCTACGTAAGTATATGGTAAATGTTGAATGTGAAAACAAAAAATGATTGAAGCCCTTTACATGAATAAAGAAGAATTAAAAAGGTGAGAAATATGGAGATTTGTAGACGTAAATATCCTATATATATATATATATATATATATATATATATATATATATATCATATAGATATATAATATATGTATATCATATATATTATATATATATATATACTCTATATATACATATATATATATATATATATATATATACATATATATATATATATATATACTCTATATATATATATACATATATATATATATATATATATAATATATATATATATATATATATATATATATACACACACACACACGTACATATTCTGGTGAAAGAATGATCCGAGTTCTTCGAGATGGGTTGGTCTTGTGGAAAGAAATGGGGACGATAGGGTTAGTGGAAAGAGTTTAGGAGAGACGAGGAGAGGAATACCTTGAATGTCCTTTCTGGAAAGATGATTTCCAAGAAGTAATGGAAAGGAATGGACGCTATTATCTAGTGGATATAGATCAGGTGAACCTTTTGTGAAGGTGTCGGAGGCTGCTCATGCTATGGAAATTTCTGCACCGTCGGGTCATCCGAAATTTGTGGGTTAAAATGTTAATGTGGCGGTGATCATCATGTTGTATTTCTCAGGAACCAACCCAGGCAATAAGAGGTCGCTTCCTAACTTGCTTCTAAATTAAAGACATATAATATCATTATTTATAATAATATAATTATTTATGTATATTCGAATATTATTTTTATACTAATAGATATTATATGTCTTTGATTTGTTTCAATGGAATTTAGCACCAATATAGAAAAAGGGCCCTGTCGATTCTTGAATTACTTTCTCGACATCCAAGAACAAAATACGGTTGTCTAATTCCTCACATGAGTAATCTCTCTAATGAATGCATTCATTATGTGCTCGTGTGTTTATTCTATTTTTATGGGTTTTCTTGTTTATTTTGGAGAGTCAGATGTAATTAGCAGTGATGATCATATAGGAAGCTTTTGGAACGCTTAAAATTAACTAACTAAAAATGAAATTAACTAACTAAAAATGATAATGACGCCCCCGCGTTTTCGACTTTTCATATCACTGAAGGCTTTTCATGTCATGATGTCAAGGCCTTTTGTTCAGGAATAACTTTTTCTTTCCTTTTTTCTTTAGTTTAATCATCTTGAGGCGGCATCTCATTTCATTTTGTTACGTACATCACAAGGCTTCACATTTTTGTCGCTCAGAAGAGACAACAATTTACAACGTTTCCTGAGTTGTCGTTGGCAATGATTATTATTTGCTTCTTACCGTGACGTTGTTGAAAATCTCTCTCTCTCTCTCTCTCTCTCTCTCTCTCTCTCTCTCTCTCTCTCTCTCTCATATGCTGTTATACATTTTATTTTAGGCAGGACCCAAGGCAATTCCTCTCCCGCTCCATTACCCTTCCCTCGTACTCGGTCTTCACTTCATAAATATTTTGATCGCCGACCAATATTAGCTCACGGCAGCTTCTATACCAACAGCAGGAGCAGGAGCAACAACAGCTGCTTTCGTTACATTCTTTCTCCCTAGTTTCGGTAGCGGGCTAAAGCTCTTCTCAGCTGCATTGTTGGTCATAGCTCTGATTACCAGGAGAATAAAGAACTAATAGCCGGAATAAATAGCCAACAGTCGGAACAGATAGCCAAAAGCCGTTCCCATCAAATACACATAGACACATGCACACCATTTGCTTTGTGTTTGTGTGTGTGTGTGTGTGTGTGTGTGTGTTGCACGTTGTTCGTTATTCCGTTTCGAGTTTAATGTAGTACAATGTTGAAAGACGAACGGAAAGTTGGATTCCTTATATAAATTCTGGTAAAGCTTTCTGAAACAAAGTGAATGAAATTCATAGGTTGAATCTTACATATTGTCTTTCAGTGGTTGTGTGTGTGTTGCCAAATATTCCTTATTTTGGTGAAAAGTATGACCATCATCATCATCATCATCATCATCGTCACCTTGATGCTAAATCTTCGAACAAGGGAAGTTTTCAGCCCATTTTATCTCTTTGTTGATTAGCATCGTTTAAAATAATACTGTTTGACCTTGAGGCAACGGAGTTTGAGGAACTGAGAGATTTTCACATTCAACTTGACTTGCTTTGTGTAGCACGTTCATTATGAATTTAAGAATTTATTTATTTTTTTATTTTTAAGAGGAATTGGGATCTTTGTGTATGGTTAATTCGTAGTTGATTGTATGTTTACCTAAATCACAGAGAAAATTTGAAGAGATACATAATATTCAGTAAAGTAGAATGACCAAGTAACATTTTAAATATAGGAAAATGTACTAAGAAGGCAGCTGTGATTCTTCCTGGCTGATGTACACTGCATTTATGAAAATGAATGCACATACATTTAATAACACGTCGTCTTCATTTTAAGTCTTCTGGTCGCCTGCACCGGTTTGTGGCTAATTAGTATATATTACGTAATAGTATAACGTCAAAATGACACTGTTTATTTAATAATTTTGTGCTTAGTGGATAATTCTTTACGAATATTAAATTATTTCTCAGCGTTAAAAATGTTCAAGGGTTTTCCGTCCACTCTCCTTAATGGTATCACACCCAGAGTATTGTCTTTGCCTCTTCCTGATGTGGAAATGGACCTCTTAAGCTGATTAAGAGGAAGAGGCCCTGTGCTAATATTAAGATAGCTCCGCGAAAGGCGGCGGCATTGTCACATTGCTCTTCTAGGTTTGGTTTTCTTCCTTGCCCTTTTCTTCAATAATAATAATAATAATAATTATTATTTTATCCTCCAACATTAGCGATTTTTTCGCTCTGTTGCTTATCTCACACTGATACATCTTGTGCTATTTCTGTTTAGCTCATAACTTTGTAAAACTATGAAGTTAACTTAGTTTTGTCATCCCCGTGCTGTTTTTTCGGGTAATAACTGGTCAAAATCGTTGATCAGTTTTATTCTTCACGG
Organism: Macrobrachium nipponense; assembly: GCF_015104395.2. NCBI lineage: Eukaryota > Metazoa > Arthropoda > Malacostraca > Decapoda > Palaemonidae > Macrobrachium > Macrobrachium nipponense. Next base: position 136,736,211 of record NC_061100.1, on the reverse strand, counting down.
ATACTGACAGGAAAGGATTACTAGTTTATAGCATTGATTGATTGAAAATGTTATATATGAACAATATATATATATATATATATATATATATATTATATATATATATATATATAATATATATATATATATATATATATAAAGCTTATTAACGAAATGGTATTGCTGGATGGCTAAAGGTTTTGGTTTTGGACTCAATGTAATCATTAGTGTGATTAAATTTTGTAATAGCTAATGTAATTTTGAATGTGAAACATAGACAAACAAGTAAACAAACTAAAAAAAATGTTCCATTAATCTCCGTGAGTAAGTCAGTTTGGATTAAACTTCCGTCATCTCAAAAGCGGCTTAATTAAGCTGTCTCTGCTGACTGGTCAACGCAAAAGAAAAAAAAATGAATAGAAAAAAAATTGAAACAACGATTTTCTTGTGTAGTTCGAGTGAAAACATCTCTATTACTGAGTATCTGTGACTTTAGCTTTTGACAAACCGAGTGGATTCCCAGGGTTAGAGCGCTTATCAAGCTTAAACTGATTGCGCTTGAACATATGCTTTTCGGTGTATATGTCCTTGTATGTTTTAATTGCGGTGTGTATTTATCGACAGTGGTAGAGTCATTCGTAAACTGCTTCCGTTTTGCAATTGAAAAAGTGTTTCGAATGTTGATGGTGGCTCTTGTATTGAGCGAAATATTTTAATGAAATTATGATTTGTATCACTTAGATTCCATTGCTGCCACCCAAGTAGTATTTGAAAGATTGCAGGTGATAATCGAAGGTAACGGGATGAGATGCTAAATGACGCCCACCCATTTCTCCCTCCCTCCCTCTCTCACACACACACACACACGCACACACATTAGCTTGCACATATTTGACGCAAGCTGCATGTGGCCACCGACCACAAGATGCCTCCTCCTAAAGCAAGGGAACGCTGACGAAGAAGCCACAAGGCGATAGAAATAAAAAGGGCGGGAAAGGAGGAAGCGAGGCTGAGCGATGTCTGTCCTCTTGAATAAAAGATGCGGAACGTCCCCTCGGAAGGGAGTTTGTCGTAGGACTGAGTTGTCCCCTTGGGAGGCATCGAGTGCCACATCTGCAAATGCGGAAGGACCGCTATTGGAATTTTGATGCTGGGGAATGTTTTACACAGTGGCGCGGCCATCCAGCCATTCCGCACGTGATAAATTTTTAATGGGAATGCCGGAACTCTTTTTAATGCCGCCTAATGTGAGCGATATTTCCAATTTGCCGGTGGTGGCGCTAGTTAGGCTATGGTGGGAATGCGGCTGGGTGCGCCTTTTGATGCTTTTGTTCCCGCTCGTGCTTTTTGCCACCGGGTACGGGTACGGGTAGTCGAGCTCTTTTTTTTTTTTTTTTTTTTTTTTTTTTTTTTTTTGTTCCCTCCAATCGTTGCCTGTTACTAGTTTTGATCTTTGGTCTTTATTTAAAATTTCTTGAGCTAAGCATAACGTTTATATTTAATTACTTAGTTGGTTTTTATTTTACTGTCACTTTATTGACAATTGTGAATTTCCGTTTTTATTGAGAAATGAACTAAAAGACGCTTTTTTTTTTATCGTAACGTCGGATTTTTGTAAATAGTAGAATTGGAAACTGGTCATCATATCAGATTATAATTATGAAAGAACAGCCTTTTGTGTCTCTTCATCGTTGTGGTTGATAACAGTTGTCACTCTAAATCGAATACTTTTATTGAATTTATATTTATGTAAAAAAATTTTTGGACTCCAGGTTATGTTCTTAATGTCAGCAATGTTATAATAAAAATGTCTTTTACTTTACATTTTATCTATTAGTTCTCAGTAGGGGGGGGGGGGCGGTTCTCGTATTCCACCTTTAGATCATATTACTTCATTTTTATTTTCTAGGGCTCATCATCTTGCTGTCCAACCCCTCCAACTCTCTCCTGAATGGTCGAAAGAGCCCCATTTCTTGACTTGACAGCCTATAAGTTTCATAAATCAAATCATGGTCAAAGTGGGGCTTCGATAAGGGTATATGAAAACTGAATCTAGTAAAGCTATAGAAAAAAGAAATCTTCCAGGCATAATTTAACGTAGCTTATGCTACGAAGAACATTGGAATTATACAATAGCGCAAAGTATCAGTTCTTTCAAGTAACGAGAAAAACTCTTCGAAGACGGTTTCATGTTTATAAAGATACGGAAATGTAGGATATGTAAAAGTTAAAAAAAAAATGCCTGAAAAAAGGCGATTGTTGAATGGAGCTTAACATATACCTATGAAGAAAAGTGTTTCCTACAGTTACGGTGAAACTTGATTCAGATAAATCTTCTGAAAAAACGCTTATTAAAGTACACACACACACACACAAAAGGAAGTCGTGCAAGTCACTTCCGTTTCCTGTAACGCCTCCTGGACAGCTCGTACCCCTCTGTACCCCTTTTCTCATCGTTCGGACTTCCCACTTTGGTATTGGGTATTTTGTATATCACCCCCCCCCCCCCTCCCCTTATTGGGATTTCTTTTAGTCTCTTCTCGTGATATTTCCCCCTAGAGTTTACTCACATTATAGCCTCGTGAGGAGGGTCGCAATATCTCTCTCTCTCTCTCTCTCTCTCTCTCTCTCTCTCTCTCTCTCTCTCTCTCTCTCTCTCTCTCCGGACAAAAAGACGAAAATGTATTACATCTACGAGAGCACTATGGTCGACCCCCGTGATATTTTCTGGTCGACCCCAGTGATATTTTCTGCTGCTCTGTCATATCATAAAAGTATAGTCGCGATGCATACTCTAAAAATAATCATGCCAAAAGGGAATATTTTTGTAAAAAATATTTATTCCCTTGAGTGATCAATCATCCAGAATCCGGGTGATCCACTGTTAGTGAAGATTGACGAGGGGAAATCCATCAGCGTTACACTTACTCTACCCAATGCAAATGGTGCAGGTTATACACGTTACTCGGGGTACATTCTGAAAGAAGTAAAAAAAAAAAAATCATGAAATTCTGGTTAAAACTAATAGCAATGGAGCGCTGGCATCAGTGATTGATTTTGCATTTATAATCATCAGCTCTTCTCCACAAGAATTTAGGAAGAAAAGACTAATTGCTCTTTTAGAGGCTGATTCTATTTATAGATGAGTCTACCGTAATATTTCATGTTCCACTTACCGTAATAGTAATTAACAGTAAAATTTAGTAGGAAACCAAAAACGAAGAGAGATATGCTCAGGTTTATGCCAATCCACCCCCTCCCTCAAAAAAAGAAGAAAGAAGAAAGGGGGGTGGATGGAGGCGAAATGGCCATGTGTTAGGACAACCAGAAACATCTAGAAAAATCCAAACCTTGGCCTTATAAGGCAAGAAATAGTTACAGAATGATTGTGCAATCTTTAACAATTACCGATTTCCACCATTGCAGATAGTGGAATCTTAGATTCCATCCTATCGAAGAGGTGGCATAAAATAGAGCATCTAAAACAAGGGACATTTTACAGACGAACAGCTACAAAATGCAGCTTTAAAAAATGGGACGAGGAAAATAAGTTTTTAGATTCCATCCTATCGAAGAGGTGGCATAAAATACAGCATCTAAAACAAGGAACTTTTTTCAGATGAACAGCTACAAAATGCAGCTTTAAAAAAATGGGACAAGGAAAATAAGTTTTTAGGCGTCTAAACAATACTCAATTTTTTCAGTGTCAATGTAGAGGGATTCTCGCTTTTTTTTTAACGCATTAGCTTTACCCCATTTTTCCTTTGATTGCTATGGAACCTTCCATAGCGCATGGATCACGTCTTACCTCTTACTGTTTCTGATCGGAATGAATCTCGACCATTTTAATATTCCTGCATAAAAGAGAGGGAGAGAGAGTGTAAATTTCCATTTTTATTCTTTTAGCTCGAAATCTCCAGAGTAGTCTTATACGACTTATTTAAATGAAGTTCTTTCCCTGAGTAAATTCCTCCCGATTTATGGCCTCTCGTATCTTGTAACAAGAGCAGAGTAGCGCCTTTCCCAGAGGCACAAACTCTTGAGTTGTGATGCCATGATGGGGTTTCCTCTCAGTTAAAAAAAGAAGTTTGTAAGCTTGTAGTGTGTTACAAGTTTCCCGCCTCTCTTCTCTCTCTCTCTCTCTCTCTCTCTCTATCCGACGAGCTTCCGTTTCCTCCGCCGTTTCCAGGCTGCGAGATCTCTATGAAATTGCCTGGAAGGAGGATTATTTAGTGCGCTGTATATCTTCAGACGTTGTGGAAAATCCATTTCCATGGATGTTCAGTGGAAGTCAGATCTGCTCCGAAATGACGGCTATATTTGTTTTGTTATTTTGTTCTGAAGGTCAGTGGTATAATTCACTGAATTGCCAATCACAGACTGGAACTAAATAGTAGTTTTATTCTTAATCAGACGGTGTGTGGTTTACGTATTTAGTTTTAAAAAGCGTTCTTTATTGAATGTTGCCACGACGATTCTCCAATAATGGCCGGCAAATAATAAGGCCCCGGGAACTCTTTCGTTTGCCACTAACCATATCTTCAAGGGAAGTCTCCCACTAACCACTCCAAGGCCTCTGGATTTCGAGGGGATTACGGTCTTGATGGGATGCTGGGTTGCAGGAGGAAGAGGAAGAGGAAGAGGCAGAAGATCAGGCTTCCAAGAGAAGAGAAAGAGGGGACGTATACAGGAAGAAGAATAATAAGTTTTGGAGGATCTCAAGTTTTATGTAGGTGTTAAGAATTGACTGTATATAGTTAAAATTCGCATTTATATAGTTAGCATAGTTTTTTTCTCAGAGCATTTTCCCCCCTTGTCTTTGGAAGATTTAGTGAAATGATTGACTTGATTTGAAAGGAAAATATGTCACTTGATGAGTCATTGAATTGAAAGCACATTCGTTAATAGTTTTACTAGCACTTGTTATGAACCAAGTGTTTATTGTTTTAACATTGTTAAAGTTAACATTCTCTCTCTCTCTCTCTCTCTCTCTCTCTCTCTCTCTCTCTCTCTCTCTCTCTCTCTCTCTCTCTCTCGTTTAGTCAAATAACAAAAATCTGTCTCTTGAGTATTATATATTGACTTGAAGTTTCAAACTAATTATTAATTAATATATCTCCGTAGGTAATGGCAAATCCGCCTCCCCTTGATGTCACAAAGTAATATCCTTGGAAAACCTATGACGTTATACCACTGCCCTACTATCTTACTATCGCTTTCATGCTCCAAAAGTTACATGAATCACAGAAACACACGCAACGTAAAATCACACGACTAATCGTTTGTCCTTTGTAGGACTCCACAAATGATGAAAAATTACGATCCTATGTCACGTTTATGAAAAGATAACGATCAATTACCTCACAATTATTTGGTGATTATCCGGAAAGGTAGACCTCTTTAATCCACTGTAATTGTCCTTTTTGTATAATGAATCTGCTGGCTGCTTCGAGGGGACAAAGAAGAGGGATTTTTTTGCCTTATGGATTTTAATTGGTCTGTCAAGGAAGTAGTTGCGTGCCGTTAGCCTTCATTTCGTTAAAAAAAAAAAAAAAAAAAAAGTCTGGGAAATTGCGTAATAGGGCACGTTTATATATGCGTGCTATGATATGTAATTATATATATATATATATATATATATATATATATATATGTGTGTGTGTGTGTGTGTGTGTGTGTGTGTGTGTGTGTGTGTGTGTGTGTGTAAAGGTAATGCCACTGAAGAAAATGAAAAACAAGAACTGCCGATATCTTTCGGTCGTAACGACCCCTTTACTAGAGGTCTCTAGTAAAGGGTCGTTAAATCCGAAAAATCTCGGCAGTTCTCGTTTTTCATTTTCCTCCGTGGCATTACCTATATATACATAGCATCACGTTTTTTATATTTCGTGGTCAAGTTATTCATTATACATGTGTGTGTGTCTGTGTGAGAGAGGGAGAGAGATTACTAAACTCTTGTCCATTCAATGAAATGCACGACACGAGATCAGTTGCAGTTGGTGATTTAACCCAAATTCAAGAAGTTCCTTCATATTCCCTCCCCTGTGTGGGTAAAGTTGAAGACCACGTGTTAGTTCTTACGTCGTTCTTTTTTAC
>NC_061100.1:136502636-136725136 GCF_015104395.2 Macrobrachium nipponense | reverse complement strand
TCCTTTAAACTGCAGTTGACATTGCAGAAAACTGCTCATAATGGCTTCTGCTTCACATCAAGACGAGCCTGGGGATATGCAACACGACCAGGACCCTGAGGACCGCCAGTTGCCTTCACACCCAGTCTCACCAACAGACTGTCGAACCCTTCCAGGTTTTGCAACCCTGGAAACCCCACCTTTGCTCTAACCACACTTGAGTATACTGCCTCCCACAGCTCCAAATACGGAGTTAAGGCTCCTCATCAAGTACCTGGAGGAATCTAGACAGGCCGAGTTGGCTGCACGTCAGAGAGAGGAAGAACAACGTCATTATGAAGAGGAACAACGCTGACATGAAGAGGATCTACGCCGCCAAGGGGACAACTTAAGAAGAGAGGAGGAAGCTCAACGTTTCACCGTATTGTTGCAGCCACTTAGCGTCAGTTCAGCCAGCAGCAAGCAACACCAGTGGACTCACAACAACTTCCTACACAATCCTCAGTGCCATTGTCCACCCAGCCACCACCCCCAAAGAAGGCCATCAGCCAGACCCCACCGCCCTTACCTCCTGATGCCACATACCAAGTGTTCAGGGAATGGCATAGGCGCTGGGATGACTGCAGTGTGATGGTGGACCTAGGGACATTACCCTCCAGGAAACATATGATACAGCTTTGTATGTGCCTCAGCCTGGAGACCCAAAGAATATTCAAGCACACACTCAACGTACCACCAGACACGGATCGGAGTGTTGACGAGGTCTTGAATATTCTCCAGGAACACATCAAGAACCAGCGGAATGAAGCTCTACGATGCAGGGACCTGCTCTCCTGCAAGCAGTGTTAAGGGGAAAGCTTCAGCGACTTCTACGTCCGACTGAAGCATGTAGCAGAGGAAATCGACGTCTGTCCTGGCCATTCTGCTGTGTGCGAGGAGACTCAGCTGAAGATGATCATCATCATGGGAGTCAGGGATGAGGAGCTCACTCATGCCCTGGACGCTGCAGCTTCATTGCCCACCATGGTTAACGAATGTCACTCTATGAGGCCACATGGACAGCCACTACCACCATACATACCCCTCCTTCTAAATTGTGTGCCACCTCCACGTATAAAAAAATCAAAGGACATGGCAACAGTGGTTCTACCTCGCTACCAACCCCTAACAAGGACACTTTATGCCCTTCCTGCACAAGGAAGCACAGCTCAACAGGAAAGTGCCCAGCCAGCGACAGTGTATGTGTAAATTGTGGCTGCAAAGGACACTGGCGCAGGACCCCAAAGTGCCCAGCCAACAAGGTCACATGCAGACACTGTGGCCGAGTGGGCCACTATGACAAGTACTGCCGTCAGCAGATGAATGCCAAGCAGGGCGGCCCACCCAATGCCACGCCCCCTTCTACCAAGCCCTCTAACTGTCACAAGGTCGAGACCCCTTCTTCATCAATTGACTCCTCACCATCACCTATATCCATCACCCTCACCCACAGGGGTGAGACATTGAAGATAATGACACTGCCTGACACAGGAGATGATGTATCAGTGATGGGCCCCCAGCACTTGGAACTCCTTCGCATTCCCAGGACTGAGCTACAGCCTCCCACCACATCAGTGACACTCACAGCAGATGGGTCAAAGATGACACTGGCTTTAGGTACCCTTAAGGCCACCCTGTCATTGGCCAAATGGTCCTGCCTCGCCACGATTCAAGTCCATGAACGCGTTCAGATGCCACTCCTGTCCTATGCACTCTGCAAGGAGTTGGCCATCATCCCGCAAGGCTTTCCGCGGCCCATCCTACAGGTCACCTACGTGAATCGATGCAAGGACCTACCCCTGCATGCTGACAAGACCCCTGCTGAGGCCCGAGAATATTTCTTATAAACCTTTCAGGACGTACTTGTGTCGAAGGAAGACCTTTAAGCAGGTCACTGAGGCCAATGGCAGGCCCTCCCATGAAAATCCACCTTAAGGAAGACGCGGTCCCTTTCGCCATCCACACCCCAAGGTAGATACCCTACACTTTCCGCGAGCCTGTCAAGAATGAACTAGACTCCATGGTACAACAGGGAATCATTAAGCCTTGTGGAGATGAGCCATCGGAATGGTGCCAGCCTCTGGTCGTCGTCCCTAAAGCCAAGGGAGTTTGAATCACGGTAGATCTCACGAAGCTGAATGCACAAGTCTCCCGTCCAGCCCACCCTTCGCCCACGCCCTTAGCTGCTGTCCGTGCTGTCAACTCCACCGCCAAGTTCTTCAGCACTGCAGACGCTCTACATGGCCACTGGCAGATGGAGCTAGCAGAGGAGGACCGCCACCTCACCACTCATTACGCCTTATGGACGCTTCCAGCATTGCCGGGGACCTATGGGTTTCGCTGCCACTAGTGATGGATGCCTATTGTTTACGTGGGTTTCCCACGAATCGGTACGACCTACATGCATCGTTATCACTTTCTGGAAGCTGCGAGAAGCCCTCTCTACTGACGGCAACCTCGTGCACTACGGGGCAAGAATACTAGTTCCTGCAGCTCTACGTTGCCACACACTCGCCAGACTCCATGATAGTCACCGTGGTGTTGAGGCTACCAAATGTTGGGCCCGACAAATCGTCTTCTGGCCTGGGATAGACTCGGACATCACCAACACAGTCGCTGCCTGCGAGCCGTGCCAAGTCCTGCATCCCAGTCAACAACAGGAGCCTCTCGACAATGACGACCATCCATCCAGGCCCTTTGAGTCAGTATCGGCAGACTTCTTCCAGTTAGCTGGGAAGTCCTTTCTTGTAGTCGCCGACCGCCTCTCTGGCTGGCCTGTGGTTGTCCCTTGCAAGGGGGACACTACTGCCTCCTCGACCATACAGCACTTCTGCCGCTACTTCAGAGAGGTGGGTGTTCCCTTACGCCTGTGCACCGATGGAGGACCTCAGTTTACCAGTAAATAATTTGCCGACTTCACAGAACGTTGGGGTGTATACTAATCACCTGCTCGCTACATTACCCACAGTCTAATGGACATGCTGAGGCCGCCGTCAAGGCTGTCAAGTACTTGATCCTCAAAACGGCCCCCACAGGAAACGTTGACTATGAGGATTTCGATCGTGGTCTCCTAGAGTTAAGAAACACACTCAACCAGTCTGGTCGCTCTCCTGCCCAGGTACTGTATGGTGGCCGCTGAGCCGCTGCCAGAGCTGCTCAGGTGCAGCGCAACTATGTCGCCCACGCCCGCCCACTGCCCAGGCTTAGTGTGGGCCAACATGTCTGCCTCCAGGACCCGACATCCCACCGATGGGACACAGTTGGGATTGTCATGGGTGGTGCACGATCACGCGAGTACGGGATCCGCCTCCCAAGTGGTCGAGTGTTACGTCGGAACCGTCGCTTCCTATATCCAGTGCCCAGCCCCCGATCAAGTTCCCAACTCCGATCTCCCTGTGGTCCCTAGCCCAGACACGGAAAAGTTATCAATTCTCTCCAAAGCTCCTCGCAGGTCTCCGAGATTGAACAGGCCTACATAGCGTACAAAGCCCACGTGCCACGTATGCAACTTACTTCGCACACGCATACGTGATAAATTTACACCATGTAATTTGTTTAGTATGTTCAAAATACCTCTTTGAACGCAAAAGGGGAAGGGGAGGTGTGGAATAATGTATATTTTACTATTCAATTGCTGTACTATTCATTTCCATGTATTTAATAAAATTGTCTATTGTGAATGCATCCGCATGTGTCGCCCTGTCTGCACCCCGTACATGCGCATGATTATTCTTCTTGCTTCTCTTGGCGCGAGCTGCACGTCCTGCAGAGCCTCTGTACTTATTTACCTTTTGCTGCTTGGAATAAATAAATCTACGACTCGGGATATCATTTCTCTCAACCTGCAATCTTCCGTCTTCTAATATAAGACATCACCACTTATCACCAGCCTAGAAAATTCCCCTTCGGTTAAACATATATGAAAATATATTAATTCCGAGGTAGAGCGAATTACATATTAAAGTACATTAGTAGCTCGATATATGTATATGAATCACGGTAATGTGATATGACACATACATACATACATACATATATATATATATTATATATATATATATATATATATATATATATATATATATATATAGTGAAAATTGAAGGCGGTTCTATCAACCAGTAGACATCAGTCGATACAAGGTGAAGGACAATCCTTTATTCCCATTATATGTACTTTTATTGTCGCGACGTTTCAAGACATAAAAGTCCCATTATCAAGCTAAAAGAGAGATAAAACAAAAGTTAAAAATCACAAACTCGGCATACATATTAAAAGCTTAAAAAGTTAACAAATATAAAAAGCAAGTACAAGAGTAGGGAGGAGTCAATACCATCAGGTGCTGAAAGCACAGACCGAGTGACAATTCAGGCCGGGTCAGCTTCGACTTGAACTCACGAGAGATACAGAGGTGTTGAGGAAGACTGGGTGTTTAACTGCGGAACGAGTTGTTTAATGAAAAGTGATTCTAAAATAGCTAAATGCTGTTCGTTAGGGGATTGGCCTATAATTTTAAAATCTTTGTAATTCATGTCATGTTTACATTTCTTTGTGTGCTCGCGTATACATGAAAACTCAGGATTAGTTAATTTGACACCTGTTCTATAACTAACGCCGCGATGAGAGTCTAATCTCACTTTGAGTAACCTCCGTGTGGAGCCGACGTACTTCCCTAGATTACATCTAGGGCAATTAAATAGATATACGACTCCTGAGGTCATCAGTGGACTGAGTTTCTCCTTGTGTTTAAACAGAGATCTGATATTCATTGGGTTGCAAGGTATTAGTTTTAATTCGATTGTAGGAAAAAAACTTTCTATTAACAGTTTCAATTCATGGTAGAAATTTTTATGGATAAATGGGACACTTGCAAACAGTCGTAATTTTGGCACTGTTGGTATTTTAATTTTAGGATGGAATATATTGTTCAAGAATTTGTACAGGTGTTTATAAAAAAGTTTCGATGGAAAACAATTGTCAGTGAAAAATTGGTGGAGATAGGTTATTTCATTGTGAAAATGATTCCAGTTAGACGTTATGTTGAAAGCCCTGTGAAAGAGGGTAGACATGGAGTTTAGTTTTAAAATTATAAAAACAGTTGCTATAAAAATTTGATCCCAGGCCGGTAAACGTTTCCTTTCTAAAAACCGTGGTGTTAAAATGATCATCATATCTAAAAACGGTTACATCTAAAAATGACAGTTTATTTTCCTTTTCATATTCAATTGTGAAATTAATGTTAGGATGTATTTCATTTGCATAATGAAGAAATTTGTCAGCCTGATCTTTATCTCTGAACAATAAGAAGGTATCATCCACATACCTATTATAAAATAATGGGTGGTAGGCCAAAGGACAGTTGTCCAGTATGCGTTCCTCCAGGGAGCACATAAAAATGTTTGCAAAGGTGGGACCCAAAGGGGATCCCATCGCCATACCATCAACCTGAATGTAGGCTTTGCCGTTAAAAACAAAGGCTGTGTCCTGCACAGCGAGCTCGAGCAATTTTCTAAAATCCGTAAGGTTAAAATTATTAAAAGTGGCATCTGGGTCAGTAAAAATACGGCTAACAATAATATCAATGGTTTCTTCTACCGGTACATTAGTAGAGACTCCACATCCATGCTAACCATAAATAAGTCTGAATCCTGGGTAATATTTTTCTTTAAAATGTTCTGAATTCTTACAACTGTAGATATTGGTAGTTAAAGGCGCTAGGAGAGGCACAAGAAATTTGGCAATTTTGTAATTAGAAGTGGTATAGGAAGTGAGAATAGGCCTCATTGGTATACCTTCTTTATGGATTTTAGGTAACCCATACATCACCCCATATGAGGCACCTGTGCTATATAATAAAGTATAAGTATTTTCACTAATGATTTTCGAGTCCTTAAGGTATTTCAAAAAACGGTTGATTCGATCTTCTATCTTAAAGATAGCAGAATATTGAGGTTCTCCTGTCTTTTTGAATTTAGATTCATCTTTTAAGATATATTCCATCTTTTGTACGTATTCGTATTTATTCAGTATTACAGTACCTTTTCCCTTGTCAGGTTTTGTTATTGTTAGGTCTTTCGTTTCCCAAGTTCTTTAAGAATATTCAGGTCGTTCTTAGAAAAGAATGGAGTCCAACGAGCAGTTAAACTGTTAAAAGTTTTCTGAGCTATACCTTGTAGTTGTGATCGAATTTTAGGTACATCTACATCGAGGCGGAGGTTAAGCAGTCTAGCAAATAATGATTCCATAGATCCAAAGAATTGGTTATATGAAGGTTTAAAACAAGGTAGGCAAAAATCCAATCCTAAAGAAAGCAGAAACTCTTCTCTTTTAGATAATTTGTAATTTGACATATTAAACACAGTTTTATTATTGTTCGAAAAAGAAGGAATAAATACACCCAGCTTTCTCAGTTTTCTCTCATGAGTACATCGGACCATTAATACATAATCCGCAATACATTTATTAAACAGATATTTAAAAACAACGCGATCAATGATGGATAAATTACCTGTTATGTTTACAAATAAACCGTATGACAATTCTGTTAGTTTGACAATATTTCGATTCTTATGGTTAATCTCCATATCCAACAATTTCGTGGTGACATCATGGTAAAAAGGAGTATGGTATATAGAGGACTTGTATACTTTGAATTTGACGAAATTCGGGACCACATCATTCAGGCGACAGTATTGTAGAAATTCTAAATCGAGTTCAGCTTTACAAAGTTGTGTGGTTTTATCCAGTCTTCTGGTTGATAGAACCGCCTTCAATTTTCACTGTATTATGGGATAGATGTGGGCCTGAACTCTACGCCTCCCGTACTGGCCCCTCTACTATGGCTGCCCTTCGTTTTGTTTTCGCTCTCCTCTTCCTTCTCCGAGTCAGACTTCGTGGCTATGTCAGCTTCCACGCTCTAATCCGAGGACGATATGGAACCCAACTCCTTACCACATGCAGAAGACTGGATAAAACCACACGACAACTTCGTAAAGCTGAACTCGATTTAGAATTTCTACAATACTGTCGCCTGAATGATGTGGTCCCGAATTTCGTCAAATTCAAAGTATACAAGTCCTCTATATACCATACTCCTTTTTACCATGATGTCACCACGAAATTGTTGGATATGGAGATTAACCATAAGAATCGAAATATTGTCAAACTAACAGAATTGTCTAACGGTTTATTTGTAAACATAACAGGTAATTTATCCATCATTGATCGCGTTGTTTTTAAATATCTGTTTAATAAATGTATTGCTGATTATGTATTAATGGTCCGATGTACTCATGAGAGAAAACTGAGAAAGCTGGGTGTATTTATTCCTTCTTTTTCGAACAATAATAAAACTGTGTTTAATATGTCAAATTACAAATTATCTAAAAGAGAAGAGTTTCTGCTTTCTTTAGGATTGGATTTTTGCCTACCTTGTTTTAAACCTTCATATAACCAATTCTTTGGATCTATGGAATCATTATTTGCTAGACTGCTTAACCTCCGCCTCGATGTAGATGTACCTAAAATTCGATCACAACTACAAGGTATAGCTCAGAAAACTTTTAACAGTTTAACTGCTCGTTGGACTCCATTCTTTTCTAAGAACGACCTGAATATTCTTAAAGAACTTGGGAAACGAAAAGACCTAACAATAACAAAACCTGACAAGGGAAAAGGTACTGTAATACTGAATAAATACGAATACATACAAAAGATGGAAAATATCTTAAAGATGAATCTAAATTCAAAAAGACAGGAGAACCTCAATATTCTGCTATCTTTAAGATAGAAGATCGAATCAACCGTTTTTTGAAATACCTTAAGGACTCGAAAATCATTAGTGAAAATACTTATACTTTATTATATAGCACAGGTGCCTCATATGGGGTGATGTATGGGTTACCTAAAATCCATAAAGAAGGTATACCAATGAGGCCTATTCTCACTTCCTATACCACTTCTAATTACAAAATTGCCAAATTTCTTGTGCCTCTCCTAGCGCCTTTAACTACCAATATCTACAGTTGTAAGAATTCAGAAACATTTAAAGAAAAAATCTTACCCCAGGATTCAGACTTATTTATGGTTAGCATGGATGTGGAGTCTCTTTTTACTAATGTACCGGTAGAAGAAACCATTGATATTATTGTTAGCCGTATTTTTACTGACCCAGATGCCACTTTTAATAATTTTAACCTTACGGATTTTAGAAAATTGCTCGAGCTCGCTGTGCAGGACACAGCCTTTGTTTTTAACGGCAAAGCCTACATTCAGGTTGATGGTATGGCGATGGGATCCCCTTTGGGTCCCACCTTTGCAAACATTTTTATGTGCTCCCTGGAGGAACGCATACTGGACAACTGTCCTTTGGCCTACCACCCATTATTTTATAAGGTAGGTATGTGGATGATACCTTCTTATTGTTCAGAGATAAAGATCAGGCTGACAAATTTCTTCATTATGCAAATGAAATACATCCTAACATTAATTTCACAATTGAATATGAAAAGGAAAATAAACTGTCATTTTTAGATGTAACCGTTTTTAGATATGATGATCATTTTAACACCACGGTTTTTAGAAAGGAAACGTTTACCGGCCTGGGATCAAATTTTTATAGCAACTGTTTTTATAATTTTAAACTAAACTCCATGTCTACCCTCTTTCACAGGGCTTTCAACATAACGTCTAACTGGAATCATTTTCACAATGAAATAACCTATCTCCACCAATTTTTCACTGACAATTGTTTTCCATCGAAACTTTTTTATAAACACCTGTACAAATTCTTGAACAATATATTCCATCCTAAAATTAAAATACCAAGCGTGCCAAAATTACGACTGTTTGCAAGTGTCCCATTTATCCATAACAAAAATTTCTACCATGAATTGAAACTGTTAATAGAAAGTTTTTTTTCCTACAATCGAATTAAAACTAATACCTTGCAACCCAATGAATATCAGATCTCTGTTTAAACACAAGGAGAAACTCAGTCCACTGATGACCTCAGGAGTCGTATATCTATTTAATTGCCCTAGATGTAATCTAGGGAAGTACGTCGGCTCCACACGGAGGTTACTCAAAGTGAGATTAGACTCTCATCGCGGCGTTAGTTATAGAACAGGTGTCAAATTAACTAATCCTGAGTTTTCATGTATACGCGAGCACACAAAGAAATGTAAACATGACATGAATTACAAAGATTTTAAAATTATAGGCCAATCCCCTAACGAACAGCATTTAGCTATTTTAGATTCACTTTTCATTAAACAACTCGTTCCGCAGTTAAACACCCAGTCTTCCTCAACACCTCTGTATCTCTCGTGAGTTCAAGTCGAAGCTGACCCGGCCTGAATTGTCACTCGGTCTGTGCTTTCAGCACCTGATGGTATTGACTCCTCCCTACTCTTGTACTTGCTTTTTATATGTGTTAACTTTTTAAGCTTTTAATATGTATGCCGAGTTTGTGATTTTAACTTTTGTTTTATCTCTCTTTTAGCTTGATAATGGGACTTTTATGTCTTGAAACGTCGCGACAATAAAAGTACATTTAATGGGAATAAAGGATTGTCCTTCACCTTGTATCGACTGATATATATATATATATATATATATATATATATATATATATATATATATATATATTATATATATATATATATATTGCAAAGTTTCCTTGATAAAAATACACTGAGGTCCTTAGTATGTACATTTTAATGTAAAACAATTTCATGGTTAATTACACTAGTACCTATACCTTCCTGATAATTAAGTAGAAACAAAAAAATATCACAGAACTTCCTTCAAAATCCAGTTCGATTATCTTAGAAATCTGTATTCCATATATCCGTTAAATATTAAACCATCTCGGGGAAATGTCAGAATAAACCATATAAAACTCTGGGCAAGTGCCAAGACAACTTGATACAAGTAAATTAAAAATGCAAGTTCCTCTCAGTTACTTTATACCAGATTAGATAAAGTGCACTTAGAATTTCATAAACGTCTTGTAAGAAAACAAAGGATGTATGAAAAAAGTTTACAGTCCTTTGAATAAACTAGATCCATTATTTGAAACGATACAACTTTTATGAACGTATAGATCTCAAGGATTGTAGTCTTCCTGGGCATAACACTAAAGGTGTGAGCACACCCGCATTTACAAACAAGATTTGTAAGTGGAGCATTGACCCCAGACGCTGTTCAGTTTACTGCTCATTCTTTTTCCTGATTATCGTTTGTTCTGTCACCCTGGCATATGCTTTGCAAATTTCTATCACTGTGCGTCAGTCTTCCAGAAGATATCTTAAAAAATTAAACGCGAACCAGGCATGGATTTATAGCCCGTGATTCGTTTTTATTTGTTGGTTATACATTGCACATATACGTCATGTGTTCTGGCAGTTATATGTACTATATTGTATTATATATATTATAATTATATTATATATATATATATATAAATATATATTATATATTATATTATATTAATTAATATCATTCTATGATATATATATATATATATATTATTTATATATATATATATATATATATATATATATATATATATATAAATATATATATTATATATATATATATATAGTATAATAGATATAGATATATATATATATATCATATATATATATATATATATATATATATATATAATATATATATAATTATATTCATACATGTGTGTGTACAGAAACATAGACACCACAATTATTTTAGGGACTAGAGTTATTGTACATGAATCGATGACTAAGAGAATACTTTATACTTAAACACCTGTGCTAGAGTTCTGCTGTCACTTGCGCATGTGTTCTTCGGAGAACATCTGCTTCGGCTGCTGTCGAACCCTGAGTGTGTGTCTGAAGCAGACGAGAGGAATTACATATTCCGAAGCGTTCATGCTAGTACACCGACGAAACAGTCTCTTCCTGAAGGGTTTTTTTGTCACAAACACCGTTTTATGAAGTCTCACCAACAAGGTGTGTAGACAATCCTGCATCGCGCCATTCCTTGTCAATCCGAAAATTGCTTACTGATTTTCAGGCCTATTTTATTCTAGCATTTTTTCCAACTAGTTTAGGTTTCCCTTTCAACGGGTTTCCGAGTTACACAATCATTTTGTCAATGTACTGTTCAGTAACGTTGTTGATAGTGGTATACAAAAATTATTATTAATATTAGTTAGTAATGTCAGTAGTTTTATTGACAATTATACCAGTTCACGATTAGAGTAAGTAACAGTTCTAAAATATGAACTTGGTCAACGTGGAGGAAGTTTGTGTGTTCCCGAATTCCTATATTTCTCTAGAGATTGAAATAAGAGTTTTATTACACAAAAAGATAATTTTGCTGCTGCATTATTTACTATGAAACCAAACCGTATTTTGAACATTTTGTTTTATATTTTTGTACCCTTGGCCACTCCCTTTGTATGATATTTCTTGTACTATAAATGCATATGTTCAATATCGTAATGTGTGCAATAGATGTATATATTCTAATGAAACACTATAATATATATATATATATATATATATATATATATATATATATATATATATGAATATTTATCACATCACCGTGATTCATATAAATCATTCGAGCTACAAATGTCCTTTAATATCTAATTCGCTCTACCTCGGAATTGATATATTTTCATATATGTACCGAGGGGGAATTTTTTAGTTTGATAATAATTTCGTACGAAGTTGTTATTATCAACTAAAAAAATTCCCCCTCGGTACATAGTATATGAAAATATATCAATTCCGAGGTAGAGCGAATTAGATATTAAAGGACATTTGTAGCTCGAATGATATATATATATATATATATATATATATATATATATATATATATATATAATGTCTATGTGTGTATGTAATCCAGTAGTCACTGGTAGTACACTTGTGTTACTTTATGAACCCCATTGTACACATATAACTGTCGTTTGTTCATCACCGGTGATGTACGAGTAGGTACTTCCCCAATTCGACGGACATAAGAATCGTTATATGACAGGTCACAGACCGGTCGCTTGTGATGGCATTTGATTTAAAAAGAAAATGAAAGTTAAGGAGTAAGCAAACCAGCTTCCTGTTTTTATTTCCGAGTCAAAATATATGCGTATAACACGAATCACATAACTTGTTTTTCCTTGTGTTCATAATGGTATACTTTGTTCACTTATACAGTATTGCCAATGGCAGATAAATGAACAAGAAGTTCGTCTTTCAAGTAGGTATAGGCCTGTAGATAAAGGAAAGCTTTTCTATATATTACTGTAGTCTCGCGCACTTTATTTCTGCAGGTACATCGTAACAGACTTGAATTGTCACAAAGGCAGTCTTTGTTGCCTAAGAAATAAAGGGGCTCCATACACTAAATACGACTGGAACGTTATTGCTAGAGAAGAGATATCTTTCTTCTTGTCAGCTTAATCCCTAGTCGGGGTCATTGTTTTTAATGAGCTACTGTTTTTACCGGCCTCTCTCATAATTAGTTTTGGCAAATGATTGACGGGCGGATGCCCTTCCTGATTTTAATCCCCTTTTTATCAGGGCTTGGGACTATCAACGGGAAGGACAGACTCCCATTCTCCCAAGTGGCAAGGTAAAGAACTAATACTTGATCATTGGTAGTACATAATACCATTTTTATAAGTGACGAGAGACTGCTATTTATTCCACGGTTTCACAGGACCGACCTGCTGTATGAAATCGCCCCTCTTCGATTTCTGGTCGGCGTCTTTAAGGGGAAACCAATAAGGAAGTTCAAAAGAGGCACCCCTTTCCCAGAGAGGAAGGAAGAAAGGAAGGAAGGGAAAAAGGTTGGTGGGGTTCTTCTCACCAGCTTATGATGATATTTGCATATTTGCTCAAAAGACGGGAAAGGGCTCCACAAAATTTACGGCGCCGTCCGTGTCGCTCTGACGTCAGATTATTCCGTAAAAGGCCTAGAGTAGGTATTTGGAGGTGACAAGCTGTTAATCTTTTATTTCGTGAAGGAAATAGAATTGTCACTATTCAGTTGGGTTACATGTAGAGTTCAAGACCAACTATACACACACACACACACACACACACACACCACACACACACACACACATACATACACACACACACACACATATATATATATATATATATATATATATATATATATATAAAGGGATAAGCCACGAAGGAAAGTGAAACACTGGAGTAGCTACAAGATATTTCGACTCACGTCCTTTACTTAGCAGACTGGTCTGCTAAGTAAAGGACGTGAGTCGAAAGTTCTTGTAGCTACTCTAGTGTTTCACTTTCCTTCGTGGCTTATCCCTTTATTTATGCATTTATCACATTCCAAACTTTCGTGATTCAGTTATACACACACACACACACACACACACACACACACACACACACACACACATATATATATATATATTATATATATATATATACTATATATATATATATATATATATATATATATATATATATGAATTTTTATCATGTCACCTGGACACTATACATACAGACATTAGGCTACAAATATCGTTTAATATCCAAATCACGTTACTCGGGAATATCACTGATGGTGAATAATGAGTGATATATATATATATATATATATATATATATATATATATATATATATATATATATATATATATATATACGGTTTCCAAGGTATGTTTGGATGAGGGAAAGGTTCCGAAGGAATGGTGAGATTTTGACAGGACTAATGTAGCAAGGACAATATATTTTTAGCACGGGACGAAGTATGTGGATTTAGTGGTTGAGACATTGGAAATCATGGGGACAGCTATATGTGACAGGCATGGAAGGAGGATGTTAAGAATGTGTATACCATATTTGTTAATGAAACCCATTAAAAGTGTTTTTAATGGAAATGAGAAGTGTAAGTGATGATATGTAGGCGTGAAAGTGACTGGTTTGGTATAGAAGCAGTTGTAAGGCCATTGTGAGTGTAGTCTCTGAGTATGTTCAGTATATTTATGGATGTAGTGATTTGAGAAATCTGATAAAAGGCGGTGCATGTAAAAGTTATGGGATAAGAAAACGAATTGTGAATGGAGTGTTGATACTTGAAGGTGATATGGTGCTGATAGAGGATAATGAAGAGGAATCGAAGTATCTGGTAAAGTAGTTGGAAATTGATTACAAGAGGAGAAAGCTGATAGTGATTCCAAATAAGAGAAAGTTTACGAAGGGTAGTAGAAACCAGGAAGATAGACCGTTGAATATTGTTATTGGTTAAGCATAGAATCTATTGATGTATTTAATTGGGAACTATTAATTCATTATTAATGTTACAGATGACGATCGGATGAAAGAGGGGGGGAAGAGGAAAGGTAGAAGGGTGTATGAAAAATATTGGGAAGATTTGAATTATGTTTAGTAGTGAAGATAAGAATATAAGAAACGATGGTTTAGCCAACTCCATTATAGACTTTATGGAAGGAAAGTACTGATGTTGAATGCAAATGAGAGAAAATGGTTCAAGTTGCTGGGATGAATGTATTAGGATGAATACGGTGAGAAATTTTGAGATAAATGTTAGCAGAGATGACAAGATGGATCAGAGTATTATGTGATTGTTCAGTCATATGGAAAGAGGAATCGACATTAGCTAGATTTGTTTTAAAAAAACTTACAATTCGGAAGTTTAATGGCCGAAGGAGAACAGGAAGACCTGGCAAGGTTTGGATAGATGGTGTTGAAGAGGTATTGGAGAAAAAGGGCTTGGCTGTGCAGAAATTGTGGTAGGGATGGTGCAGTGATTGTAGCGAGCTTTGGTGTTCTGCTGATGAACATACAGTGAGGTCATCACGATTAGACCGTTAAAGTTTGCCTTTTCTCTGGAGCCATCCTGTGTTAGGAAAATGGCTTAATGATGCTTACACACACACATAGTATTTACATAAATATGTGTGTGTGTGTGTGTGTGTGTGTGTGTGTCGTGTATGTGTCTGTGTCTGTGTATTGGAATTGTACTGTTTTTTTCAGTCGATTTCTCCGACTGAATGAATGTTTTATCGTTTAAAAAGTTGAAAAAAATAAAGGCGCTGGGAAAATCTATCCATTTCAAAACTCGTTGGTTGTTAAAACTATTTTTCAAATCTCTGCATCCCTACCTTTTGTTTGTTTGCATTGTCGAGTTTGCATATGTATTTATTTTTATCTGTGTTTGAATGTCCAGGAGAGAGAGAGAGAGAGAGAGAGAGAGAGAGAGAGAGAGAGAGAGAGAGAGTTATTTTGGTAATGTTTGCAATTAAGGAGAGAGAGAGAGAGAGAGAGAGAGAGAGAGAGAGAGAGAGAGAGAGAGAGAGAGAGAGTCTTTTCTGTACTATTTGGGATTGTGGAGACAATGAATTGTCTATCAGAGAGAGAATCTTCTTTTGTAACATTTATAATTCAGGACAGAGAGTTGTCACTGAGACCTTACAGACCTTACAGCTTGTTCGGGTTGCCCCAGGTCCCTCAGTGTGAGAGAGAGAGAGAGAGAGAGAGAGAGAGAGAGAGAGAGAGAGAGAGAGAGAGAGAGAGAGGGCGTAAAGCTTGAGTTGTTACAGACTTATTTGAAACAAAATACTCTCGTATAGGCCTTCTGAATATTGTCTTGCGAGGAAAGAGGCCTAAAGGGTTGAAGGACTTTCCCGACGATGAATATGCTAATGAAATAGCTTCCAATATACCTTGTTATCTCGGTGTTGTTCTCTTTGCGTTTGCTTGTTTGTTCGTTTTGTTTGCGTAGGCACATCCTTGTTCATTTATTTTCCTTTTCTGTAAGGTGTAACGAAAAAAACAAACCTTTTGGGGGGTTTTCATATATTTTAGAGACGATGTGTCGTTTTATTTTCCCATATTCATGCTATGACTTGTATACATAACAGTACTACCACATAGATTCTTTCTCTGAGAAATCTTTGTTCAGGATCACAAATCCTACCATAAAGATTCTCTCTCTCTCTCTCATTGCAAACTTTGTCCTAGGTTACAAATCCTACCAAAATGTTTCTCTCTCTCTCTCTCTCTCTCTCTCTCTCTCTCTCTCTCTCTCTCTCTATTGGGTATTCGGTCTGCCATACAAAATATAAAGGGGACATGGGATTTTATAAAGAGAATTGTCAAACAGCGGTAAAATTTCGGTAGTACATTTTTCTTAGCATTTTTTGGCGGTGGGGTTTTGTGGGGGGGGTTGGATTGATGTGTTCCGGGGTGGGAGGGACATGCTGCATGAGTTTTGGTATTCCACTATAACGATTTTGCATGTGATTGGGAGGGTAGGGCGGCGCCTATTTCCGCAGGGGATCAGCTCGTGGGTTTCAGTGATTTTTTTTTTTCATTTATTTTTTAATATATATTAAGGGAGAATTAGTGTATGTGTTTTTTTTTTTGCGCACATGGATCGTTTATTTTTGGAATGTGTGTGTGTGTGTGTGTGTGTTTTCGTTTTTTCTATTAGTTTAAATATTTTTTTGGTTTTTTTTTGGCAAAAAGGTTTTTTTTTTTTTGTTTTTCCTCGCAAGGCAGTGTCGTGTATATTTTTTTGCGAGTCCAAAATTCTCTAAATGATATCATGACATGCTGGTTTTGTGTGGTCTGTTGTTTCTACTGACTTAGATTTTAATAACTCTCTCTCTCTCTCTCTCTCTCTCTGTCATCTCTCTCTCTCTCTCTCTCTCTCTCCTCTCTCTCTCTCTCTCTCTCTATGTATAATTGAATAATATATATATATATATATATATAATATATATATATATATATATATATATATGTAATTCACTTATACATGTTGAGAGAGATGAATTATATATATATATATATATATATGTATATATATATATATATATATATATATATATATATATAATTCATTTGTACTTGGAGAGAGAGAGAGAGAGAGAGAGAGAGAGAGAGAGAGAGAGAGAGAGAGAGAGCTATAAAATCTAAGTCAGTAGAAATATATATAAAACATACATACATACACATAATTACGTATGTGTGCGGGTTTTTGTGTAGTGTATATAAGCTTTAATATTTAAGGTGGTTTCAATGGGTTCGGGACTTTTGAACACAGTTTGAATATCGTTGATTAATCTGAGAGCACAAGACTTTGGTGACATAATTTTTCGAGTACTATTAAGATTTAGAACATTTTTTTTTCTTTTACATTTTTCACGTTAATGTTATCTTTGCCATTTTATCTTTTAAGATAAACGCTATTTGCCGGTTACTGAGTGGTAAGTCTGTAACAACGACCTGCCTCCTACTCCTATATAATTGGCCTCATGGATTGTTCGCCTTCTGATAAGACCTTTTTTTTAAACTACACATTATATTGATTTTCCTTGTTTTTATACTTAACATTATATACGAGTATTCAAGTAGCTGCATAAGTATTGATTACTGTGTAATTATGGTAATTACGGTATTACGTGAACGATATTAATTACCTTGGCATATGATGAATTGGATTTTTTCGAGCCACATTCTCTCTCTCTCTCTCTCTCTCTCTCTCTCTCTCTCTCTCTCTCTCTCTGTAGGCATTCCCATTCAGTAAACAATGAAACGTATAAAGCACAAAGCTGAATGGTAGGGTGTTTATTATCCTGTTTTATAAACAGAAACGTCAGAGGACTGACAGGTGATTTAACTGTCGTAGGAGACATTACTTTGTCCATTTTTTCTTATTATTTATTTATTTATTCATTGTTTACATTTCGTAAAGAAAAAAGGATTCTGTCCTTTGTGATGTCAGCTCCTAGCTGCTAAACCCGGCTTTGTTATGGCGAGGGACTTAGCCATAAGTCATGCCGTATGTGTGTGGTAAGGTGTTGGAAGGGGTAAATATAACTGCTGTGGACTTCTGGGCTCTGCCCAACCCAGTAGAGATGCTGATGGGTACTTCTCAGTCCTTCCAGACGAAGTCTAAAAATTCATTTTTCGACTTCGATAATGTTGTATCGTAAAATCTTGCTTGGAGTAGTTTTGCCATTACTGCCACCAAACTTATCATGCTGTTTGTAATAAAATCAGAGTGCTCTGTATGTGAGCTGCCATCAGGTGTAGTTTGATTTTGCTTATAGTTCATCTTGACGGGTGATGTCAGGGCATAGGGCATACATAGGGCGGGGGAGGTGGGTGTCGCTCCATATATAGAAGCTGTTTCCAGTCTCTCGTGATTCATCGTCCAGCTCTTCTGGAAGTCATCCGAGGAACCGGTTTATTTTATTATGCTTGTGAGCTTTTTCCGAATTGGAGTGCCGTATGGTTTGAAGAAGTCGTGAGGGAACACACGACTAGTTCGTTTTAATGTCGCAGTCTTGTTATCTATGATCTCCGTCTTTGATCAATTTTTATTGCGCACCAACCAGTGTATTTTTTCATATTTGTTTTACAACGTATATCAGAGTTGCCTCTGCTCCTGTTTGTTTCTTATACAATTACTTTATTATTATCAATCAAAAATAAACTAGCTAAGTATTGAGCAAAGTATACACATGTCAGAAATGTGTTCTTTCGTTAGTGAGTTCCAAAGACGTAACTCGGGAATCAACGGTTTCAGTGGTGCTCTGCAAATGATTGCTGGAGTGCAGGAAATCCTACACCATGAGGGAACTCTCGACTCTCCCTTGTGTAGGAAGCACACGGGACCCGAATCCTTGAAGTCTGGAAGTGGAAGTGGAGGATGAAAACAGCCCTGAGGGTTTGGAGGTGGAGCTAACGAGTGTATAGATCGGAATGGGTAGTACCGTAATGTGCCCCCCCGCCCCTCTCTCTCTCTCTCTCTCTCTCTCTCTCTCTCTCTCTCTCTCTCTCTCTCTCTCCATGGACTTGCAGCTAGATGGTAGCACGTAGTGTTCAAATGGACGATTCGTGTTCGTTACTCGACCTTAAAATTCAACATGCCCAGGTTAACTCAAGCGGGTGTTATTAGACTGTCGAGGGTTGTAGCTGTGATAGAAAAGATAAAAAGAAAAAAAAACAGGTGATTGTTCACTGTTCTGTCAAAATTTGAATTGGCACAACGGGGCCGACGAGGCAGTCCGTAAATTACTGGGCAGAAACCTCTCTCTCTCTCTCTCTCTCTCTCTCTCTCCTTTTTTATGGTGTAGACCATAATGCACTTTTAAATCTAAGATCCAAGGTTCTTATTGCAAGTATGTACGGAGCAGTCAGGGCTTGTACCATGAACTCCCATTGCACGTTGAACAAACTTCATTGACCATGGTTATTGTGACGTTAGGTTACAGAAACCTGTCACAGTCTTGATCTTAGTAGTGAATTGTGTTCCTGGTGGTCATTCGATTGTTATGGGCATAACCTAGGAGAGTGAGAGAAAAAGGGGCGTAAGCAAATAATTTATTCACGAAAGTGTGGTCCATCCTGTAAGTTTAAGATAGGCTAGCATCAGTGCTTCAATTCTCTATTGTCTCTCTTCCTCTTCAAGCCTGCCATAAAAGCCCCTCGGTGGCGTGGTTGGCATGGTGTTTGCGTCCTACCCCGTTGGTCGCGGGTTCGATTCTTGGCCATTCCATTGAGGAGTGAGAGATGTGTATTTCTGGTGATAGAAGGTCACTCTCGACGTGGTTCGGAAGTCACGTAAAGCCGTTGGTCCCGTTGCTGAATAACCACTGGTTCCATGCAACGTCAAAACACCATACATACATACATACATACATTACAAGCATGCCATAACCGTTTTGATCACTCCCCTTCGGTTTTGAACTCTTGGCTCCCTTAATTGTGTTAATCTATTGGAATTTCTCTTCTGAACAGCCTCTCATCGCATAAGGGAGAAGCCTCTATATGGGCTCCATTATATTTCTTTACGAATCCAAACCTAATATTTGCGTTCTTTTCTGTCGCATTCCCATTCGTTCGTATTTTTCTCTTATCACTAAACAACTCTCTCTCTCTCTCTCTCTCCTCTCTCTCTCTCTCTCTCTCTCTCTCTCTCTCTCTCCTGCCAAAGAGAACTGCGATGGAACTTTTTGAAATTGGCTCAATTTCTAATCGTCATGGCGCCCTGCAGAAGGACCCGTTTTAGTTAATGGCCGAAACAGCGAAACTCCTCCAGAAAGCGGAATTGCTCTAGGCAATAGTTTTGCCATTTTGACTGTCAACTTTCATTCACTTTTTTTTTTATTAATATTACTCTCATTGTTATTTTTTATATTCGTCTGCGTTCAATCATGTCTTGTATTTTTTATTATATTTTTTATTCTATTCGTTCCTTGTCTTAGTGAGAGAGAGAGAGAGAGAGAGAGAGAGAGAGAGAGAGAGAGAGAGAGAGAGAGAGCTGAAATATGTTTATACTACGTATTGGGAGTTTATAAAGTAAAAAAAGGAGGCTTTTAGAGTTACTCGAATAACTTCTTCCAGTATTTGAGGACGTTAATTTGGCAAAAAAAAAAAAAAAAAAAAACCCACCCCTTAAGAAAACATTTGTACTTAAAATAATCCACCCTCCCCACCTCCTCCCCCATATGATGTCCACCATCTGCTTACAGAAGGCAGCTTATTTATTAGTGCTGGGTTCATTGAAAAGAACTTTTCACTCATGCCAAATCGTTTGCGCGGATGAATGGCTTTGCTGAAGTGGATGAATGAATGGATGGTCTGTGCTTTGAACTTGAACACCAACTATTGTGAGTAAATAAAACCCGTGGAGTGAAGCCTGTCTCAGAAAAGGGGGCCCTAAAAAAAAAAAACTAAAAAAAAAAAAAAAAAAAAAAAAAAAAAAAACTTTTGTGAGAAATTAGTCAGGGATAGAATTCGATCCAAATTCTTTGTCAAATAAAAACAAGAATTAATTACCTAATTGCAGATCAGAAGTATTTATATTTTTTTTTATCGCAGTTAAAAAATTTTTTTAGCTGCATCTTGGGATTTTTTATTTTTTTTCTTTTCCGTAAATTCCACTAATTAATTCTAGGTGTGTATATTTGCTGCTGGTAATGCATAAAAGTAATTACAAACTTCATATATTATTTTCTGTCGAATGTTACCTCATTGCCCTGTGTTTCAAACTCTTTAGCACAAAACATAATGCTGCTCGTATGATTTCACTTCCTTTTTAGCAAAGTTTGGAGCAGGAGCGGGATCTTCGAGATGCGAAAGAGAAGGTAGTAAAAGGTAGTCGCGAATGAAGGTGTTTTAATAAGGGGGAGTAACGGAAGAGTTGTGGTAGATCGAGGGGCCAGCATAATTGAGCTGAGTCATTCCTACACAAAGCAGAGATCCGTAACCCCCCCCCCCCCCCCCCCCCCCCCACCTCTCTCTCTCTCTCTCTCTCTCTCTCTCTCTCTCTCTCTCTCTCTCTGTCAAATTGCATATCTCTTTGATGTTGCTCGCAGTGTTCAAATTTCATGGTCTTCTTGCATATATAATATATATATAGTTAAAAACATATATGTATGGAAGAAATAAATATATATATATATATATATATATATATATATATATATATATATATATATATATTTATTAGTGGAATCAGGTTACAAATTCTTTTGAAGGATTCTCTCTCTCTCTCTCTCCTCTCTCTCTCTCACGATGTACTCTGCATTTCCGTACCAAGATTTCTCTTTCACCTTCCCGAAATCTTTGATGTCAAGTGCTGCACCAAAACCCCCCATCACACATACAACCATATGTCCGTGTAGGTAGATCCTGCTCGTGGTTTGCCAAGCCCACAGAGCAGAGGCTACGCCTGCATCTGCTGTCCTAGACTTCGCCTACTGCTTGCATAGTTATGTAATATATAAATATATATGATATATATATATATATATATATATATATATATATATATATATATAGATATATATATGTATATATATAGTAGATAAATGTATCATCTACTATTTTTTGTCAGTTTTTTTATGCGAAACCGAAATAATAGCTTTGAATAATGTATATGTTTTTGTATTTTATTTAATTTATTGACAGACATTAGAAAACGTCTTTGTAAAGTGGTAAATTCATTATTCAAGATCTACTAAGTCAGTGCACTTCTCTCTCTCTCTCTCTCTCCTCTCTCTCTCTCTCTCTCTCTCTCTCTCTCTCTCCTCTCTCCCTAAGTTAGCCTAATCACACTTATTTTATTCTTACATTATGGTGAAGATACTTTAATTTATGCTTTTTGCACAATAATAATCAGACACTGTCCATTACAAGCGCTTTTATATGAAAATTTTAGACAATTTTTCGGCGTTCACTTTAATTAAAGCTATTGATTATATATTGTTTCCAAAGTAACAGTCGATGTGTGTACGGTATAGATTTCTATTACTTCAGGTAGACAAAATGATCTTTTATTTAATAAAAACATGTAAGTATAGGTCTATGGACTATTATTTATCTTTTTAAGTAATGTATCACGTTCACCAACAATTTTTTAATTCATTTTTTTTTTTTTTACAAATATTAAACTTCAATAACTTCAATAGATGACTGATGTAATAGAATACCACATCATCATGTTAATCGTATTCACGGTTACCAAACTATGGTTGATTAGAATTATAATACTTTCATTTAAATAAGTTTCTATATGGTCCCCTTGGTTCATTGGTTATCACTCTTGCCTCACCAACTAGACCCGAGATCGATCCCAACGGTGGATAAAGAGTTAGGGGCCCCATCCATGAAAAATCCATTGTGCCTCTGTTGGCTTAGATATTTTTTTCCTCTGTATGGTGCAATGACTTGGCTGCGAGTCAATTTTGGAGGCGGGGAAGTGGCATGTTAGTGTGGACAATGTGGGGAAGGAACCTCCATGCAGTAATACCCATCCTCGGGCAGTTGGTGTAGTGTCGGTTGGGTAGTTCTGCTGCTTAAGCACGCTGCAAGACAGAGGGAGTAACAGAACGAGTTTTCGGTCTCAGCCACTTGAAGTTTCCTTGTAAGGACTATGATGTATCAGGGTCAGTGTGTTGGGGGGAAGATACACTTTAAAAACTAATTGGCTGCCTCGAGTACTGAGTCGTTTTCAGGAATGTGCCCTGGACTTGGTTTTCTTCATTCGGTTGTATGTGGGATTTTTTTTTTTATTACTTTATACTTAGAAGCCTCTGGGGTGGGGTTAATGACGGGTGTTAGAGCGTTAGAACTAGTGAGTTCTTGTTATTGTATCCTAATTTATCTGCACTTTATTTATTTACTTATTTATTATACTGAGTCTTTTCACCGAGATCAATTTATATGAACTTTATATGGTAGGTCTCATGCGATTTCTTAATAATTCAGTGTTCGAATATGAGAGATAGACAGGGTGAAAGATAGATAATTTTCGAATATGTGGAATATACATATACGAGTTATAATACTGTTTAGCACAAGACATAAATTTCTGAAATGATAAATACTTTAAAACTTTTGGGGTTATTGAGAGGTGTTCTTTGAAATGACTCATTCGGTGAAATGTAGGCATTACTAAGGCTCCTTGCAGCGTCCCTTCGGCCCTTAGCTGCAACTACTTTCATTCCTTTCACTGTGCCTCCGTTCATATTCTCTTTCTTCCGTCTTACTGTCCACCTTCTCCTAACAATTGTTCCATAGTGCAGCTTTGAGGTTTTCATCCTGTTACACCTTTCAAGCCTGTTACTGTCAATTTCCGTTTCAGCGCTGAGTGGCCTTAGTTGCCCCAGTGCTGTGCCAAAAATCTATATAAATCAAATTTATCCCTACCCAGTTTGTCTTCGGAGTTTTGTTTGCGTAGAGAGAAAGGCCGAAAAGTGTTTTAATGTTCGAGTTTTCGGTGTATTAAATTTCTGGTTAGTTGTCGCGATGCTAGATTAATATAGTATCAATCAAATCTCTGGTTTTACCACCAAACACCTTTACAAAGACGCAACGCAAACATTTTGCGTTTTCCTGTTGCCGAGTATAGACGAAGATAAGAAATGCTCTTAGGAGTGACTAGAAAAGATGACACCCGTCACTTGTAGATAGTGAAATAAAGCTTCATATATCAAGTCTCCTTGCAGTATTTAGAGAAACGGTATGCCCAAAGAAGACCCATGAAAATTTTTCCAAATAAAGTCATCCAGATGGGACGAATAATTGATTTTTTAACATTTTTCTGTTGCTGTAAATTAATAGTTTCATAATTTTATCTTTTATAGCTGTAAATTATTTTGCATGGCATAGAATGATTTTAAATGTAATGGATGCCTCTTCAATGTTAGGAAGCTCAGCAGTTCCTCTCTTCCATTACGGTAGTGACGTTCTCCCTCTTTCTCTCTCCCTCCATCTCTGCGAAGAGGAGGAATCCTTAATATGCGGTTGAACTCATTTCCGGGAGATGCCCGAAGGGTCTTTTTTGCCAGAGGTAACGGTTGGTCTCCTTATCATGCATGAATGACTCCGCTCTCGGGTATGTGCAATGCCCCCCCTCGGTCACGGGGCGAAGGTTGGGAAGATGAGGGCAGTCTCGGCAAGAGGAAAGGTGAGGTGGCAGGAAACTGATACCAGGAAGACTTTGCTATTTTTTTTTCCCCTCTGTCTCTGCCTACTAACTACGTCCCCCAACCCATATCAATAACCAATTCGAAATTGCCCCCACACCTTTCATTTGGTTCGGATATGAGTTTTATTCTATCGTTGCTTTCAGTAACTGCAACAAATAATGTTTCTCCGCGGAAGGGAGGTTCACGAGGAGGTCATCCGCTGGCCCTTGAAGGCGTGATCCCAATTTAGAGGAAATCTCACTCTCAGGTATTACGTTTTGGGTCATTCTTAGGCACTTAGGCGACGAGGTTGCTGGGTTCTAATAGATTCGTTTCGATGAAATCTTATAGCCTTTGCAGAAATCATTTTCTGTTAAGTATAATTTTTTTATTGATTGTCATCATAGATGATTTCAACGTTTGACGTGATTACTATTCAATTTCGTCTTAGGTTATAGAATAGTGCCTTTCCTGTGGCAGCAGTTCTCTCAAGTGTTGAAGGTCAGCAAATGGTTTTTTGGGTTTATTAAAGGAAGGTTTTATTTTGGCTTTTCTGGTAAATTACCCTGAAATGCAGATTCTGGAACTGGTAAATCAGTCTGTTGTGATGGAGTGCAATTCTCATGTTCTTTGGATTACAGTTTGTTGGTTAGATTTCCATTTTAAGCAATAAGTTTCAGCAGTGCCACCTTAGTAGTTTGATGCTAAATTTGCTCCCACATCACGGTCTGCACTGCATTGATGAATTTCATTATTGGATGTCATCGTAAGGTATTGCGATGAGAATCAGGAACTGTCTGACATTTTATTGTACGAAGTGTTAAATCCCTATAACCTTCCCATGCGCATAGTTATGTACCAATACAGTAAGAAAATTAATCGATTATACGCAAGTTATTTTCTAAATTCGACGGAAGTTGGTCAGAAAATGACCTGGTATTAACAAAGATATCTGCAAAGGCAACACAAAATATTAATTCGTTTCTTTCTTATTTCGGTTTGTGTAGTAAGTCATAAATAATTATTAGAAGATAAAAAATATAAACAATATTTGACGTGAATTATGCATAAAATTGTTGTCGTGTTTGACTGACTATATTGTGCTGCCATTAATTGAAGTTTTATATGGATGCCATGCTACCGATGCGGGTTACGTAACTTATGTTGTTGGCGGATATGTTTTCGATAGGTCATCGTTGAACATAAAGCACAACGCTTCAGGAACGTGACCTCTGAACTTTACCGGTGTTGGGCTGTGCAACACGAAATATGTAAATGAAAGCAATTGAAATCCAATCTGCAATTGAACATCAGTAATGTTATTGTAAAATTAAAATTGTAAAATGCTTTTCTTCGATTCGTGTTGTGTCTTACAAGTCTTACAGTTTTCGCTCCTAGAACAGAGATATTTATCAAAGAGAAATTTAACACATTTAGATAATTGTTGACGACCAGGTTTCTTCTGGAATCTGCAAATGCGTCAGCATTACTGTTTTCTCTGCTCAAGTCAGTTGACTGATCACGGTTGAATGTAGGAACAAATATTGTGAAAACGTTATAAAATATTATTTTGTAATATTTCGACTATATTTACGCTTTATAGTATGAATGATTTGCGAAAGGTGTCATAATACTGTTTGTGTATTTTTTTATAGGAGGTTATGTTTTCCAGTTTGTCACGATTCGAGAAAGTTCTAAATTCTTAGGGTTCATTAAGCTTTGTAACTAGAATGTAGTGCTTTTTAAAACAATGAAACAAGGCTCAAGTTAGTTTTTTTTATACCTGAATATTATCAGTAAATGTTGAAGTGCAACTTTGAAAAGGGAGTTAGTCGTCGTAGATTTTTTCCCAGAAGGTACTGAAAGCAACTGGATGAATTTTATTTAGATAGCATACTCCGTGGTTAATTTGAACCTCCTTTATAACACCTCGGGTTGATGTTAACAAATGCTGAGAACACGAGGCATTTCAAGCGAGTCAAAAAGTTGTGGAGAATTTTTTTAACTTTGTCATTTTAGCAATATAAAGTTTCGATGTTAGACAGGTATTTTGACATATATACGAGACAAGCTAGTTTTGAATTATTTTCACCTTGTCTTTATACAGTCCAACAATAAAAAAAAATTGAGTAGCTGCATTTCCAACAATAAAAAAAAAATTGAGTAGCTGCATTGAATGCCTGGCAGTAAAGCAAGCCCCTGTTGCAATATATTTCACACGGTCTCTTTTGTTCATGAAAGGGTATATAATTGACTAAAATGTGTGATGATAAAGATTTTAACGTGTTGTGAAAAAGTAATTTATAACACGATTGAAGATGCTGCTTTTCCGGTATAGGTAAATCTGAGATAGTTTTGTTTTTTTACGTGTTCATGTTTGGATTGAGATTGACTTTTGTTTTAGGTTGCTGTTTATAGTATGGTAACAGATATCTATAAACGAATATCTATAAAAGAAAATAGATATAAGAATGTGGTATGTTTTGTGGTACTTTTAGTAAGCAGGAATCTTTTTGGAACGCCTGTCACTGCTATTGACGAGAGAGGGTACCTTTCATTCCAACTGGATCCTGAAGAGTCCACTTTGTTCTTTCAATAATAACGCTCTCTCTCTCTCTCTCTCTCTCTCTCTCTCTCTCTCTCTCTCTCTCTCTCTCTCTCTCTCTCTCTCTGAAGACGAAATCGATCTATTTCATACCCAGTGCTTCATTTTTCCTGTGGTATAACTGTATATTCTACACCACATGTCATTGTTATTTTAACACAAACACATACAGACATACTTTTATATATATTATATATGATATATTAAATATAAATATATACATTATAGTATATATATATATATATATAGATATCTATATATATATATAGTATATATATATATATATAATATATATATGATAGAACTCGACTATTTTTGTATTACGTTTATATGTTCATCAGAAAACTAAGCAGTTAAGAAAGTATCCTGACGATGGTTAGATGCCATCATATGCAGATGATGCAACTCTCTCTCTCTCTCTCTCTCTCTCTCTCTCTCTCTCTCTCTCTCTCTCTCTCTCTCTCTCTCTCATTTTTGAATTACTGAGAAAGGCAAATAAGTCCACTGGTGCTTGTGAGCTCAATATTTGAAAAAAAAAAAAAAAACAAGGAATGAAACAAAACATTAGGAAGATATTGCATAAAGAGAATTAATCGTGAAAATCCGAATTCATCCCACGAAAGATGTTTTCACTTTTATAGTGAAAATGTTCCGGAATGATTAAACTTCATTCCTCAGCATTCTTACATAAAGAATGCAGACAGATGACTGACTGTTCAAGTCAAAGACCTCATGAAGGAGGAAGGGGATCTTGTAGCTTTGCCGAGACCGCCTGCTTTAATT
Source organism: Macrobrachium nipponense (assembly GCF_015104395.2). Classification (NCBI taxonomy): domain Eukaryota; kingdom Metazoa; phylum Arthropoda; class Malacostraca; order Decapoda; family Palaemonidae; genus Macrobrachium; species Macrobrachium nipponense. The sequence goes on along the minus strand of NC_061100.1, from coordinate 136,697,248 downwards.
GGTTCTGAGAGGATTAGCGGTTGTTTATTTGTTTTCCTTCGCGTTTTTTATTGGATTCACAATGGTTGTTTATAGTGACGTGTCGTCCTATTTTCTCTCTATATCTTGACTGATTTTGGGTGAATAGATCGTACATAATCAGTAGTTTTCCCCAATGTAGTGTTCCATGTTATATTCTAAAATATTAAATATTTCGTTTAGGAAGTAAGTGGAGGCGATAGTCGTGCTGGGTTTTAATGAGGTTGCGTCCTTGCTGCTTATCTTTTATTGAATATCTCAGTGTAGCAGCTCTGGGTAATGAAAGAACAGGAGCGAGCTTGATTTGAGGACATTTTAATTTATGCGTGCAGCTTAAGTAATCATAACAAGAAGAAAAACAGAAAGCGTTCTCAGCATTGTGGAATGCAAGTATTGCTGAAGCTTTTCTCCCATAAGTTTGAGTGTTATAACCGAGTCTCGTTTTAGCCTTCGTAGACGATTATCATATGTCAATACGAGGGTTGTGGTGCTATGTTTATTCATGATAAAGATTATTCGCCGGCTTCCAAGAGCGTGTATGATCCTTTTGCAAGTCAGTGAAAAATGTTTGCTTGTCTGTCATTTGGTTAGACATGCGCGACGTTGACAATTTTCTATTTCCATTGTTTTTTTAATGAAAATTATAGAAGCCCACTATCCATGTACGTATATACTTGTATACATGTACACCCATGAATAACTACACAGCATTGACTTTGTGACTTTTTACAGTATCTGTATATCACATATTCACTACTAAGCTCCTCAGTAGCGAGGATGATATGGTGTTTGCGTTCCACCTCGGTGGTCTCGGGTTCGATTCTCGGCCATTCCATTGAGGAGTGAGAGATGTGTATTTCTGGTGATAGAAGTTCACTCTCGACGTGGTTCGGAAGTCACGTAAAGCCGTTGGTCCCGTTGCTGAATAGCCACTGGTTCCATGCAACGTAAAAGCACCATACAAACAAACAAACATATTCACTACTTACAATAGTGTAGTTATGGGATAAAAAATCAATGTTGTCTGGTGATGATGCAGTCATTATCGCCCAATCAACTTGCAGATACGCGCGGTTAAGAAAGCGTGTTAATCTCAGAACATTCCTTCATGAATTCTTGAGTAGATGATCACGTGTGAATGACTTCATTCACCAGTCCCGTCCCCCGAGTCTTTGTTGAATGTTGAACTTCGAACGAACATGCTTTTTTAAGAATACTTTAGTCGTACGTGTTTGCTCCGCGTTCGCACTGGCTCAAACATTGTCTGTGTTTGAAAAGTGCTTCTCTCTCTCTCTCTCTCTCTCTCTCTCTCTCTCTCTCTCTCTCTCTCGGAAGACAAAGCACTAGAGAATATGAGGAATTGCCCATTTTTTCCTCCCCACTCCCGCAAACATTAGACAGCAGAAGGCGTCATTGATCCCCTTCAAAGTAAAGAGGCCAAACATAAGATCCCATGAAGGGTGTGTGAATGCCTGTCAGTGCAAACTCGTCCATATATTCAACTCAGGATCCGAACTGTATGATAACATCCCAAGTGCATTCTTTGACCTCAAGAGGAGGCCCCGTAAAAGGGATAGTGCCGTCAGTGCATCCCATGCGGTGCACTGTAGGCATTCCTTTAGGTTCTTTGCAGCAACTCCTTTCGTTCCTTTTCCCGTATCTCCTTTCATATTCTCTTTCTTCCATCTTCCTTTCTACCCTCTCCTAACAATTGATTCATTGTGCAACTGTGAGGTTTTCCTCCTGTTACACCCTTGTAACCTTATACTATCAATTTCCGTTCCAGCGCTGAATGACCTCATAGGTCCCAGTGCTTGGCCTTTGGCCTAAATTCTATAGTCAATCAATCAATCAATCAATCAAGAGGAGGGACCTTCTTACGTTATATGCTGTAGATTCTTCAAAGAAATAACCGTAAAGAATAAAGAAAATGAACTCGGTAGCATATGGCTTCTTCCCAGTTCTTGAAAACATGTAAAAACTAACATTGAAAGAATCATTACGGTGAGAACCCTTAACTAATAATGAAATTGAAAAATTCTGTAGACATGCCATAACCCTCTTGCGCCGAAATACAAGAGAAAGGTGTTTCCAGGTCTTGGCCCATATCATGAACATCATGCCTTATGATGAGCATTGACGACACCATTGTGAATGCAATTCCATAACATCTCTCAGCTCCTCAGCGGCGTGGTTGGTATGGTATTAGCGTCCCACTTCGGTGGCCGCGGGTTCGATTCTCGGCCATTCCATTCAGGAGTGAGAGATGTATATTTCTGGTGATAGAAGCTCACTCTCGACGTGGTTCGGAAGTCACGTAAAGCCGTTGGTCCCGTTGCTGAATAACCACTGGTTCCATGCAACGTAAAAGCACCATATAAACAAGCAAACAAAACAAACAAAACATCTCTCCGCCTAACCACACGGCCAGTCTAAGATTATTTACGGTACCCCAGTACATAAATCGAAAGAGTCGGTAAAATTATATTGGTGAAATGAAAAATTTTGAATGTATTTGCACAACACAGTTGGTGACTATAGTGAAAATGTGTTGGCAACGTTGACAGTGTAGCTCCATCAATAATGCAGTATTTGAAGTAACTAACTTGTTGCTATTTTAGGGATTTTGCAACGGGTCTGGGAAGTGTTATTGTAAGTGTGAAAGTGGATCTCTGATATAAAAGGTGATTTAAAATTGTGGCACTTTTCCATGATTACTGTATTTTAGTATTTTCAATTCTAGTTGTTAGGAATACGTTTCCCTATTATTTGGAATGCAGAATCATTTCAACCATAATAGAATGACTGTTACTTCTCTCTCTCTCTCTCTCTCTCTGTCTCTCTCTTTCTCTCTCTCTCTCTCTCTGATATTGCCCGAACGGATATTTATATAGATGAAGTACATCATCGCATGGTGGCAACGAATGTTTTTTGTGATGTTTTTTGATAAACCCTTAACATTTCCTCCAGGAGATCGAACGCGAACCAAATGGGAATTTAATATTTGAATATTCACTAGTTTCTTGTACCCACCGTAAGTTTTGTTCTTTCAGGGGAGTGATTTTGCGTAGGGAACCTCTCTCTCTCTCTCTCTCTCTCTCTCTCTCTTCTCTCTCTCTCTCTCTCTCTGTTTCAGCGTATGTCGGCGTATTTGCTAGTTTTTTTAAAAAAAGATGTTTGATTGGGAATAAAAATTGTGAAATGATAACTTCCTGAAAAAGGCTGTCGGAGGCTTATTACCTCGAGTGAATTCACATCGAGGTTTCATTTTGTGTGTTCCTTTTGGTCCTCCGTGACCCGTGCCTGTGTGTCGGAGAGTGCTATACCTCCATTGATTAATTGATCAATTTGAACACTATACGCGAGGTACATAAGGTCCCTTTCTGAATGGGGAGAGTTCTTCTTGGGCCAGTGTGGCATTTAGCGCGTGCTCATTTAACGGGAAAGTGATCCTTGTTGCAGGACAAATTAAAGACGATTGTAGATTGGCATGAATCCGTAGCCGCCTGTTCACCTGTAATTTACCTGGCGGGGAAAAAGAATCTTGACTGCCCGTGGTCTGCTGTCACATACACACACACACACACACACACACATACATACGCACACGTACATGCACATACGCATATGGCGAAGTCTCTCGTGTGAAGCTCGGAGAATTTTGGCGCGCAAATGCTTGATCTTTGTTAGTCTGACTAGTGACAAAGCAACGATTATTTATGTGGGTTTGCTCTCCTGTTAGACTGCAACGTTCTACATCCAAAGAGATATGACTAATATAGAAACTCTTCAGTCTTACGTGAATTTTTAGTGCATCAGTGGTGCAGCCGTCTGTATACCATTGTCCCGTGTATTTATCCGCCGGTAGATCTGTGATAATATCAGTAACGGTATAAAGTCGACGAGCATTCACGTTCTGTATGCTAACAGAAAAATGAACATTTTTTTTTTTAGTTTTCTTGTTATATACATATTTTTACAGGTGAACAATTTTACAGAACATGTTCTAGAACAGTATTTAGTAAATTGATGATCTGTAAAATTGTACATATAGCTCAAAGAAAATAGACACAGATGTCACTTAATGTGCCTTTTTCTTCTATTAATATCTATATACATCTATAATAATGCTTAGCAGATCGTAGCTTAACTTCTAGAGAACCCCGTAGAGAGGTGGTGACGTCAGTGCACCTCTCATGCGGTACACTGTAGGCATTACTTAAAGCTCTTTGCAGCCTCCCTCTGGCCCCTAGCTGCAACCCCTTTCATTCCTTTTTATTGTACCTCCGGTCATATTCTCATCCTTCCATCTTAACTTTCCAGCCTCTCCTAACAATTGATTCCTAGTGCAACTGCAAGGTTATACTCCTGTTCACCTTTTAAACCTGTTACTCTCCATATCCGTTTCAGCGCTGAATGATCTCTTAGGTCTTAGTGCTTGGCCTTTGGCCTAAATTTTATTTTCAATTCAATCCAACCAACTTACAGAGAAGTATTTAGTAAATTGATTAAATGCAAAATTGCATATGTAGCACAAACAAATAGAAAAACAATGTCACTTAATTTGCCCTTTTCTTCTATTAATATCTATATATTCTATAGTAATACTTAGCAGACCGTAGCTCAACAAACCAACATGCAAATACATAAACGCGGGAAAGAAGCAAATCCTCTTACATGAATACCAGAACACTTGGTTTTAAAATGACCACAAGGCTTCAGACATATCGCAGTGCCCCATTTCATTTTCTTTCCAGTATCCCAGAAGCACATTAGCGCTCACGGGCGTTAATAAACACGATTCCAAGTTTAATTCCAACAAGATAATTGCAGTAAGAATATTTAATTTTATGGCGTGCTTAATCCTGGCTGTGGAGAATTTGGAGGACGCTAGCTTCCACAGTACAAAAATGCTAATGAAATTGCTTGGAATTTATACGTCACGTTGCACACACACACACAACATATATGTAATAATATGTTTGTATAATATATATATATATAGATATATATATATAATATTATATTTATATATATATATTCATATTCTACTCGTGCTAGGCTTCATTGAGACTGTATGGTGCAGATTCCAGAGTCTTTAACTGGCAAAGTACAATGTACCAAGTACTGCCTTTCGAGAACATACAGTGTTCTTCATCAGGGGTTCCGATGCACTGAAGAGATTAACATCTACACCCGTGCATGTATGTGCTCCTCCCAACATCTGTTAAATTCTTTTTCCTGATTCTTGGGACGACCTATCCGGTGATCTTCAAACACACACACACACACCTATATATATTATTACTGTATATGCAACATTAGCCATATCTCTCTCTCTCTCTCTCTCTCTCTCTCTCTCTCTCTCTCAAACGGAATGTGCACAGCAATTGATTTAAAATGATCGTGTGTTCTTCCAAACATGAAGTGGGGCTTTCGTAAGTGATCTCTTACCTTTTATTTTATTTATTTATTTATTTTTTTTTTCAGAGGTTTATCATGTGTAGGAGAGAGAGAGCCGCCAGGTGGAATTTCATTAACAAACTCTCAATTGCGTATCTGCCCTTTGATATCCATAGGTGCGTGCCTGCGCGGCCAGGCGTGCAATGACTGAATGTCATCGGCAAACTTCATTTTCTGACATCTTGCACATTTCGGTGTATTTTCTTTTATTTTTTGAAAATTCAAATTACAACTAATTTTAAATTGTGGTAGCTTCCAGGTGGTTTAGTGGTTATTGTTATGATTAACTTTCGTTATCAGAATTCCGGTTTGTTATATATATATATATATATATATATATATATATATATATATATATATATATATATATATATATATATGTGTGTATATGTATATGTATATAGATGAATAGATCAGGGAAAGATGCAAGAATTATGGTAACTAATTGCAATACAGTAAATATGAGCATATCGCGCGCACACACACACAACATAAATCGTGGGAACTGTCCACCAGGTTGTTCCTGCTTTCACACTTGCAAGATTGCTGTTGCAAAGGTCAAATATTCTAGAGAGAGAGAGAGAAATATAATGGGTGAGGGCCCAATAGGTCTCGCAAGCAAATCAACTTCAAATTTTACCCCCAATCTTTTCCTTAAAATTGGTCTTGAGAAATTCTTTCAAGGAAGCTGGCATTGCCCTCAGCAGCTTTGCATGTTGCTTTAGGACTCATCCAATGACTCTTACTACAAGAGAAAGTCAGCCTCCACTTCATTCATGTCTCTACAAGAAGAATCTTGGGAGACGTAGGACATATTCTAGGCCGACGAGGCTACATTGCCGGGATATTTTGTCGGTGTTGAGAGTAATGTCACTTTTAATGTCTTGAACTTCAGCACAAGTAAAAATCTTATTCCTTGACTGTACTTGTTTTTATATAAACTCCAGAAGTGAAGTACTGTTACTTATATGTTCCTAAAATTATAAATAGAAAAAAACTTTGCAGAATGTTATTATGATCATGTGCTGCATCAAATATTTCCCGTAAGGGGCTAGTGTACACTTCAGGCATTAGTTAAAGGTTATGTGCATCGTCCCCTCGGCCCCGAGCTTCAACCTCTTTCATTCCTTTTACCATACCTCCATTCATATTATCTTTCTTCCATCTTAGTGTCCACCCTGTTCTAACAGTTGTTTCATAAGGCAACCGCGAGGATTTCTTCCTGTTAGACCTTTAAAACCTTTTTACTCTGAATTTCTCTTTCAGCCTTAGCCCTCAATTTGATAATCAGTGCCATTTATCAAATATTGCCGCTTCTTTTCTTGAGTCTTACTGTCTGATACCTCTTACTGTTAACTTCTTAGTACAACTGTTTCTCCCAGTCCCACCTTTAGGTCTTTGTACTTAATTTTCATTATTTTCTGGGACCTTGTTATCGTGCTGTCCAGCCACTCTGACTCCCTCATTTCATTCTTGAACGCTGAATGGCCAATTGTGTCCCATCACACGGCTTGACAGCCTAAATTTCAAAATCAAATCAGTTTACCAATATTCAGTCTTTGAATGAATCTCTTCATATTATCACTCTCATAATCAGCTAACTATGAGATGACATTGCCGTTAATAATGATAACTTGTTATTTCCTTAGTTATTATTGCAATGACTGATGTAGCTACATTATGCCTTATATACTAACTATTTTGAAGACTATTTGTTAAAGTTGATTTCAACATCAAATTTTCTACCTTATGTGTATTATGTGGATCTCATATTCATGGGGTTACGTTCGAAGATATTTATGAGTGTTTGGACGAGTCGGAGTTGAATGTTTGAAGGACAATGGTCTTTGGTAGTCTTAATGATTCTGTTCATAACCCTACATGCGGTAATTGTGGTGTACTTTTCGTACAGCATTGATTTACGAGTTCTTTTGTTTCAGTGGTCAAGTATCTCTTAGATAGAGTGCTCGTTAATACGATAACGCAAAGATAACGTAACTGTGATATTGAGTTACTGATAAATATTAAGATAGCCATATTTTCCTGCCGATCTTAACACTTCCACATCTACTGAGTATTTCTGTATACTCCGCAATTTTAATTAGAAAGTGAGGGAACCTCAGAATTCGAAGTCTTTATTCCATTTGAAACATTTTTTTTATGATACTTCATTGGGCATTTAAATTTTTCTGTAATTTTTCCCATTATAAATATGTGAAACACTTAGTATTACTATAAGCAAGATTATATTATACGTATCCAAGAAAACTGGCGATGTTCAGTTTGAAAGTACTGAGTAAATCCGTGTCCAAGAATATTTTCAAGGGTAATATTGTGATGCAGTATAGTTGATATCAGTAAGTAAAGAACTATAGTAAAATAGATAAATACTGGACTGTTGTATAAATCATAACAGGACTGCGATTCGATTCTTAAAAAATCAAAAAAGCCAAACAAACATAGAAGTTTACATTTATCAAAATGAAACTTTCAAGTAAAGAAGATAACAAGTAAGGCAACTGCAGTGATATCAATATCTACCATGAAGCGTGCGACTAGAGTTAAAATTTTCAGAAGTGGATGCTCTTCATGGAGGTAGATAGATATTTCAGAAAAGTCTTTCAACCCGGCGGGACGGGACGGGGACAAAACACAAATGTATAAAAGTGAGAGAAATTGTTTTTGAAGTGAAGCTATCAGAGGTAAAAATATACTTGCTGTTAAATGGAATCGTTGCCCCATCTCTGATCATTCTGATCTGTTAACAGTTTTAGCGTATTCTCCATCAACTTTTGTCGAGTTTCAATGGCATGTTTATGCGAAGACACCAACGGCGCGTGTGAGGACCCCAGCTAAGTTGCAGTGAGTGTGCAAGATGTCGGCGTAAATTCATTCATCTTGTCCATCGGGAAGGAAAGCTAGACAGATGCTTTGTCAAAAGCCTTGCATATTGCATAATACGAGCTTAAATTCCGGACTTCCCCTCCCACGTTTTATTTATTCGATAGGAACACAGGCGCTTGTCTCAAAACAAAACCTCATTGAACTCGCTCGTGTTTTACTTCATTCTCCCATTAAGCTAACAACAGTGAGTTTGTTTCTCTTCTCCAAGGATAAATGTGATTTCTCACGACCTTGGGACCTTTGCTTTTTGCTCAGTTCCTTCGTCAGAGCAACGATGGTGTGGGAGGGTTATTTTTTCCCTTCTCAATTTCCAGCGTCTCGTTCCCTCTCCACATATTCCCATTACAGTATTCTATTCTTCTGATTTCTTGGGGGACCTTCGCGAAGGTTGTGAGACCAAGGGAGAGATTTCGTCGAGTATTTTCGTCAAAGGGGTTGGCTGAAGACAATTTCCATCAAGGATATCCTCTCTGCCCTCCTTTGACTCTCTCTCTCTCTCTCTCTCTCTCTCTCTCTCTCTCTCTCTCTCTCTCTCTCTCTGGCCTTGTAGTTTGGTCGTAGCGCGTCCTACTCGCAACTGGGCGACTTGTCTTCGACTCTGGAACCAGACAAGGAGACACAGATGGGAGCGTTCCATGGGATCCTGTGTGCTTGTGTTGACGTAAGCAGTGAATTGGGTACCTCGTTTTTAGACGACTCCTGTAAGTCGCGAAGAGAGAGAGAGAGAGAGAGAGAGAGAGAGAGAGAGAGAGAGAGATAGTCGTGGATATTCATCACTCTGTCGAAACGAATACCATGAAATCGGGAGGTCATGACGAGGTTACCCATTCATAAGATATTCGTAAGATTCTCTCTTCACTTCCTTTCCAATCTTATTATTCCTTCTCCCATCTTTGCCTTTTCTTGCGTCCCCCTCCCCCCTTTAGCCTTCCTTCTTCCTCCACAATGCGAACTTTTCCCCCAAAATTCTTCAAAGATTTGAATGAATGACATCAAGGACGTGCAGTTTCTTCTAAGGGAAACGTAGAAAATTCTTTGTTATATAATTAAATTCTAGGTTCTTTTATTGAATTTCTTAGTCATAATTTTACTGTTATGAATTATTAAGTAATCTAAGAATTCTGTTTCCGCTCATTTCTAGTCATAATAAAAATAATCATGTGTTCTGTGTTCTTTTCGGAAAAGTTAAAGTAAGAAAGAGGATAAGAGTCGGCAATCGCTGAAAGCTTTTGTCGCGTTGCTTTTAAATTAGTTTTCAACTTGTTTGTGGCCGAAGAATTAGCGAAGATTCTTACGCCGTTTTCAAGCGTAATGACACTTTCCCAGATCCCAACATCGGCTTCAGCTCTAATGGATTTCGAATTGTTTTCCATTTTCCCGAAAGACTTTTGTCGCTTACTTTTTACCATTTTTTTTTCCTTCTTTGTCATGATTACGAGCTCCAAAGTGCAGACGCCATTACCTCTAACGTGCTTGCTCGGTTTCCGCTGTAATTACTTTCTTGGGGAAATTCTGTTACGACAGCTATTATAATTTTTTTCTTTATTTTCAGATATTATATTTTAGGAATGAGTCATCTAGGTGTCATATCCTCTCGTAAAATGGTTGACTTTCGTTATTTACAAGAACCGTCTCAAAATCGCATGTTAAGTGTTATTTTGCGCAAGACTGAAGAATATACAAAAACCTTAAAACTGGTAAAGGGATGTGATTACAACGGCGTCTCTACTGACGGAGTTGTTCTCTTACTTTGTGGGCAGAGTACTCTCAGTCGCTGTTCAGATACATGCACTGGAAAGATAATTGATATTTAAATGTTCAAGCATACTTATCCGCATATATCATTTGACATCAAATTCACTCTACCTTGGTCATTTGATTGATAAGCCAATCTACCACTGTCAAGATTCAAACCTGTTGGTCCAGATAATGTGATGATCAGTCGACTTTGACTATTCTGCTATTTAAAAGGAAAAAAAAAAACGCTTTCATAACCGTGAAAAATTTATTTTTGTGTTTATATATATGTATATATATGTGTGTGTTTGTTTGTGTTTATTTGAATATACACAGTGTGTGTATATATATATATATATATATATATATATATATATATATATATATATATATATATATATATATAATAATGATATTTTCATTTTAAAAAATTAAAAAGACTATTCAAGTTGAAACTCCTGTCATACATTGGGTAATCAAGTATGAGGGCTAAGTACAGTAGGGGAGACCGGGGCTAGTTGCTACAATTTTACTGTTTTTACCTCTAATTCAATATATCATGAAGGAAACTTAAGCAAATTTATGCGGGGCAAGTTGTTACATTCCATGGGGTGTATTGTTACAAAATATAAAAAGAAGCACTCCCTTTAAAAACCAAAGGAAATCAGTTAACACTTCATTGTACACAGGTCACATGTATACATAATGAGAAGTTTCATTTGTGCAGCGTTCATAGTCCTAAACTTTGCATTTGATGCATTGCACCCATTACTCTCCTGAGTCTGTATTTGGCCATTTCACCAATAATCTTCAATGTTCTTTTTGCTTTTACTTCCATCAGACTTCAGAAAGCTTTTGTTATTCAGATTCCTTTTACTGGTTTTACTCTTGAGCCTTTTTGTGCTTCTGTAGTTTCATCTTCCTTTTTTTACATCCTTGTGTCTTTGTAGGGTTAGCCTTTTTAAAAGGTCGTAGGTCCCCTTGGGGTCTGATATCTCCTGTAGGTCTTTGTTCTGTCTTTACAGAAGGAGGTGATTTGTATTTGTAAGGCCTATCTAAACCATTCTTGCTTGTGCTTGTAACAGGGCCTGGAATCATTTTCAAAGTCTTGTTATGTAATGGGGAGTTAGATGGTCTTGAGGAGGTTCACAGGTAGGTATCGTGTAGCCTATGCAAACTTCAGTAGGTGTAACGGGCTTTCTTCATTTGGTTTGGTTTCATTACCTAGTTTCTGTGGCTTCTACAACTACAGGTGTATCCTATGGATTTTCTTTTGGACGGCCAGATACAACTATATTTTATGAAGGGCAAGTTGTTGCTGATTGTAACAACTATCCCCGACCGAATTATTTACCTTCTCATAAATTTTACTATTTATTTGAATTGTGGGAAAATGAATTCTAATCACTTATGAAGCATAAAGACAGTTATTTTTAGAAATCACATTATTTTTCATGAACACGAGTTTCATTAAGGTCTGTAAAAATAGTACGAAAGGTCAAAATATTTACTCAGGTTATCCAAAAACAGTTTTTTGCTAGTAGTTTCGTAGACGGGCGATCAACTTGTTTTTCACTCAACGATGATATGGCTGACACTGACGCCTAATCGTGTGAAGAAGAACCTCGGCGCCAACTATTATATGATGAAGATATTGACAATGTATCAACCCACCCCTGTGTGCAACTAGCCCCGGTCTCCTCTACTGTACTTCGTAACCGGAAGTATGGAGAAATGACTGTAACAACACATGATGATTATTCATGTGACGTCACCTCATTTTGAAGTTAATGTCTTTGGACGTTAAGATAACATTGTTGCATACCAGACCTACTTTTAGAAATAGAAGGGCCTTTTTGCTTGCATTTCGCGAAACAGTCAATTTTATTTACCTGAACAGAGTAGTCGCTGTTAATATTCCTATATTAGCTTGAAGTTTTTTTTTCTTTCTTTGTCATTCATTTGTTACGAAAAGAAGTTTTTTTGTTTATAGGACGTGTGTATATTTTGCGTAATCTAGGTTGTCCATGTTGCGTATTTAGTAAAGATGTATTCGGCTCACAGGATGGTGTACAAGTACTGCGAACATTACAGCATGCAAATGGATGTAAATCACTGTACCAGGGTTCTTTGTTGATATAATGTAAATATATATATATATATATATATATATATATATATATATATATATATATATATATATATATATAAGGGTTTTTTGCCACGAAGGAAAAAATGAAAAAGCGCTTTTTCATTTTTTCCTTCGTGGCAAAAAACCTTTATTTATACCTGGCATCACGTTGTATATACTTCGTGATCAAGTTATTCATATATATATATATATATATATATATATATATATATATATTATATATATACATTTTTACAAGTATCACTGAATTAACTATACCCTAGGACTAACTTACATCGAAGGGGAATTTTGAAAAATTTATGCATCTGACCTGCCCAGGATTCGAACTCGGGCGTTTGGTGTTAGTGATATATGGGCTGTTTGACCAATCGGCTGTCAAGAGAAATATATAATTTGATGTCGATTCTGGGGTACATATACCTGTCGAATTCGGATTCTGTACTTAGAATGGGTAGAAATCCTTCATAATAGTAGATTGGAAAGTTTGTAAGACCTAGCAATGTATTAAGTTTTGTCACTTAGACACATATGTACGTGTCAGAAAGAGAGAGGTTTAATAGTTTCAATGCTCAAGTTAGTCTTACTGTGCTTGCTGCCTCACCAAATTCACTTTGTGTAATGGACGTTAAACTAGACAGTTCGTGTGGTGAATAATTTGTACGGGACGCCAAAGTTACTTCACCAAAACATTTTATGGTATTTCCTTTCAAAAAAGCACTTCCCAAATGAGCGGAAATTGTGTAGAGCGGTGTCGGAAAAAGTGATGGAAGTATTTCCATCCTGCAGGTGTTCTTTAGGATAGATGAAAATGTATATTTTCAAGTCCTTGCGGTAACTACTTGATTGCGGAGACAAATGACAGCCAGGGCGCTTACAGGTTTGAGGTCCCTTTAGATCTTACCAGTTACGTCCGAGACCAACTTGACTGTCCCAGTCTGGGCTTCTTGTTCTGTTCGACTTGTTGAGCTGCAATATGCATATGTATAAACCTCCTAATTTGGGTTTTGATATCACTCAGTTTTTCAAGTGGTCAGCAACAGGATGAGGTTTAGTTTGTGGGTGTTTTAATTCGTGTTTGGTGTTCCCCAGATCATATTTTGAGACTAATGATGTTTTAATCTATTGGCGACATTATTGTCGACTTTGAAAATTAGATAGTACTATGTGCAGGTGGTGGAACGTTTGTTGCAATTATCCTCTTCCATGGGAAATGAAGAGGAACCTAACTTTAGTAAAACAGTTAAAACAGATCTGTAAGGCTAGACTTGGGTAAAACTCGGTGCTTTGTTGATTAGGAAAACAGAATTTTCTTCCTACTGCATATTCTAACTTCTAGATCATACCATAAGATTTCTATGTTGATATTTGGAGAAATATATTTGTCAAAAGACAGCATAGCGCGCTAGGAAAAGATTTTTAATAATATTATCATTTCAAGATTGTGAGAAGATAGTTTAATGCTGTCCAATTGTAAGTGTTTACACACACACATATATATATATATATATATATATATATATATATATATATATATCATATACATATCATATACATATATATATATATATTATATGCATATACATATACATATATATATATATATATATATATAATATATATACATGCATATACATATACATATACATATAAACATATATATATATATATATATATATATATATATATATATCTATATATATATATATATATACGTGGAATATATGCATTATTCCATATATAAGAACTAAAAACTATGATTAAATGAAACCAATAACCCAAGGGGTCAAATGTGAGTTTGCAGGAGTCTGATAGGCAGATATAAACTAAAGTTGACTAAGCCTTGACGTGTTGCATCAGCGTCCTAATTAGTAGGCACCTGTAGTCATCAAATCTATTGTTGTGTGAATCGTCGCCAAAGCTTTCGCTTGAGAAACCATGTTGACCTATAACCCAGAAAACCGTCCTACTTGATTTTTGTCTGATATGTTCATCTGTGTTCATGTTCGTATGCTGAGCTAGTGTTTGCTCACCTATGATTTTGTAAACCAAATTGTATGTCAGACTTCCTTTAGTTCTCTTCATTGGAAGACCTATCAAATCTTCTCTTCACGATGTAAGATAGAATATATCTTATTTTTGTACTCTGTGTTTAAAACACTAAAATCTTACATCAGAAGAAGTGACTGAATGGAACTTAGAATTATCATCGCAGTCCCTGATACCCCAACGAGGATGGGACTTGCACCAATCGACCTTTGCGTATAATATCGCAGGTCCTTATAACCTTTGTTAGATGAAGGCCCAGCCCCAACACAATTACTATTCCTCGTAATCCATAACTTTTGCAAAACAATTACAGATATTTTAACGCGCCTTTTCATACAAAATAAACAGTGAAGATCATGAACTTCTACCTCACATCTAGAACCCAGGAGCCTAAAACGGTATCGTGTATTGATTTTCACCAGTAAAGAGCATCAAGGTAGGTTCATTGAAGCTAAATTACCCGAATAATTGCGGGATGTTCTGTGAGGAGAGTGTCCTCAGGTAGTAAGCTTGAAGGACCATGTAACGTCTTTTCGATAGTCACAAATGCCTTTTAGGAATGTTTCTGTGTATTTGTATATTTAAGAGTTTTGTCGTTATTTTGTCATAGTAGTGGAATTTCAAAAGCTTTATTTTTGCTTATTATCCTTCGAACTTATAAACTTAAGGCTTTCTTTTGATAAATTGTGGAGATTGTCCTCGGATAAATCGCTGTTTATTTGTTTGGATTCTAATCTGACTATTTTATGCGTAGCAATCCTTGATGTTATGGGATTAGTGATCTGACCAGTCTGGTGTCCAAAGAAGAGGAGAGAGAAACCTCGATGATCTTTAGGCTTTGGTATGGTAGTTGGTGTTATAAAATGGGTGGACCCAGTATCTAGGAGAGGTCCATCCGTTCGCCCCCAAACCTTTCAAATTTAGGACCCGGTCGGAGTCGTGACAGGCTTGGCGCGGAACTCGTTCTGACTATCGAGTTGGTGGACTAAACCAGATGCCGTCCTTTTTCTTATCATTATTTTATCATGGCTTTAGTTCATATATATTGTTTATTGAATCATTTATATATTTAATGATTTTGCGTAGATAGTGCCAGTCTTCCATTTGTATGTAAGAAGCATTCGATATATATATATATATATATATATATATATATATATATATATATATATATATATATATATATATATAGTGTGTGCTTGCATGTAGTCGATGATCAAGCGCTTAGCAGGTACATCCATGCACATTGTTATCGTATTTTGTTCTGTCATTGTGCCTTATGTTTTGAATAATTCCACTTCACATCTAACTCCAGAGAACTCTTTTGTCATATATCTGACGTCAGTGATCATTATCACCTGATGTAACGGATGTCATCATTATAGGGAATGTTTTGTATGCATTATTATGCGAATATGTTGTCTAGCATTGGACAACATATTCTTCAATCATTAGGATTTTTAAGCATCCAGATATTAGTGTTTTCTATTATTTGCTTTTGATAGTATGGACATGGAAACCAAATGCCCTACAAGGGTGATTTGTTATTTTGATAGGAAATTTTCACCTCTGTAAACTTAATAGGAATGAAGCCATGATGATGGAGGGAAGTAATTACTGTGTTTATAGATGCTGATGGAACACGACACGAATATTATCTTAAAGGTTACCCATAAAAGACAAAGGAGGTAAACGGAAGAGCGGCGATGCTGAGAGAGAGAGAGAGAGAGAGAGAGAGAGAGAGAGAGAGAGAGAGAGAGAGACCCTAGCTGTAATCTGGCTCAGTTACCAAAAGGATACCAGGTATGCGGCCTATTGTCCAGAGAACACTCAACCGCTCCTACCCTACCTACCGACAGAGTACATATTGTTTACTCTTCTGGCGATACTTGGCATCAATATGAAAGAACTCCTCCTCCACTAGATGGCGTCATGTAGTGTCGTATAACGTCACTTGGTCCTTGGATGTGAGGCTTCATGTTTAAAAGCACCGTCAATATGCCCTTTAAGGTTTTGTGTGCGCTCAGCTCTTGGCTGTTGAGAACATAGCTCCAGTATGAAGCTGATTTGAATGGCCCGTCCGTTAGCATTTCGGTTGACATCATTATCTACATTTCAAATTGGCCGTTGGATGTTCTTTATTTTTGATCTTGTTAGGTTTCATCAGTGTTGGTTCTTGGGCGTTTTCACGTTTTTACACTTAGCTTGCTGTAGTTTCTCTCGTTTAGACAGTTTGGGTTTTGGCCACGAATCTTAAAGAATCTTATTAGTCCGATATTTTCCCCCACTTTCATCAGTTTTTATAGTGCTAGCATTACAACCTTGTAGTTTTTAAAAAATTCGAGTAGATTTTGATGTCTTGATTGACGTTCTTGACTGCATCGGTTGTTGCTGTAATTTGAAAAAGTTTTGGCAGCTGAATTGCTTGATCACATCGAGACCCGTCGCTTTGTCGAGTTTGTCATGCATCAGGGTCGTTTATATTGTAACTATAAGAATTTGGTGGTTAGTGGTAATTACATCGTTAAGCTTAAACTGTACAGTATTTATCATCCTAGATTTTACGTACATGTGTTGGGGTGTTGATCGGCTTCAGGACGCCATTTTCCGCTACATTTGTAAACTCTGGAGTGTGACCACTTTTTATTTTGCTTTATCTTCGTAACCTCACTTTTTATTTTGCTTTATCTTCGTAACCTCACTTTTTATTTTGCTTTATCTTCGTAACCTCACTTTTTATTTTGCTTTATCTTCGAACCTACTTTTTATTTTGCTTATCTTCGTAACCTCACTTTTTATTTTGCTTTATCTTCGTAACCTCACTTTTTATTTTGCTTTATCTTCGTAACCTCACTTTTTATTTTGCTTTATCTTCGTAACCTCACTTTTTATTTTGCTTTATCTTCGTAACCTACTCTCAGCTCGTTGTGATTGGCTGAGGTGGTTTGGAGATTTGATCATTATCTCATTTGTTTCCGGGAAGGTTGAAAGTTTATATTATTTGTATTCTCTTTTCTCGTCGGATTTTGATGAAACTTGCTGGATACGCACATTGAAGGTTAGTGATTATTTGTAACAAGAGAATTGTGTATGTTACGCTTCTAACACCAGTTTCATAAGCGAGGAATGTATTCCTAATAATTAAGTTTATTTATATACTTACCAAACTCAGTCTCTGTTTGACCTTTGACATTTTGTGCATGGCATTGACCTTGTCCATGAAATCCAACATATATAGATATATATAATATATACATATATATATATGATATATATTTATATATATTAATAGTATATATATAATGTATATACTATAGTATATACATATGTATACATATATATATATGTATATGTATATATGTATATGTATATATATAGTATATATATATATATATATATATATATATATATATATATATATATATATTTATATTTATATATGAAGTTTTAAGTTTTATCCTTTGAGGTATTTAATCATAGTCCTTTAAGAATTATTACTTTACTAAACGGACTGAAACACAGAGAGCAATAGACACATAGACAGATCCATTTCTATACGCCCCGGAAGGTAGACCGGAAACATAAAACGTATTTGTAAGCTCTGCTGCAACAACTAAAGTGCCATTGCATTATGCAGTGTCAATGTCGAACGAAGTCTCTGCCTTTGTTTGTCTTTGTGTCACATGATACCCTTATGGAAGCTTGAATGATGGCCATGCTAATGTTGCTGCAATCCAGGTATAAACTGTTAATATCCTCTCTTCTCTCTCTCTCTACATCTCCTCTCTCCTCTCTCGTCTCTCTCTCTCTCTCTCTCTCTCTCTTCTCTCCCGTTTTCTATTAAACTTATTTAATCTAATCAGGAAGGATAACGTACAAACCCTACTTATATATATATATATATATATATATATATATATATATATATATATATATGTGTGTGTGTGTGTATATATATATATATATATATATATATATATATATATATATATATAGATATATGTGTGTGTGTGTGTGTGTGTGTGTGTGTGGTGTGTGTGTGTGTGTGTCCAGTAAATCAAGGATGATAATTTGGTCATTTTTTCATTCGTATGTAACTTTTGGTAAACTAATAAGGATAATGATACCATTTTTGTGTTATTACTTTGTTATCAACACTTTCTTTATATATAGTCGTCGACTGGTAACCTTTCAGAAATATTTGATGACTGTTCTCATTCTTTGTCAATATTGTTTTTTGTTTCAGTTATTGGCAGAGGTAATACCTTTTCATATTATGCTTCTTGCATTTTTAAAGATTGTTAGCCCGTTAATGTTCATGTTATCTTTTAAAATGTAATTTTTACAATTTTGTTATGGAATTAGATATGTTCATCAGATTAATGTTATAAATAAAATGTCACTTAACCGTTTTAATGTAGTTAATTAAACGTCACTTTACTCTTTTATGTTGGTGTCGATGATTTGTCGCCCGTTTAATGTTTGTTTTGACTTTGATGAAGTTATTTTACCCTTTTAATGTTTGTAAACACGACATCGTGTGCTCGTTTAAAGCTTTTGATATTGCTTGTAATATACGTTCTTTTATCTTATCATCTGGACAGAGAGAGCTTTTTTATTTTTATCTATGTAATATCCAAACCTCGAATAATCACAAGGTATTCATCTTTTTCGCCATATCAGTATTAAAAATTGTATAATAATTCCATATTAATGTGGAAAATAAACTGAAAATTTTAAGAGATAGTTTTATGCATATTTTGGCCATCAGGTCTTTGGTTTTAAGTCTGAATTTTGATCCATATTTTTGACTAGGGATGAATATGTATTTAAAGGTAAACATAAGGGAGCGCGTCATTAGTTAACGTAGAACAGATTCAGTTGTTATCTGCTCAATAAGTTCCGTCATGTGAGCAATATATTAAGATAGTATATTTTAGATATCCAGTACACATAAGGGTATTCGTATGTGCAAGTTGAATTCTGCGATGCTTGCTGAAAAGCACGCGTCATCTTACGTGTTGGTTTATTATTTTCAATAAAAACTTTAAAGGCTTTCCATACCAGCGCCTCACTCGTTGTTGACTTGGGATGCCGAGTTGTTTTTTTTTTTTTTTTTTTTTTTTTTTTTTTTTTTTTTTTTTTTTTTTTAAGATCGTCTCCTCCCCCTCCCCCTTTTTTTTTCTCTCTGACATTTTCATAGATTTTTTCTGTGACTATTATATATTGAAAATTAAAATGTTCTCTCAATTAAGAGCTGGTAACCGGATATATGTCGCTTTTATATAGTGCCAGTTTTATTGAAACTCTAATTATTAACCTTTACAAGAGTTGTACTGTTAAAGAACGTATTAAATATTTGCTACGTGCGAATAAATGTGTAAACCATAACTTGATAACGAGAAATGTCTACTCTGATATGTTCATGCAGTGTACATAATGTCCGAAAAGGATTAGAATTTGATAATTTAATTTAGAATTATCCGTTACAATAGGGTTTAAACATTCTCCTTTGGAACTTTATTTGAAAAGATTGAATGTAATACTTTTGGAATATATTTCCCTGGGAAGGAAGGAAGTCTTCCGTTGAGTAATACAGCTAGAAGATATTATCAGACATCAGGTGAATATCTAGGTGAGATATTTCCACGAGAAGGAACATGAGACTTTCCTCACAATACTCCACCATTAAGGAATATGACTTCACGACCTCCCTCGTAGGACGACTTCAAAGGACTCTCTCTCTCTCTCTCTCTCTCTCTCTCTCAGACACGTTAGAAATTATATGAAAAATGTTCAAAGGGTTAGACATCGCCAAGAAGTGCAGGGTTTCAAATCAAAGGCAGAAGCCAAATTGAGTGCTTTTTGCACTTATAACTTCTTTAAGGAGAAACTTCTTTTAAGGAGATGAAGAGAGAGAGAGAGAGAGAGAGAGAGAGAGAGAGAGAGAGAGAGAGAGAGAGAGAGAGAGAGAGAGACTTAAATGCTTACCTCCCTTGGTCTGATTTTATTTAAAATCAGCGTCTTCCCTTTCGCCAGCATCCGAAGGGTGAGGCGTAAGTTATGGGTGATGGTGGGTGACCTGGGGTTGGGTAGGGACATTCAGGCTGGGAGGGTCAATGCCTTTCACCAGTCCGTTTATAGGAGTGGCGGGAGTGATAGGAAATAAAAGATTAGGGCCATGAACTTCAGCGCATGAAGTTCAAGTTCAATGTAAGCGAGATCTACCTGTAACTGGTATGTGGGAGGATTAGGTGTTATTGCAGGTGATTATTGCTCTTTTATATATATATATATATATATATATATATATATATATATTATATATATATATGTACGCATTATCTGCGTACGCGAAAGGAAACTGAAATATTGCTATTAAAATAGTACGCTTATTATAACGTTGTTTGCGTTTACTTGTGTATGCAGTGGCGCACGGAAATTATTAAATATATATATAAAGAAATATTAATATATATATATATAGGTAGTATATATATATATATATGATTTTTATATTTATATATATCATATATATATATTATATATATATATTAATATTATATATATATATATATATACATATATATCATGTCTCTCTCTCTCTCTCTCTCTCTTCTCTCTCTCTCTCTCTCTCTCTCTCTATATATATATATATATATATATATATATAATATATATATATATTATATAATTATTATATATAATTTTTCATGAGATTTCTTTCATGTAATTTTATAATCATCATTGCTTGAGGTGGGTCGATGGCGTCTACAAACTTGACCATTTCCTACCCGGAGCTAACTAACTTAGCGTAACCAACAATCTCCAGCCGCTTGCAAGATGCTTATTAAGAATGAGATAATCCAAAACACAGCTGTTGATGCTGGGCAAGATTTCGAAATGGGTGGTGCCTTTTCGAAATAATATTTTGCAATAAGGATTAATAAGGTCTGTGTGCCCAGTGTATATATATTTGGTATCTATTTATTATTGTTTTTGTTTGCTGACCGGTTTCAGATGATTATCAAGCCTTCTGGTTTGTCGATGGAGACATTATAAATGGAACTGGTTTTCTTGGTGGTCTTGGGAGTTCATTTATTATTGTTTTTGTCAGTATTATAAATGTTTGCAGTTAATGAATTTGATTTTGAAACTCCTCCAGGTTACGGAAAATGTTGGTAATGGCGTTGCACAGAGCAGGTGAATATTGCAGTGCTACAGCGAGCTGAAAATGCAACGTCTCCAAAAATAGGAGAAGGAATTTTAAGGACGCCCGGAGTTCTTGAAAGAATGGACCGTCCCGGGCGGCTGGCTGTCAGGGTGGTAGATACTGTAGGTGGTAGGGGAAAGTGGGGGTTGGGGGGAAGGGTGACTGAAGCAAACTCTATTGTATCCATCAGCAACCCCCATCCCCTAACCCCAATCTCATATCTCCCCTCCCCTTCTTTTCCTCTCCTCCCTTCCGAAGGATTAACAAAAAAGACAAAAAAATTCGAGTGACTCACAGTCCGCGTTGTGGGGTTACTTCCTAAACGGACGAAGGGTGAAATTCTTCTTCCAATGGATATTCAATTATTTGATTTCCTTAATTATCATTGAATTTATATTGACTTTCGATACTTATTACTTGCTAAAAATTTGTTAGTGAAGTCAAGGTTGAAATAATATTGCCTTGTTCTCAAAAACAATGTTACCGTAGCTGAACCGTGGCACCTATTGCATTCAAACGTTGGGGTATAAAAGATGTTAATTTGTTTATAGAGAAACTTTTCTTCCTCTCGTGTGTCTTTACTCAGAGACGACTTGATTGACCTTGGAAGCAGACTGAAGACGGACCGTGGCATTTACCCACACTGTATCAATATTGAAGAAGAGAATAAAAAGAAATAAAGCGAAAGAAAATCCAGGGTAAATAGAGAGAAGTAAATAATGCTTAGAGCAAACGAAAGTATCTTCTATACGAACTGGAAGACGAAATACACAAGAGAGAGAGAGAGAGAGAGAGAGAGAGAGAGAGAGAGAGAGAAACGATGGAATGAAAGGATAAAACATGAGAAAATGAAAAGGAAAAGAATTTGTATACAATGAATCAATGAGCTGTAATTTAAGTTGAGAAAATGTTGGAAAATTATAGAAAATGTTGGAAAATTATAAAAGCGATGAAGGTACTACCAGCGTCAGTTCGAAGGAGCCTTTTGCTAATGCAGCGGCGTGACCCTTTCGCCTTTACAAAGTCTTTGGGATCACTATTCAGAGGACGTTGAACGCTCTCACTACTACGTTGCTTCCTACTCCCCTCCCACCACCCACCCACCCCACCCTCTCTCTCTCTCTCTCTCTCTCTCTCTCTCTCTCTCTCTCTCATATGAGGGGTACGAAGGAAAGTGAGCTGTGAAGTGGCGAGGAGAGGAAGAAAGAATGTGGCTGGTACTTTTATATTTAGTTCCTCAAGTTATTCCTAATTCTGCTTAGCAGTTTTTTTTTATTACCTATGTACGTTTTTCGTGTGTGCATTCTTTGTTTTGTATGTGGTTTCCCTTCGGAAGTGGACTGTGTCATTGTCGTGTTTTTGAACGGTTTTCATCATGCGTGTATGTATATATATATATATATATATATATGATATATATATATATATATATATATCTGTGTGTGTGTTCGATTGTTATAAGAAATGTTTCAAAATTAAATTTTAGCGTAACTTATTTGATTCATAAGACTGAAATCTAATTCTCTCTCTCTCTCTCTCTCTCTCTCTCTCTCTCTCTCTCTCTCTCTCTCTCGTCTGATGGTGTGATTAGCCTATGCATGGATATCCTATAGATTTTAACCTCAAGTTTTTCCTGGAATGGTATCTGATCATTGACTAGTGCCCTACAGAATCAGTGCAAGAAATTCTTCATAATTTTTCTAAACGAGCATTGCATTTTCCCGTTTCACATGTTTCTTATTGATTTGCGTTCATAGTATATACGCTTATCACCGTCTTGACTGCCTTTCTAATCTTGTCTTGGCATATAGCTCTTTTTGCAATGAAATTTTCGTCCAGTATAATCATTGCAAATACATAGATGTGCTTGAGAATTCAATAGACATCGCCCAGTAACCATTTCCTGCTTATCGATCACGCATGCGTTTAGTCGATTGGTTTATCGCAGTTGTTTCTGCATTTAAAAATAGATGTATTTCGCTTGCACTATCATTGGCACACTTGTCTGTATATCTTTATGAGGCGTTTATGGAAAGAGATACTCGCATGTAAGACATTATTCATATGGTAGTGGGAATTAATTATTGTGTATTATAATCTAAAAGCGAAATTGAATTTCGGTTCTCGTTCCAATAGATTGCCGAAGCCGAATTGACTTGGGAGCATTGCATCGCCATTGCTGTATTTGGTGATTATGTTTTCTTTTGGGAGTCGTAATGTGGCGTATTATTTATTGCATCTGATATTACTCGAATTTTCATTTGTAAGTGAAGTATATACATGTTTAATCACAAGGTTTCATGATTTAGAATAAGGACGAATGGAAACCATAGCTGAATTGGGTGTTGATATATTTTGGTTAGGTTGTTAATGTATCAAAGTCACTGACAAAGCAGGTAAGGATCTCAAGTATCATTACAATCTGTAATGGCTAACGTCTTTAATGTGGGTAATTTGTTGTGTAATGGCCCTTCGTATATGCTTTTTTTTTTCTTCTTCTTGCGTTTGTCCAAAACAAGAGATGTTCCTACGCAGTTTGTGTTAAAACGTCAGAATGTTTTTTCAGTTTATGATATCTCGTCTAGAACCGATTCTTGAAGCAGGTGGTGTATGCATATATTTTAGGAGTCTATAATAATAACGACACTCGCTTGCCTTAGGTAAGGGTCAGAGGATTATGTACACATTTATCAATGAGTCCGGTTAATCTAGATGGTGTGTGTGTGTTTGAGAGAGAGAGAGAGAGAGAGAGAGAGAGAGAGAGAGAGAGAGAGAGAGAGAGAGAGAGAGAGAGTGAGAGAGTATAGTCATGTATCTAGACAACGATTTCAACTTCATTAACCATGCATTGATCTATACTTGCATTTAATTAATTTCTTATCTTAAGATATCAGCATTTCGTATGGTATTAATGGCTTTATCACTTCGAGATTATGTTTAGACGTTTTTGACATCGCTTTCCTAATCAATCGTCAGAGTTTGGGAGAAATCTTAAAATGTCGGCAGATCTGTACGTCGGTGTGCATACATACCTCCAATTCGGTAGCCTTTAATTCCAGCGGAGTTAAAGGTGCAGGACGAAAAGGGATTCTTGTAGAGTTGTAGATGAGAGTATAGGCTATGCAAGATCAACATAGCGTTGAGATTATTATTCAAAGCCTCTTGTAAACTCACGGAGCATTCCAGTCCGGAGCGCCTCAGTGGCGTGATCAGTATGCTCTTGGCCTACCACCTCGGTGGCCGCAAGTTCGATTCTCGGGCACTCTGCTGAGGAGTGAGAGATGTGTATTTCTGGTGTTAGAAGTTCACTCTCGACGTGGTTCGAAAGTCACGTAAAGCCGTCGGTCCCGTTACTGAATAACCACTGGTTTTATGCAACGTAAACGCACCATGCAAACAAACAAACAAACAAACATTCCAGTCCGGGACGGAGGTTTCTGTAAGATGTAGGTGTGCGTTGAGATCGTGGATACCAGTTGATAAATAGATTGCACTAATTTATCTCCTCTGCTTAGTCTTCATCCTGCCCTGATCGGAATCTGTGTACTGTGTTACTTCCGTTTCGAAGAAAAATTTTTATTTTTATGAAAAAAAAAAATTTATTGGAATTAATATACGACTTATCTTTTCTTTTAGGTAAGTGTGTTAGCTGGGGTTCGCACGAAGTGGCATGGCACTTCCCTTGTTTCATTTTCGAGCAGGATGGATATTGCTACTTTGGCCTTACATTTGTAAGTACTGGAATGTCTTTATTAATTTGCTAACACCTTTTGGAAAATTAGTTTAGCTTATTTTACTTTTTATATGTTACTGGGTGTTTCTAATTGTTAGCTAATTTAATTAATTTTGTGTGTGTGTGTGTGTGTGTGTGTGTGTGTGTGTGTGCGTGCGCGCACACGTGTCTGTGGGGTGTAAGTTTGTGTCATTTTGAAATGATCACATATCTTTTCGCGCAATAGAGGATAGCGCCAGAACCTGTCTAGTTTATTGCATAAGTCAGCAAAGACACAGAGGTATTGTTGACATATATAGGGTACATTTGTCAGTTATTGGTCAGGAGTCGAATAGAACTTCTCGCTGTGGATGGTTCTAGATCTAGAAGGTGCTACGCTGCATTAGGATCAAATTATTATTTTTCCAAACCCTCGACCACCACACGCAATTCTTTTTCGTGCACGCCTGGGAAAGATAGATGGAAACAGGTAGCTGCCTTGGACTATCCCACCTATTACATGGAACCAGATAAATCAGTCAGGACTGGTAAAGAGAAAGAGTGGACTCACCACTGGCTGCTGCCGGACAGATTTGAAGTCCTTTTATGTCAAAACTAACCCATACGCTACTGCATCATTAGTCATGTGGGTTTACAGATTGTAAACCTTACCCAAGAGTGACCTGGAAGGAACACTGAATATCTGCAACGGAATACAGTTTGTCTTCTTGTCCTGTCGCACATGAGTACAGGTTGAAAATAATAACACGACTTAATACTGAAAATTGATGTCTTTCTGTGCATGTGTACACATGTCCGTATGTGTGACGATTGTTGTTCAGTTACACTGTTTCTTAATTTATCCCATTGTCTTGTGAAGTCAGGCGTCAAGTCCCAAATGAAAACAACTGCAGAAGGAAGAGAGTCTTGTTACCCCGTGGGACTCTCTGCTGTCAGGTCCTTTCCTTTTGGGAGATGAAATCCGTTAGGACAGTTCGCCTTTACGTTTCTCCTTGTCTTTAGCATTGTTTTTTTACCTTTTATTTGCCATTTAATTCTCAAGAGAATAGTTTACCGCATCTATAGACAAGGTACATATATCGACCTTGTTTTTTACCTTTTATTTACCATTTAATTCTCAAGAGAATAGTTTACCATATTTATAGACAAGGTACATATATCGACCTTGTTTTAAGGACGAAGGTGACACGAACGTTGTTGTTTTTCCACAGCGCTTCTGCCTTATTCGTGTTCGTTGCAGTCTTGCGATTACAGGTTCCCATCTTGAATGATGACATGCAGGCTTAAAGAGTCCAGCTCGGGATGCGAACAGAGAGAACAGATGGAATTCTGATGTTTTCGTGGCTTGAGAGGGAGAATGAAATTTGGATCCGTGACGTAGTTCGAGCCTGTTAAAGCAGACGGATGAGATAGGAGTGTGCTCAGTCCTCGTTCTGATCCCTAATTCCGGCCGACTTTGTCTGCAATTAGTAAAATAGATCATCTTGGTAAATCATTCATTGAATGATGTGACACTGATTCATGCAAGGCCGTTGACTTTATAATTGAATGTTGATGTTTTAGTCTATTTTGTTTTTTCGTGGGTGATTCAACATGTGACGATTCAATTTATTTCCATTTTGCTGGTATCATCGTAGGTGTATTTTCTTGCTTAATTTTCGACTCATAATATCTTGAAAGTTATTGCTTGCTTTGTTAGGTCTGACAGTGTGATAAAATCCACAATACATAATTTCTGGCTTGCGAGAGAAAATACTGATAATGTATGTTACTGTATGAAAGAAATGGATTCGAATAATATATGTACTAAATGTGGTAATTGGAGGATTATTTATTAATTTTTTGAAGCAACCTCGGATGTTATTCGTCCCCACCGTGTTGATGTCTTAATTTTTTATTTCTCATAGAAAACTGTTTTATATAAATTCATTAAACCATCACGTACATCTAGTGTATCTCCCATCTCTTATACTTCATATTAGGTCACACGCTTTTGAGTGAGAGTTGTTTATTTTCGTAAATTAACAACTAATGATATTTAAGGACTATTTCTGAAGCTTAAAAGTAACTGCTTTTTTTTATGACTAGATTTTAAAAAGAAATGTTTTTAAAGTTCATAGGTTAAGCATTCGTGATCCCCTTGCTTGCCTATGGTATAACACCGGCCAAAGATCTTAGATGTGGTGTGCCTGGTGACCGAGCCTTGGTGAAAAAGTAAGTGGTAACTGAATAACTGAATAAATATTGTTGTAGGTTAATAGTACTACTGCTTCACGATAGAGTAAGTGTTTAAGAAATAGAATTCACAAAAGCGTTCTGTTATCGTGATACAGTTTGTCTGCAATAAAATTGTAATGTTAAGTCACACATTTGTGGATATGATCCCTCCATTATTACTATCATTATTATTAGAAAGCTTTTACTTACCAAATAGTTTCACGAAGTCTGGAATCGAATCCTCAAACGTATAATGTGCCTCGCAATTTGTCTGTCCTCTGCGGGGATTAAATAGCGATCAAGACTTCCTTTGTTGCAGCAGTGTCATTTTGTGTTCTCTTGTAACCGAGGAATAATACACCACTGGCTTTGTGATTAGATTGCCTTTTTAATTCCGGGATACTTTGATACCCAACCGTGCCAGGCTTCATCATCATACATCTCTAGAACACTGTAGTCAGTGTTGACTGCGATATGTTGTGTCAGTTCACGAAAGGTTTTGATTTGTCGAAAATTGTCATTATAACTGAAAATAGTGAATTACTTTAATTTTTTTTTACTTAAACTTATTGTTTCATGAAGCGTTATGGACATTAAACGCGAGAATAATACAGAAACTTTGATCAGAACGAGGATGTAATCACAGCTGGATGAAGAGGTTGGGTCTGGTGTTCATAGGAATGAAAATGACACAGTGAGGAGACCATAGGACTTGCGTGTGGAAGGTAACGGGATTAGGAGTCCTTTAAGCCTTAAGGAATGAAGCGGAGATGTGATGCTTAGGTAGGCTTAAGGGTGCTGGAACTGAGAGTACTAATTCCAGTTATCGAAATTGATAGAGTATGGAGACCCGAGCGGCTAGTTCCACTGATGATGTGAATAAGGTGAAATGCTGCACCAGATATCGTAGGCTTTGTAATTCGTTGGTTTTCTATTGAAAGAAGAAGAAGAGAAAGCCAAGTATTCTCCTTTTCTCAGTTCTACACACGCATAGAAAATATACATATATATATATATATATACTATATATATATATATATATATATATAGTATAGTATATATATATATTATATTATATTATATATTATATATATGTGTATATATATATATATATATATATATATATATATATATATATACAGCAGGAGAGAGAGAGAGAGAGAGAGAGAGAGAGAGAGAGAGAGAGAGACAGCAGAGAGAGAGAGAGAGAGAGAGAGAGAGAGAGAGAGAGAGAGAGAGAGAGAGAGATGCCTCTTCAAGAGTATATGTGGACATGAAATATATGTATATTTATTTATATATAAATATGATAGATGTTTGTTTCTTGAGAGCATATAGCCGTAAGTCACTGAACTATATAAACATTCAAGCTGTAGTTCCTTTACTTATGTCTTTCCGATATATGATCTATAAAAGCGATTTCTGAGATCGACGACGTTTGTGTCCAGAGGTACACACCGGGCATCTTATTTCCCTCCCGTACCCTTTTCCTTTTGTGAAAACAAGTGACGTAAGTTGTTTAGTGAAACAACTTAGATTAAAAAAAAAAACTGCAAAGGTCAAATTTACCATCACATTTATTAAAACCGTTTACTTTTTCCTTCAGTCCCAAATTGATACTTGTGGTAAAATGCTTTCCAATACAAATTACATTATTCCTTATCCAGGAGAAATTGATCATGTTTTTGCTGTCGGTTTCTAGCCTGTGGTATTGTTTCATCAAAGCAGCCAATACTGGTATTTCAAAAACTAAGTCAGACAAGTTCACGGTGAACAGTTCAGCTTAGCCACCTAATCAGTTCGCATTTTGAGCTCAGTGTTACAAGCCATTGCATTTCCGCAAGTCAGAACTGACATATTGGTTTCATGGTCAGATCAAATTATATTCCAGTCCATCACATTCTACAACAGGATGATCTCCTCCTACACACTTGAACTCTCTCTCTCTCTCTCTCTCTCTCTCTCTCTCTCTCTCTCTCTCTCTCTCTCTCCCTCCTGTCGGGTATCAGCGGTTTTTAATTAAGATAAGGCCAAAAGCAGTATGAAATGCCCATATATACTCTTGAAGAGGCATCTCTCTCTCTCTCTCTCTCTCTCTCTCTCTCTCTCTCTCTCTCCTCTCTCTCTCTCTCTCGTCTCATAAGTAGCATCTTGCTTGGTGAGTCGTACCCGCGTGAAGTCAGATTAATCAACAGATATCACAAGTTTAACATACGACTAGAATTTGAGAAATATCTAGAAGTGTTCGTGAACTATCGGTGATAAGATTAGTGTGAAAATAGTAGGATAAAGCGTCTTCTAAGTTAGTTTATCAAGTGTAATACTATAAATCAGAACAAGATGGCAGTAAGTTCCAACTGCAGGAAGAGGTGGCGTAATTTGGCGTGTCTAGCAGATTCGCAATACGATGAGGTAGCAGGAAGGGAACTGGCATTTCTCATCTATGAAATCAGCAACAGTCCTAACCAAAAAGATACAAAGCATTCATAGATATATTAGAAGGATATAATCCTTCAAACTGGAACAAATCTAATGAAAACATCTTGAAAATAATTGAAGAAGTTCCAAATAAAATCCAAGTGGTCAAGAGACTCATAAAGAAAATATACATAAACCAACATATTTGACCGACAAAGAAAATGAATAAGGTGAATCTTGTGAATATCCTAATTGATGCATTAGGAAAAAGAATGCCAAAAGCATGCAAACTGTGTAAGGTTTGGTATAGCATAGTCAATCCACAAAACCTAATCAGAAAATGTGCTGCATGCAACATTCCGACCCATCCACAGTGTGCTGAGGTAATACAAGATTTGAGAAAAGATACAAGAATTTGTTGTTCAACATGTCTATCATGGATAGACAATGTTATTAAAATAAAAAAAATCAAGATTGAATGTACAAATAGTTGAGGATGAAGAAGAAGAGGAAGAGGAAGAAGAAGAAGAAAAAGAAGAGGAAAACGGAAGAGAAGTAAACAAAAAATGAAATGACAGAAAAAAAATAAGGAAACAAAGAACAAGATAAAAGTATGGATGCAGAGATACTCATTGATACTACATATGAGGCAATAAAGCAGCATACCTACGAAGAAATAAATTACGATATGACAAGAACAGAAAGCAAATCCCGAAGAGGCTCTACCCAGATCTATACAATGACGGGAAAGAGGAAAAAATAGACAAGAAAGACAAAATCTGCAACCTTTTGAAAAGAGGGAATTGCAGATTTGGAGAAAGATTTGTTTACTACAAACATCCTAAGATATGTCAAAAACTATGAAATATATGGTAAATGTGCATACTTAGATGGATATGGGGATGATTGCAGAGATCTGCATCCAAAAATTATGTAAAACCTAAAAGAAGGAAAAGGATGTAAGTTCGACAAAAAATGCAAATATATGCACCCTGTAGCCATGAATCATAATCAAATAAATAACCAACCAAGTAATAAAATCCAAAATAAAAAGAAGAAACAAGAGAGAAAAATCAGATATCAGGTAAGAGAGAAAACGCAAACAACCAATGAGATATGCAGAGGTGTCAGCAAAAAAATTTCAAAGCATCAGCTCCGAAATTCTACTCAAGAGATAATAACTGTATTTATTATGCAAGAGGATATTGCAGAAACGGAGAAAATTGCAGATTCAGACACAAAATGAATAATTATGATGAAGAAGGAAGATCAATATTATGGAAAAGTTGGATTTTTTAATGTCAGAATTTCTGGAAATGAAAAAAAGAACAACACCAGAACAGGAAAGAGACATGGAAAATCCTTATTACTACCGTTATTAAATGAAGGAGAAAACACGCAAACCATCATAGTGATGAATGCGCAGGGTTTAGTTACGAGTAACTCAAAAAGAAAAATAGAGTACTTAGAAGAACTAACCCAAAATGAAAAGAAAAATAGATAATGAATATAAGTGAAAACCTGGTATTCCCAAGAGACTGGGAATGATGATCAAATAAAAGGGTTCCAAACTTATAGATCAGATAGAAAAATAGGAATCAAGGGGGAACCGCAATATATGGGAAAGACAAAAAACAAGGAAAAATATATGAGAAATATAGTAACTCAGAATGTGAACTAATAGCGGTAGAATTTTGAATCTGAAAAATTGATGAACATAGTAATATATAGACCTCCTAATACTAAAGAGTTTGACTTAATAATTGAAAAAATTGGATGATATATGTAGAAATCACACGGACTGGACTAATTCTCCCTATCTGGTGACTTCAAACTTTCCTTTCGTAGAATGGAAAGAACGAATAGGAGAGGATTGTGGTTGTACTTATACATATAAAAAAGAGAGTAATAGTAGTGCAGAAGATAAGAGGCAATTTGAAAAGCTATTAGATATGCTACTAGAAATACACATTCAACAAATAAATCACCTGCCAACAAGAAAGGAAAATACTTTAGACCTAGTATTTGTGAACGAGATGAATTATGTTAAAGAAATAATAGTTTATAATGCGAATATTTCAGACCATAATGTCATAGAATTAACAGTTCATTCCAAAGCAAGTGAAAATAGAGATAAGCAAGAAATGAAAAAGTGGGAAGGATATGGAAAATTACAACTTCTACAGTAAAAATATAAAAATGGTCAGAAAATTAAATGAAGAATTAAACAAAGATTGGGATAACATTTTCGTAAGTGATGACATAAGGGTAAATACGGAGATATTTATAAATAAAAAATATTGGAGGAAATAGTGGAAAATATATACCGAAGAAGAAAGTAAACATCATTCATGCATACCAAGAGACAGAAGGATCTTGTTCCAGAAAATCAGAAAGTGGAAAAAAGGTCTTGCAAAAGAAAAAAAATGCATGGAAAGTTATAGAACTAAAAAGTAAGATAGAAAATGCAGAACAAAAGATTATACAATCAAAAGAAAATGAAAAACGGACTTGGAAGAAAAACCCTATTAAATATCAAGCAAAACCCCAAGCTATTATACATATGCGAAGAAGATGAATAAAAGAAGAATAGAAATAGGCCCTCTGAGAATTGAAGGGAGATTAACGAATGAAAAAAAGGAAATTTGCAACATACTGGCAGAACGATATAAGAGAGAATTCACCCCTAGTATAGATAACGAAGATAATGATATAGAAGTAAGGGATGAAAATAGTGAATTTTAGCTGACATAGATATTAATGAAGCTGATATTGTGCAGGCTATTAATGAAATTAAAAATGGAGCTGCTGCAGGGCCTGATGGAATTCTGCTATTTGTTAAAGAAAGTAGTTCATTCTATCGCAAAGCCACTTGCAATATTATTAAGACAAAGTGTAGATACAGGCAAGATTTATGATGAGCACAAATTAGCATATATTACCCCCTACTTTCAAAAGTGGATCAAGACTAGAGGCAAGTAATTATAGGCCTGTGAGTCTAACATCACATATGAAAGTGTATGAAAGGGTAATGAAGAAAAATATTATGAAACATTTAATAAAAAATAATTTGTTTAATAAAGGACAACATGGTTCGTACCGGAAAAAAGTACAC
This sequence comes from Macrobrachium nipponense, assembly GCF_015104395.2. Classification (NCBI taxonomy): domain Eukaryota; kingdom Metazoa; phylum Arthropoda; class Malacostraca; order Decapoda; family Palaemonidae; genus Macrobrachium; species Macrobrachium nipponense. The sequence continues at coordinate 136,664,232 of NC_061100.1, read as the reverse complement.
AAACCCAACTGTTAGTCCACCGTGAGAACATATCAAAAAATATGAAAAGCGGAAATGAAACAGATGTGGTTTATTTAGACTTTGCAAAAGCTTTTGATAAAGTAGACCATAATATATAGCGAAGAAAATTAGAAAACACAATATCGTGGATAAAGTAGGAAGATGGTTAAAAGAATTTTTACACAACAGAAAACAGATAGTTATTGCAAACGACGAGAAATCGGATGAAGTCAAGGTAATATCCGGTGTGCCGCAAGTACGGTGTTAGCTGCAATACTGTTTGTTTTATGATTGAAGCACATAGCAATAATGTGAAGGATTCGTAGTGAGTAGTTTCGCAGATGACACTAAGTAGAGAAATTACTTGTGATGAAGATAGGAACGCTCTACAAAGAGACCTTAACAAAGTATATGATTGGGCAGAGGTAAATAGGATGTATTTAACTCTGATAAATTTGAATCAAAAATTAAATTTATGGAGACAGAGAAAGAAAGCTATATGCATATAAGTGGACCTAATAATGAGACCATCACAAATAAGGAAGCAGTTAAAGACCTTGGTGTGATGATGAATAGGAACATGTTATGCAATGATCAAATAGCAACTCTGTTGGCAAAATGTAAAGCAAAAATGGAATGTTTGTTACGGCACTTCAAAACAAGAAAAGCTGAACACATGATTATGCTTTATAAAAACATATGTTCGTAGTCCACTTGAATATTTGCAATATGATATGGTACCCACACTATCAAAAGGATATTGCACAAATAGAGAGTGTACAAAGGTCCTTTACAAGCTAGAATAGAAGAAGTTAAGGACCTAGACTACTGGGAAAAGACTACAATTCTTAAAATTATATAGTTCTAGAAAGGAGAAGAGAACGCTACATGATAATTCAGGCATGGAAACAGATAGAAGGAATAGCAGAAAATCATGGAACTAAAAATATCAGAAAGAGCAAGCAGAGGTAGATTAATAGTGCCCAAAAAACTATACCAGGAAAAATAAGGAAAGCACACAGGACATTAATCCACTACGCACCAGCATCGATAATGCAGCGTCTATTCAATTCGTTGCCAGCTCATCTGAGGAATATATCAGGAGTGAGCGTAGATGTGTTTAAGAATAAGCTCGACAAAATATCTAAACTGCATCCCAGACCATCCAAGATTGGAAGAATGCAAAATATACCGGAAGATGTACTAGCATACTCTCTGGTAGACATAGAGGTGCCTCACACTGAGGGACCTGGGGCGGGGCAACCCGAACAAGATGTAAGGTCTGTAAGGTAAGGTCTCTCTCTCTCTCTCTCAGTGAGCATTTTACAAAAAATCGGGAACAAACGTTATGTTGTTGAAAGATCTGACTCATGTGAGTTTGAGCGCGCTTGCGTGCTTGTTTGGCAGGAAATACGCGACCTTTGAGAAAGTAAGCCATGTGAACTAGTTAGTAAACGGGACGTGTCTCTGTGGTAAATCTATTTTTAGTCGTCCCGTCATGATGTTATTCTGGCTTCATCATAATTATGAGTAATTGTTTTTTTTTTATTTCTCGGAAATGCAGCCACAAGTACGTGTTTCAATCTAAACCAGTTCGGTATAAATGTGAGTGTTAAGAATAAAAAAGTATTGCCTGTGGTGGTTGTTTTGATTTTTTTTTTTTTTTTTTTTTTTTTTTTTAATTTTTTTTTTTTTTTTTTATTGATTAGGTTTTTGGTCTTCGAGTAAGGCTCGTAATAAAGTTAAATGATCCTGCTTTTCCTACACGAAGACGGAGTAAATCTGAAATGTCTATCTTAATTGATTTGGAGGTCATTTGCATCTTGCACTACACCCTTGTTTGGAGGATTTGAACGCTATTCGGAGAATGCCATTGGTCAGGGTCGGAGGAATGTGGAATGCTGTAATGTTGCAGCGTTGGGGAGTTTCATTGCAAATTCATTGTATCTCTGGTATTTGCACTCCGGCAGCAGCTGGGAATCTGGGAGAATGAGTTTTCCTGATGAATATGGTAGTTTGAGCGTATATACTCGTATATATATGAATGAAAGATACCTGGACGGGATAGGGAGCAAACATCCGGTTCGACTCGAGTGAGGAAACGACCCTTTAATGAAGAACTTAATGTTTGCTAGAATGCCGAAAACTTCTGGGTCATTAATGGTGAAATGGGCTGTTAAAATGTCAAGAGGAGTATTAACCGAGTGAGTTTATGTAGTGGGAGGACATCTAAGCGCCAGACGGTCATGACGCAGATATTAGGATGAAGGTTTAAAGGTCTGTGGGAGTACCGTCAGTAGATGTAGAAATAGACAGGACAGGGAGGAAAGCCTGCTGTAAATGGACGCTGAATGTTGCTAAAGGAGGAGTAATTGGAACGTTTTTATGGACAAGTCGGGCGAATGAGTGGAAGGGGACTTTTGTGAGTGTGAATCCAAATGGAAGCTCATGAAGGGTACTTTTGTAAGTATGTGTATTGAGGGGATCTGGGGGAGCATTGGGGAGAGTTAAACAAGATGATTTAAAGGAGATGGTGAATGAGGTATCTGTGAGTTGAAGAGTTTGGGACGAGGAAAAGAACCTGGAAAATGGTAAATTTCGCGAAATGTGGAAATAAGTAAGAAAATTACGATTTTTTTTTTTAATGGTGGAAGCAATATGGTATAGCGGATTGCATATTGACGATTTGTCGAGTACATTTAACATAGTCATTGTAGAGTTTACCATCTGAGATATTTATCAAATATATGTGCAGTGAGAAGTTGGTAAATCTGTTTGCCTTGTCTATGGGCTGCTATTATTGTTGTCTACCAATTAGGGGTTTCTCGCCGTAGGCCAGGCCAATGTTCTCTGAATGTAATATATGTATACTACAGTCCGTAGGTTTCATTATAGCCTATAGTCTTTGTAGACGGCAAGATTTTCAGAATCTTGGAGAATACGTCATTTCCGTGATCGGTATGGTCCTGGCCTGCCACCTGGATGGCCGCGAGTTCGATTCTCGGGCATTCCATTGAGGAGTGAGAGATGTGTATTTCTGGTGATAGAAGTTCACTCTCGACCTGGTTCGGAAGTCACGTAAAGCCGTTGGTCCCGTTGCTGAATAACCTCTGGTTCCAGGCAACGTAAAAACAGCATACGAACAAACAAACTTACACTAGGAAGCCGATGCAGATTTCGTTTGATAACGAAACAGCCATGTATATTAGTTGCACTGAATGAATCAGAAGACTTGTCGTATAGAAAATACCGACATTATAGTAACGTGACAAAGCAAAGTCCTTTCTCAGCGATCATGTAAGGTACGTCCCCAAGCGGCTGTTAAAACGTACTTTGGCAAAATACCTGGGAATTGACGTGAAGGCTTTGCCACTCGGCTGTTGCTGTGGTTTGTGGCCGGAAATGCCTTACCTGTGATCATTCTGCTGAAAAAATATTAACCGAGTATCGTGTGTCATAATTTGGTTCGTTATTCTTGACCTGGAAGTCTGGTTGTCAAGATGATTTACCTCTCTCTCTCTCTCTCTCTCTCTCTCTCTCTCTCTCTCTCTCTCTCTCTCTCTCTCTCATTGTGTGCGTAATGCAATCGTCGAAAGTTAATTTCCTCTTCAACCAGTTTATTAACGTTTTTAAGAAATTTCCTTATTCTTAATTAACTCTTTGAAGTCATTCCAATTTCTGAGCGTTTTTTTTAATTATCGTTGGGGATTCCTGCTTTATAATCTAACGTATTGGATTAGGGTCATTTATGTGGATGTACCGTTGTCTGCAGTAATACCTATTTTTCAATGTAAATTAATCCCGTTATCCGCAATAGAAGTTGATAAAGTTTTTTTTCTTTAATAAAAACCATATTGCAATAAAAACTGGTACCATAGTCTGCTGTAGAGTCCACATTGCAGTAAACATTTATTTTGACTGCAGTGAAATTCATTTGCAATAAAAATGATGTTTGCAATAAAATCCAAATTACAGTTTATATTGATGTATTGTTTCCAATGAAATCCACATTGCAATAAAATTGATACCATTGTCTGCAGTCAAATCCATATTGCAGTAAAAATTGATATATTGCTCGGAGTGAAATCCATACAGCAGTGAAAATTGATTGCTCTTTGAGGAGAATATCCCTTCCGGTTTTTTTTTTAAATAATAATACGATTATTTTTGTTTCTTTTCCCCTTTTATGCATTTGTTTGATTCTTTGGTTTTGCGAATCGTGCTTTTTGAGGTGGCATTTCGAAGAGCCATTTCGTTATCATATAAATAGTTAATAAATCTTGTTGCTCATAAAATTGTTAACTTTTTATAGAGTAGCAGGTTTAAGCAGGACAATACTGACTCAGCAAACACAGGATTATTGTGCATAAATACAGACAAACACAGACTCTGTAAACACAGGATTATTGTGCATAAATACAGACAAACACAGACTCTGTAAACACAGGATTATTGTGCATAAATACAGACAAACACCGACTCTGTAAACACAGGATTATGTGCATAAATTACAGAAACACGACTCTGTAACACAGGATTCTTGTGCTAAATAAATAAGAATCTAAACCACCGACTTCTGTAAACCGGAACTGTTATTTGTGCATAAATACAGACACAACATCAGAACTCTGTAAACACCAGGATTATTGTGTCATAAATACACGACCAAAACACAGAACTCTGTAAACCAGGAATTATTGTGCATAAATCCGACAAAACAAAGACTCTGAAACACCGGATTATTGTGCATAAATACAGGGACAAAACAACCGACTCTGTTACCAGGATTGTTGTGCAAATAAATAGAACAAAAACCAGACTCATGTAAAAAACAGAGGTTCATGCTGCATAAATACAGACAAACACAGACTCTGTAAACACAGGATTATTGTGCATAAATACAGACAAACACCGACTCTGTAAACACAGGATTATTGTGCATAAATACAGACAAACACCGTCAGCCAATTCTTTCTACTCTGTGTTGGGAGGCAATGGGTGGCTTTGCGTTACTGAACCGGAGAACGGAGAAAGCTTTGCCTTGCAGTTCACCAGTTTTCAAGAACAGTTTTCAACAACTGACGACGAATTCTGAATGTCATTATGAGATTGTCAAGATCCTTATTGATAATCATTCTCTTGAACTCTGCTTAGGCGATTCGAATTAGACTTCAAAAATAATTTAAAACCGAGACATGTTCTCTTTTCGAGTTGTATTAACCAAATGTATTGTGCCTTTAATTCTGTGGTAATTTAAGTTTGTTTCTAAATGTGATATTTATGCTGTTAATTTTGTTTCAGTTGTGTTTTTGTGTGATTCGTCTGACAGTGACTACCTTTAAATTGATTGCGTTTGTGAATTGTCATTGATAATGAATTTGCTCGAGCCTTTTTTCTTCCAAAAAATAAACTAAGTAGAGCTTATAGTTGTACACAGATATTCCCACTCTTTACGGTAGGCACATGCCTATTACTTTTGAAGAACAGCAGAACAGGGTTATAATTCAATTCCAAGACACGGGTGGGATGTACATATGTTTACATTTGTGAGTGTCGTAGTCAGATGCGTAGTAGTAGTTGTAGTTTTAGTTGTATTGAGGGTAATTCATCCTTCAGTAACATGATCATAAAGTTGTATCTCTTTGCTGTCTCCGTTCTCCAGGATTGCGATACTCTCACTCGGGATCCGATTACGGAACTGTGGGAATGTCGGGTGGCACTCAGGCACGTTTATGCGTTGTATGTTAATGCTCTTGTACGTTCAAGTACGCGGTCCTTTTGAGGGCCTCGAGTTGCTGTTGTTGTTTTTGCTGTTTGCTGTTGCACTTGTAGTTGCTGGGAGAGGGAAGGTGGGGAGAGATGGTTTTTTTTCTTAAGGGTCCTTTGAGATACGTATTAGGATCTTTTTAGTGGACGAATTGTCGAGAGCATAGTATGAAATATGCAGAATTATCATACAAAATACTTATAATAATAATCGCTGATTTTTAATGAACCAGTTACATTTTGAAAGGAAGCTTCTGTTATTACAAAGAGATATTTGTTTGTTAACGTGATACGCATTGAATTTGCCTTCAGTTAATTTTCTGGACTGAAATTTTAACATTCTGAATAGAAACATGATTCTGATTTTGTTTAAATGTCAAAAGGAAACCTCCTCTACTTTAATGCTTGCAGTTGCTCGTGACTTTGTGCATGATACTCAATTCTCATGGAGTCAGCATCCACACAAAATCTTTTAAGGTGCCAAGTCGTGCTATTCAGAGCTGGAGATTTGATATATATTATATTCAAATTCCTTCATTTCAAAACTGGACGCTCAATTGGTTACATTAAATCAGCTTGCTTATATTTTTTATGTAGCTGTTTGCGAATGTGTGTACATACGTGAATGGTGACTTCTCTTTTATATTTTGACAGTCTCAGCGTGATTTCTATGATTTCTATCCTTGCATAAGTTCGTTGAATTGTGTGGAAGCTTCTTTACCCAAATCGTCATTGGCGAGGGTACTTCCATATTTATGTTTACACTTATCTATTATGATCAATTTACTTGATTTTCCTCAAGACACTGGCATGGCGCAAGGAACGTCCTTTTAGCCACTCACAATGACATAATGCGACATTTCTCTCTCTCTCTCTCTCTCTCTCTCTCTCTCTCTCTCTCAACCGTCGCGATAACGACAGTCAATTAAGGTAACTGCAGTTTCATCGTTAGTCAAGGAAGTATTAAAAGGCTCGTCTTTCAACGCTGAATGGTCGTCATTAAAGTTTTAAAGTAGCATCTGTTTTTATAATATTTTTACGAGCTGCAGCGATGGCTTTAATTAGGCCATTCATCTTGTTGTTCCTCACGTGAAGTGTTCTTTCCTTATGCGGCCTCCTCCCTCCCTTCCTCCATTTACACCATCTCCCTCCTCCCTCTGTTTGGTCTTTTCAAGAAAGCGTCTTTGTATTTAGTTGTAGGAGGTCGATTGCTTTCTTAGTAGACTTCACCTCTTGGGGTTCGTTACTGAATGTTTATTCTGTCTTCGCTTCTTTTCCTATATTACGCCCGTGGCCAGTAGTGTCTTTCAAGTATAAACAAATATTGTACCTTTATCGTTGCGTTTTTCATTCTCTCTCTCTCTCTCTTCTCTCTCTCTCTCTCTCTCTCTCTTCTCTCTCTCTCTCTCTCTCTCTCTCTCTCTCTCTCTCTGCGAAGTACTCTGTGAACGTTCTCATTGATTTCCCTTTTAAATGCTGATGGCTCCCGTAAATATCGTGGGCGAGCTTTCGTATGTGCGTTTATCGCGAATGGGCTCTTTTGGGTAAAGAGTCTAGAAGAAATCTCCCTGAAGTTACGTCATGGAAGAGGCTTCACGCTCGAGTGGCGAGACTCGAGGAACGGAAACGAGACTGTAATTCTCCCTGTTTTTGGTCTCTTCTTCCTCCTTTAGATTGTAGTCGAGAACTTGGGACTTAAGTTATAAATGATTTGTTCCCTCGAATGGGGAGAGTGCGGGTCTGGGTAAAAGTTTTTGCTGGAGAAAGGAACTTTCAAGAACAGGAGAAAGTATTACGTAAGAGACCAGAGTTACGATGCAATCCTCGGCTTCCTTGGTAGTCAAAGAAGATATTTGGCAAAATGAACGACAGAGTTCAGAGGGAGAGAAGCGAAAGAGAGAATGTATGGTTTCGAAAATGGTAGTCGATCGCGAAAGGCAGAACGGAGAAAATGGTTTTAAGAGGAGAAGGAATTCTTATTAAAAAGAAAATTATTCCTTTTCGCAAAGGAATGGAAAGGTCAAGAGAAGAATGACTGACAAAAGAAGATGAATAATGAGAAGGCTTAAGTCAAGAGGTTATTTATCCTTTATGTAAGTAAAAGAAAAAGGAAAACAGTTGGAATGGAGAAATTGATCTAAAGGCAAGAGGGGACTTTGAAAAGTTTCCAGTTGAGAGAGAGAGAGAGAGACGAGAGAGAGAGAGAGAGAGAGAGAGAGAGAGAGAGAGAGAGAGCATAACCCGAGGAACTGCTGAGGGCTGCGAATTTCTTTCATCTTTATTGTTTAGGACGTCTTCCTGCAGTATACCGTATATAACATAAGATTAAGTTCACGAGTCGGTAAATCTTTCCCACTTCCATTTCCCCCCCTCCAGTTTCTTACCCCGAGGAGGGGCATAATGGCTAAAGGTCGGCCTGTGAGAAGACTAAGTCTTGCAGGTATGAAAGGTGTTAAAACCTTACGTAAACACGAAATATTTTTCGGGGCTGGGCGCTGCGATGTGTTAATGTTTTGCTGGAAAATACGGGGACTTAGGGGAGAGAATATCTATCGCTGGTTTGGGAAAATTTTAGATTTTTCTATTAAATACATAATATGTTATAGTAATATTTCTTTGAAACAGTGTTCTTATCCCCTATATATAGATATATATAGTGTGTATATATGTATACACATGTATTATGTATACTTTACATATATGTATGTCATTATATGTATATTTATACATATATATATATATATATTATATATCTATATATATGTAATATAATATATATATATATAAATATATATATTATATATATATATATATATATATATATAATATATATATATAGTTAGATCTGACGAAAAACTGTAAGAGTTCGAAAACAAAAATCTTCGAGTGGTTCCTTTTTATACTTGTTTTGATAACGTCCCGAGACATTAATGATGTGTTTAAAACGTTTGGGACTATTAGAAACTTGTTAATTAGAAATTCCCCGGGAAATGGAACAGAATGCATTGATAAGATTCCGTGTAAACGGTGTAATAAGACTTGCGCAGGTCAAAGTGGGAAGATATTTGTTGTTAACTTGAAAGACAAATACAGTGTAAAAAGAACAGTTAGTATGCGGCATGAAGATTTGCACATTAATGAATATTAGTAATCATGGCCAAGGTCTCTAGACTTTGATCTTGGTATTAATTGGACAGAATCGAAGATATGTTGTTAACTTGAAAGAAAAATACAGTGTATGCGGCATGAAAGATTTGCACATTTGAATAATAGCAATCATAGCCAAGGTCTCTAGACTTTGATCTAGGTATTAATTGGACAGAATCGAAGGAAATTGTGTTTTGTGAAAATATCGTGAAAAGAATTTAATAGAATCCTGTATAATTCAAAAAGACTGATACAGTTTGTTAAATATCAGCCTAGGTTTATATAAAGTTGATATTTTAACGAAGGGTATTTTAAAACAAGTAGCTTACAAGGCATTACCATTCTTCGGCAGTTGTTTGCGTTGTTTATTTTGTTGTTTTTTTGTTTGTTTTTAGCATTGTCTTGTCACGAAGACTTCTTCTGACTGTATGTGCGCGCGCGCGCGCACACACACACACACACACACACACACACACACACACACACACACACACATATATATATACATATACATATTCAGGGTGAAACTGAAATGAAATTACTTGAGCCAAGCGCTTTCACATATATGTACACCTCATTAGGGTTCAGGTATTAGTGCCAAGGAAAGCGTCGATGACCTAAGCTGTTGGGACGCCATGGTACTTTTTTGCATCAATCAATCAATCAGTGCCAAGGAAACAAATTCGGAGTCACAAGAAGACTTTGTGGCAAGACAATGCTGAAAAGATAAACAAAGCTAACAATTGCTGAAGAATGGCAATGCCTTTAGTAACCTACTTGTTTTAGAATACCCTTCATTAAAATATAAACTTTATATAAACCTATCCTAAAATTTAACTAACTGGCACAGTCTTTTTTTAATTTTGCAGGATTCTATTATATTTCTTTTCACTAGAACTTTACAAAACAATTTCCTTCGATTCTGTTCATTTAATGTCAACACCCTAACTGATGAATAAGTGCAAATGCGGCCATTTTTTAAGCCATTTCCATATTCAGTTGCATAATATTGCATGCAACATTTATATTTTAGTTTTAATAAGGATTTTTCTTATTTTTATCGTAAAAACTAGAGCTTACGTAGGTTGTCATGAGTCTTAGGCGACCACCCAAGATTAGGTAGGTATAGAGTTGGTCATATGAATTTTTATATTCATTTGCTTATAGTTACATGCAGTATGTGTATTTGATAAAGTAAACTATAAAGGCATTTAGTTATTTTCATGGTTTTACTCGAAATGGAAGAGTTTAGATAAGAGCCTAGGACCTTAGGGTAAGTCGAAATGCGGTCATTTTCCCACACCGTTTGCTTATTGAATTGCATAGTATTGCATGCAGCGTTTATATATGCAATTTCAGTATTCATTTTCATGATTTTACACAAAATGTATGAGAGTATAGTAGACTGGCTTGAACCTTAGGCCCTAAGTTTCATGACAACCTACCTAAACTCTAGTTTTTAAGGTAAAAAAATGACAAACGGAAGTTGGCTCCTAAATGAAGTGTTGCATTCAATCCTATGCTTAGGTGGTCATTTGAAATGCAGTTTTGATATTCAATTGCAGAAAATTGCATGCAATATCTGTAATTGAAGTGGCTAAATCTTAAAGTTAAATAGGAAGGTATTTAGCTATTTTCATGGTTTTGCACGAGCTGGAAGAGTTTAGGTAAGTGCCTAGGACCTTAGGCCAGCACCATAGCTATGTGGCAAGTTCAAATGCCGCCATTTTCTTAGGCCATTTGCATATTGAATTGCATAGGATTGCTTGCAACATTTATAGGTGGGATTTTAATGAGGAGCCAACTTCAGTTTGTCATTTGACAGTGTACTATTCAAAAGTAATAGTACACCTCAGAATGTCGCCAAAACTTGTGTCCTTGTATGAAAAGCAACTTAACACAAATGCGGGCAAAGATAAGTGTTTTGTTTTTAAAATATAACTACTATTATCACCTGTATTTAAAATGATCCTCCAAGCTGTCACCCCTTCAGGCATTGCTTAGAACCAACGTTATATTATGACTCCGATCGATTGGCGCGAAGAGAGACAATTAATTTGATGGTGAGTGTTACTTTAGCGGAGAGGTCGTGACATTTGAGCTGATGATAGCTTTATTTACTTTGCATTTGATCTTATTTGTGCTACGAAAAATGTCTTCATCCCCGAATTGTTTTGAAGTTGAGTCTGGGGTCGTGATTGATGAAAGTGAAACGGAAGGAAAGATTCGGGCCGATGATTTCCCGCCTTTGATGTTCTTTTATTCACGAACGCAAAGCAGCACCACTGTCTCTCGGAGATTGATTGACGATTGATTTTGAATTAACAACCGAGTTATGCTGAACCATTAATAGCTCTCCCTCCCCCACCCCCTGCGGGGCACTGTAGGCATTACCTAAGGATCTTTGTAGCGTGTCTTCGGCCCTTAGCAGTAACCACTTATGTCTTTTACTGAACTTCCTTTTATATTCTCTTTATTTCATCTTACTTTCCACCCTCTCCTATCAATTAATTCATAATGCAATTGCGAGGTTTTACTGCTGTTACACCTCTCAAACTTTATACTGTCAATTTCCGTTTTAGTTGGTCTGAAGTGCATGATTTATGTATATGCAGCCTGTCCCAAGATCTTACACATGGAACGTGTAGTTTGTCTATAATGACTATGGTTATCGACTGTTGGTTAATGTAACGTATATCGTAAGTGCGCTCTGCGTTCCTGTTAAGAAATTGCGTCTGATGAGTTTATTTTCTCTTCGTAAAAAATCTCGTATGGTAATTTTATTTCCTCTTCATCTTGTAATATATAATACTTTATAGTTCATTATCCCATTAATAAATTTAGTAAAATATTTTTATTTCCTCTCTCTCTCTCTCTCTCTCTCTCTCTCTCTCTCTCTCTCTCTCTCTCTCTCTCTTTCAGACGTTAAGACGGCCTATTAAATAAATTCCATGTCGCGTGTCTCCAAAAAATATTCCATATAATGTTTTAGTTTTCTCTATAAAAAATAAAACTTGTATAATGCTCTCTGTCCAAGAAATTTCACAGGATCTTTTTATTTCTTCTCTATCTCTCTCAAAATCTCTTGTTACAGTTTTACTTCGATGCCTCCCAGTTCCTTTACATCCATTTTTGTCGACGAATTTCAAATGCTGTCTGGAAAATTATCAAGAACCATCAAGCATGACTCGCCAATAGACGGGGCCAAAGAAACAAAATCAGAGAATAGTGTGTGAGCTGGTTTCTGGCTGAGCGAAGCCTCCTCTTCTCTCTCTCTCTCTCTCTCTCTCTCTCTCTCTCTCTCTCTCTCTCTCTCCCTCATCTTCAGGGAGGCTGGTTAAAAAAAAAAGGGTTAGTAAATTCTGCTCACAGGTTACATTATCGCCGACGTTAGCTGCTGCGAAGAGACGCAGAGGGTTAGCTTTTAAAGAACAACTTTTAATTGTGAGAGCTTCGCCGTTCATTATCTTTTTCCGAGAGGAGAATTACTAATCCTCTCTCCTCTCTCTCTCTCTCTCTCTCTCTCTCTCTCTCTCTCTCTCTCTCAGAGAACAAGGTTGAGGAAATCTTGTTAGTTGAAATCATATTGAAAATATCACGGGTGCTTCAGAGCATCTTGAGTAATACCTAACCATTAATAAAATCATAATGCGTTGAGAGTTGAAACGTTCTGTATCGTGAGTCACTCAGCTGAGTTTCAGCTTAAACGTTTCTTCGAAAGACTGCTGGCTTGATCAGGACTTCATAGAATTCACATTGAAATTGTTGGCTCTCTCTCTCTCTCTCTCTCTCTCCTTCCCTCTCCCCTCTCCTCTCCCTCCTCCTCCTCCTCCTCCTCCTCCTCATCCTCATCCTCCTCCTCCTCCTCCTCCTCTCCTCCTCCATTCAGACAAATTTGTTGCCACGTTGGTTTGCAGGCCAATTAAGCGCTTATTGCAGGGACCAAACTACAATTGAGCTATAGACAAATTTCGTAATTTATCGAGTGGTAAATAAATGTTTCAGTGGTGTCAGATAAAACATTAAGGATAAGTTATGACCTTTTTCTTGGATGTAAATCTTGGCAAGAAAAGGGTCTTATTTATTCCTCATCTTTGAAAGAGCGAGATTATTCTTCTTATAGTCTTCAATTGAAGCATTGTTATACCTGCGTATTCTGAACCTGTGGGTTATTAAAAAGTCCTGGACATTTGATAGTAAGCTTCCCGTGCGTAGTTTTGTTGGTGAGCTTTGTTGGTCCCTGGAATAACGTCAGAAATTTATGGTCAGGATCGTTAGGGTTGTAAGGAGAGTTTTATGGCGTCCGTAAATTTTATCGGCATTCAACACTTGTCGATGGCTTACATCACGTGACGATAATCTCTCCTCAGGGTGATCATTAAGTTATGAAATAAATATTCGAAAGGGAATGTGTTTGTACGCTCTATTATTTCCTTACATATGTATGCACTTTCGATTATGTATTCATCGATTACATTATTAGATATTGCTATATTATTTTCGGTTAAGTTCGACAATTCTGTAAATAAGTTTGCCATTACCTATGGAATGTCCATTATTACTCTTAGCGAAAATGTCTGGAAGGCTACATTCAACCCGTCGGTTTACTGGCTATGTCAACAAGAATTATAAAAAATCTTGAGGGAGATTTGATTAGTTTGAAATGGGTCTGGTGTAGGATTCGTTTTTTCATTCCTAGCTGCAACCACTTTCATTCCTTTAACAGAAGTAGGTACTCAGTTCAGATTCTCTCTCTTCCATCTGACTTTCCACCCTCTTTAACAATTGCTTCACAGTGCATCTGCGAGTTTTTCTTGTTACCTTTCAAACCTCTTTACTGTCAACATCCGTTTCAGCGCTGAATGACCTCATAGATCCCAGCACTCGGCCTTAAGGTTCAATTCTCTATTCCAATTCCAGTTAATTAGTAAATGTTGTCATTGTTTCTGTTATGTCAGTGGTAAGATTTCGTACATATATATTCCGCTACCAAACCTTGTCTTGAAATACGTGCTTATACCGTAGAAGTTGGAGTTGGCGGAGGTTTGTGCTCAAAATGCAGTATGAATTCTGTTGAATAATTTCTTTTTTCAGTGTAGCTTTCTTCACTGATAATTTGTTCTGAGAATAGAGAATAATTTCTTTTTTCCGCGTAGTTTTCTTCGCTGATGATTTGGTCTGAGAATAAAGAATCATTTCTTTTTTCAGCGTAGTTTTCTTCACTGATAATTTGCTCTGAGAATAAAGAATCATTTCTTTTTTTCAGCGCAGTTATCTTCACTGATAATTTGTTCTGAGAATAAATTATCAGTGAATAAATTAGGCGAGCAAAGAATTATGGCTGGATTAAAAAAATCTGATCAGCGTTCATTAGAGGCTTTACGATATTCTGTTTCCCTTCGTCTTCCTCGGGTCACATTTTGGGCGTCTTCTTAACAGGGATATCCTGTAAGGAGAGAGAGAGAGAGAGAGAGAGAGAGAGAGAGAGAGAGAGAGAGAGAGACAGGTTCTTCTTTTTATAGGAAATTCTTTTTCAAGTGAGACGGCTATGCTAACTCTTTATTAGACATGCGATTCTGCCACTAGCTGCCTCTCATCCCCCTTTTTAGCTGTCGTTTTTTCCTGCTACGGTAAAATCGTTTCGGAGAAAGGTCTTGCGCGCATGTGCGTCTTTTTTTTTGAGAGGTCAGTTTATTTGGGTTTATTTTCACTTCGTTAGCCATTAGAGATTAGATTGACGTTAAAAGAAAAGGGTACAGTGAGCCGAGTTGAACCTTAGTCCAAACGTTTTCTAACATTGGGATTCTCTCTCTCTCTCTCTCTCTCTCTCTCTCTCTCTCTCTCTCCAAAAATTACACATTTTAATTGGCATTCTCCACATATAACCAAGTTTGTGACCAAGGGTAGTTTCCCGCTTGCTGTATTGATTTTCGGCCATGGAAAGTTTGCGGAAGCTGGGTATTATCAGAAGTTTCGTGAACACGGTCGCTGGATGCAACAATCTCCCGTGATATTCAGTACATATATATATGCCAATTCGTCAATTTGTGTGTGTTGGGGGGGGGCGGTGTTGCATACATTACTATTTGTTGTCATGCGTTAATGGTAGACATTCATTTGTAGCATGAGTTAACAAGTCAAATTTTTCATAAATCTGTTAATATTTGAAATTCTATCCATGTTGATCGTGTATTGGGAATGAACGAACTTCAGTTACTTCCGTTATAAACAGCGGATGACGACTCTACCAAAGGCAGATAGATAGCTGTGGAGTCAACTGTGCCTTTGCTTTAACCTGAA
This sequence comes from Macrobrachium nipponense, assembly GCF_015104395.2. Taxonomy (NCBI): domain Eukaryota; kingdom Metazoa; phylum Arthropoda; class Malacostraca; order Decapoda; family Palaemonidae; genus Macrobrachium; species Macrobrachium nipponense. Next base: position 136,649,019 of record NC_061100.1, on the reverse strand, counting down.
TCAGGAACGAGACATGTTTCGAGAGCCTTGACTCATGAGATATTCGCTAACGGCTCTGCGTCGTTTGTTTGATAAGCGTTGTTCGTTTGGGCTCTTGCTCTTTGGTGCCGTTGCACCATGGGGTAGAGTTGTGGAGTATTTGTGTCATGGTGTTGTTGCATATTAAACTTGTCTTTGCTTCATGGTGTTGTTCTGTATTAAACTTTTCTTTGGTTCATGGTGTTGTGTATTTAACTTTTGTTTGCTTCATGCTGATGTTGTATATTGAATTTTTCTTTGCTTCATGGTGTTGTTGTATATTTAACTTTTCTTTGGTTCATGGTGATGTTGCATATTGAACTTCTCTTTTGTTCTTACTTTCCTAAAAGCTTAACTTGTTTTGATTATCGGAATGAAATCTCTCTCTCTTCTCTCTCTCTTCTCTCTCTCTCTCTCTCTCTCTCTCTCTCTCGAGCACGTATACGAGTATGTTGATTCATACATTTGGAGACTGATTCACATCCCAGTCCGTGAACGTGGAATTGGAGGAAATGGTAGTATTTGCAGAGGGACTCCGGTCAATTAAAGTTTTAGAGACGAATTCTCTCACCAGATTGAGTCGTGGAAGAGCGGAAACCCCAATTGAAGAAGTCCTATTCATGGATTTTTCAGAGTTGTTTTTTCATTAAGTTCTAAATTGATTTTCATTTTGATTCAAATTCTAGAGTGTTCTCATTGTACAGACATTTTCGACAGAGATTTTCTCGCTGAAACATTTGAAAAAGACACGGCCGTATCACGTACTTTCGTTTAATAACCCAGTTAAATCTTAAAATCTGCTTTTTCTAAGGATCCTTGAACTTTGAGAATTAAATGATCTTTCTTTGTAGGATTTGCACGAGATTGGCTAAATGTTCATTCGTCTCTCGTCCTCCTTTCTTATCTATATGTTGTTCATTTAGGTTCTGCATCTTCATCTATGGACTCGCACCGTTGATTGGTCTGTATCACTACCGGATCCAGGGGAAGATGGGGTCATCTGGCTCCGTTCCCCCCCTACCTCCCACGAAAAAATAACGACAGAATAATAATATTGAAGCTTTAGATAAGAATAACATGAGAGATATAGGAATGGGGAAAAATCTGTTACAGCTATAAAAATAAATTTGTGAGAATAATAATGGATTCGGTATTTCCTGATAGCACCGACGACTGCTGTCCATTCATAATTCCTACTTAATATATATTATATATATATATATATATATATATATATATATATATATGTAAATGTATGTATGTGTGTTTGTGTGTACTGTCTAATAGAAAATTGTTCCGGAACCGCTAGTGGTCTATACATGAGCTGGCAGTCCAGTAAAATTTTATTCATTTTTATACGTGAAGTGAATGAACTATTTGTACCATGATTGGCCTCATCGTAAAATTGGAATGATCTGTCAGTCAACAAACATGGATTGATCGATGTAAGAGAGTGGATTACTTTCTGTGATCATCGGTTAATGAAGATGCCCATTCACCACTGATTTGGTCTCCCTTCGTGGTAACACTTTATTTTTCGAAGTGGGCTGATCTTTTCTCGCAAACATACATTGGTTGCGCTAATTATTAATTTGAAAAATGCTGCTAATGAAATGGTACTGTTTTGGATTGACGTTCATTCATATGGATACAGGATTGTTCGCTCATTTTAGTGGATTGAACATCAAAATGGAATGAGATCGTTTGGGTAGTATTGCGAAGTGATCAAATCTGCTTGTGAATAACGTGACCAGTTGATATTTATGAATATGGACCAATTGATTACTCTGAACTCGGCTGCCCATGATTTTGTTCCCAGCTTCTTAATACAGTGAATTTCTTACCTGCCAACTGGAGTTGTGCCTCCTTCAGACAGGAGGTTGTCACGTATCGTAATATAACCCATTTATGAGGGTGGCACCGGATGGCCTTTTTTTTATTTTTTTTTATTTTGCATTGGGGGCTTTTCAGGAATTTAGTACTTCATCTGTGATTGCTTAATGAAACCCTGTATCCCCTTTATAAGCAATAAAAATAATGTATAACTACCATATGGCACATCCTCAAAGCACTAATGCCAAAAGAGAGAGAGAGAGAGAGAGAGAGAGAGAGGGGACTAACCCTTCCCGTATAAACGCTTAAAATGCCAAAGATTTCTTGCCTATTCCATAGGTTTCATCGAGGGAACATCTGGAGCAGTGTCTTGCATATAGACTCGAGAGGTCTGAAGTGTAGGTATAGCGGATGAGGGTTGAAAGGTCGGGCCTACACCTAATGATGAAGATTGAAGTGGTTGATCTCATCAAAGGAACGACTTCTGACTAATTAGGCGTGCCCGTTTAGGTCATCCTATCTCAAGGGTAATTGGCTCTGTTCCTTTAGACATCGTCCGTATGATTTGAAGCTAAGGATCAGTTCCCATCCTTTGATTTCGAGGTTTGCTGCTTCCTATTGGGACTTGACGCTCCCAAGAATTCTTTTATCATTTACTTCCTCTCTGCAGCAGTAGCAAGAATTGTCTTATACGAAGTTAGGTCGTGTCGTTCTTTTAGTTGTTGCAAGTTAATGGGCGTGCAGAAGCCGAGTGTGGAAGTTACACCCTTTTCACTGCTGTTTCTTAATTAGTTAGAGATGTCTTGGAAGTCGCTTGAGGAAGGTGTCTCTTTTGCCCTCTTATTTAGCTCAGTGGGTAGAATGTTCGCCTCACTTGCAGATGGGAGAGGGACTGGATTTGGCCTCTGCTGACCTGACTATTGAATTATTTATATAGTAGTAAAAATACGAGTGGCTGACTAGACTGTGTGAGATATATTTAGATAAAGTAATTGCTCAGTTGTATGAAGAAGGTTCAATGATATTGATGATTATAAGGATTACAGGGGATGGTGTAAATTAATATCTCAAGTAATACTTGATGTGCCATGAATTTAAACACTGTTTCCTTTTCTTTTGTAAGGTGTAATGCCGCACAGTTTTCTAGAAGTGTTGCTCCAGCTGTGACAAAATTCCGGAATGGTCTTTTTGTCATGTAGTGGGATTGTCGGAAATTCAGAATTTGAAATTGAATGCAGATATTTTATTATGTTATTGTTTTATTCTTTATCAATTTCTTTATTCTTTATTTCTCTTATATTTTACTCTTGCGCTTGCACTTCTCTACTAAGCTATTAATAATAATAATAATAATAATAATAATATTATTATTATTATTATTATTATTATTATTATTATTATTATTATTATTATTATCATCTTTGTGCGGAAAGTCAGACAGATGGCAGAAGGATTAATAGGTGAAGAACAGAATTAGTCTGAACCAGGAAGAGGGCATGTTAATGAAGATGTTTGCTCTGAAAACGTAATGGAAGAATTTTGAAAGCAAAGGAAAATGCTCTGCAGACACAGATTGAACAGAAACGGCAAAATATAGAACTAGCAAAGAAGTTGTGTAACTGCTTCTTGAGATTGGAGTTTGTGGGGGATTTTAAGCTGGAGAGGGACTTGTTTGAATGTAAAAGTAGGGCTTAGACAAATGTTTTTTTTTCGTTATGGTTACATTATATCTTCACGGACGGATCGATGTGGGAAGTCCAACAAAAGACTCAGCGGCGTGGTTGGTATGGTATTAGCGTCCCACCTCGGTGGTCGCGGGTTCGATTCTCGGCCATTCCATTGAAGAGTGAGAGATGTGTATTTCTGGTGATAGAAGTTCACTCTCGACGTGGTTCGGAAGTCACGTAAAGCCGCTGGTGCCGTTGCTGAATAACCACTGGTTCCATGCAACGTAAAAGCACCATACAAACAAACAAACAAACAAAAGACAATAAATGTAAAGGGGAAAGTTGTGTGATAAGATAACTGATAATAATTGGAATGTCAAGTGACTGATGATTACAGGTGATACAGTACTGATTCGGGATAGCGAAAAGGAAATAAAAAACAGCAGTTGTAAAGACAACTGGAAGAGTATGGCGGTTTTTGGCAACTGGAATAGCTGAGTGTAAATGTAAGCAAGAGTAAGTTTATGAAGGTTAGTGGAAACCATGAAGATATATCAGCTTTATATAGAACCAGTTTCCTCCTAAGAATTGTAAACATAGAACTCATTTCCTCCTAAGTATTGTAAACATAGAACTCATTTCCTCCTAAGAATTGTAAACATAGAACTCATTTCCTCCTAAGAATTGTAAACATAGAACTCATTTCCTCCTAAGAATTGTAAACATAGAACTCATTTCCTCCTAAGAATTGTAAACATAGAACTCATTTCTTCCTAAGAATTGTAAACATAGAACTCATTTCCTCCTAAGTATTGTAACTTGAATGATATCTTGGAGTCTATTGATATAAGGGTTACAGTATAGCGCAATAGCAGTGGATACGAAAAAAAAAAAAACGTATTTTTGAGGATAAATCTTTCCTAATTAAACACCGGGTTATGATGTGCATGAATCTCATCTATAATTATTTCAGATCATCCAAGGTTAGGCAAGAAAGAAGGTAATTATGCCTCCTAAAGTATTCCGATAAAAGCAATTTGCATGTAAATTTGTTAGCGGCTTTTGTTCAGTTTTTCTCTTAATTGGCTTTTTGTTCATTTTTTGCTCAGCTTCCAAATACCTTTGACAAAGATTTTCATTCGCTGAATTCTAATTTCCATCGAGACTGCCTCGACGAAATAAGCGTTACTTTGGATTCTTTGTGTCGAGATAATTCTCTCTCTCTCTCTCTCTCTCTCTCTCTCTCTCTCTCTCTCTCTCTCTCTCTCTCTCACACACACACATTGTACCCTAGTGGTTGGAATGTATTAGGTAATTGATTCTGAACACTTGGCGCATCATTGTACTCTTATTATGTAAACCCGTGGCCCAGCGCCGTAGCCATTAATCATAGATGAAGCGCAGCGAATTTCCATCCCAACTTTCTGGGAAGGAGAAGGAAATCAAGTTGGCGATGGAGAGAAGGCAAAGTTTTGTGGGCGCAATTTCCTCGAGTCATGACTTGACTAATGATGGTACAACTTGATTCTTCTTCCTGAAGGAAAGTACGGAGTTGTTTAGAGAAGTTAGGGACAGAAGAGAAGAAACTGGAAGGTAAGAGAAAGGATTGTTTTTTTTTTTTTTTTTTTTTTTTTTTTCAAAAGCTTGATGAAGCCAACCTTGCGAATAAGGGACTCAAAAAAGTGCTTTGCCGTATTATGAATTTCAGATGGCGATTTCTTCCACTCCGATTGCCAATTCTTCAGCCTACACAATTTTCTATATATGCGTATATAGTCTTGAGAAACTCCAGTTCAAGAGAACGTGCTGGAGAATATTATTCCTTACCATTTGAAAGATACCGAGGAATCCTTTCTCCGTTTCATGTAATTTCATCCATTTGTGTTCGCTCTTAAATTGAGTCATTTTTGACCAGGGACATTACTGATTAAGAGGAGAGCACTGTGGATGTTGTGCTAAGAAAAGGAACGGTTCCAAGAAGAAGAAAGAGAGAGAGAGAGAGAGAGAGAGAGAGAGAGAGAGAGAGAGAGAGAGAGAGAGAGAGAGAGAGAGAGAATGTTCTAAGGCAAGAAGTCATGGCAGAATAAGGCTTGGCCTTTTGTCTGGGCATTAGGCTGATGACAGATTACCGGGAAATTAATGTACCGTCTCAGAACACGCTCACGCACTTACACATGCACACACATACACGTACGCACGATCAAAATTATAAGACGTAGTTGATAGGGCTTTAAAACTGTTGATATAAAATATCAATACATTACTTGATATTGAGGATAATTTGGTGGGATGGAGAGTTCCATAGCTGATCGGTACATGAAGATTTAGAAGTAACCGGGAAAATCAGTTAAACACATGAAATGGTTCTCGAAGACAGGTTACGTAAAGTTCTTTCTGAATCCATCGTGTAACCGTGTCAAGTCAGAGATCTGCAGATTCGAGTGGATGGAAAGGATATGCATTTGAGTTGGCTTTTGAGCGATGTATTAGTTCCTCATTGGAAGAGAGGGTTGCGTACTCGCCTATCAGTTTGGTTGCCCGAGTTCGCACCCTGCTGCCACCGATGCGGAATCAGAGAAATTTATTTCTGTTAATTAGAAATTCGTTTCTCGATATAATGTGGTTCGATCCCACAATAAGCTGTAGGTCCCGTTGCTAAGTAACCAATTGGTTCCTAGCCACGTCAATAAAAATTTCAGCCTTCGGGCCAGCCTTAGGAGAGCTGATTAAACTAAGATGTACTCAACTTGTAACTACCATCCAGAAAACATGTTTACTTTCCCTTCGTTTTGTGGCCTGTTGTCTTTTTATCAGGAATACGTGAAAACTGTCGCAAGGATCTTAATAAAACTTCGTGAAAGCATACATTGGGTGACCTCATCCACGCAGTAAACTTCGTTGGGTATTGGTAGAATTATTTTCTCCTATTAAAATCATCCTACACTTGAGTCGATATCCAAAAATATTCGTTTGGAGGGAGTTGCCCCTGAACGCCTCCTTCAAATTTTATATAAATCCGCTCCATTAACCATACTTGTTATTATTATTGACATTTCTGTATAACTGATCATCTGTAACAGGAACAAAGGTCATTGATATCGAAGATGAAGTAATGAGATCTTTAACATTTTAATGAACTCTTCCATACAAAGTCACTCATTTGTAAAAAGAACAAAACAGAAACATATGCAAGTACACAGCGCCTCAGTGGCGTGGTTGGTATGGTGTTGGCGTCCCACTTCGGTGGTCGCGAGTTCGATTCTCGGCCATTCCATTGAGGCGTGAGAGATGTGTATTTCTGGTGATAGAAGTTCACTCTCGACGTGGTTCGGAAGTCACGTAAAGCCGTTGGTCCCGTTGCTGAATAAACACTGGTTCTATGCAACGTAAAAACACCACACAAACAAACAAACATAAGCAAGTACAATACGAACAAGAAGTTGTATTAAGAAGTTGAACACAAATACTTGAGCAAGAACTTAATGTAATCAGATTCATAATGACTGTGTTTCTGAAAATATTAGGTTGGGACCTCAATTCTCTGAAAACATTGTCGACAGGTTCTCCAAAATCTTGGGAAAATTGCTTTCAAGATAGGATGGCCCCAGTCAATTTCATGTGCAATAATTCAATATGTGAAGGGTAAAGCAGCTGAGGCTTGCTCAACTTTATCAACAGAAAATTGCTTTAGTTTATTAGCCTGGCGTTAAGCTGTTGTAGGTAGGCTTTTATACTTCAATTGATGCTATAAGAAATTGATATGTCAAATTTTTATAGACTTCTGAGAGAGAGAAACATGATTTTACGTATTACAAAATGGTAAAAAGGTTAAGCAGACTTCAGATAAAGGAAGATATAAGCAATGTTTTATTTATTTTATTTTATTTTATTCATTTATTTATTTATTTATTTATTGACAAACTTAACAGTGTAAGGCAGTAGGTGCTTTGCAGGAAGTACATGAAGCTGGAGATGTAGAAGATAATTAATTTTTGCTTCGAAAGTAGTTGTATTAGGTAGGCGCTAAAAGCCTGCGGCTTCAAACCTAGCATATTTTTCCCGCTAATTTGTATCGAGGGAAACTAGGAACAAAAGTCCATGATGAGGTCATCTATTGAGATTCCTTAAAGAAAAGTCGATTTTTCTGTACATTAAATGGTAAGGGGGTGCTAATGGCTTCTTTTGAATGGTGGTTCATTAACCGACATCTGACAAGTGTCATAACCGCTATCGTGACATCATGGTTACTGCAGTGGAGTATATAGTAGCTATATTTGTTGATAGGTAGTTGCATGTTTGTATTAATTTAACTGACTGTTGATAATTAGTTGTATATATTCATGTTTGCATTCTGTGATCTCTTCTCCCTTTTCAAATATGGGCATTCTGTTCTCTCTCTCTTCTCTCTCTCTCTCTCTCTCTCTCTCTCTCTCTCTCTCTCTTTGTGTACTTTATATAGTATATATATATTTTTTTAATTTGAAAAATCATTAACACTCATAGCAGGATTTAGGTGGTGTGAAGTCGTTCCAGCGTCGTGGGCTCCCCTTCCTTGCCCTTACCCCCCGCCCCCGCCCCCGCCCTCCTATGGTCTTCGTCTTGAATGGCGTCTAACGAACCGTTCGAGTACTAATGGGGATCTTGAAGCACCGCTGGTTCGCTGTGTCGGTGGCCGCAATTGAACCAGATATGGAACTTCAGAACCCTTAATCCGAGACGTGTTTTCTGTTATTTTGTTTATCTTGTGGTTGTTTGAGTCTTCGTGATTATGATTAATAATCAAATGGAGTTTTTTTTTTCTATCTCCCTCACTTCTGATTTTGTAATTATTATTAATAACTGACAGAATTTTACCTCTGCATCTCATTTTTATAGTAGTGACTAATAGTTAAAAGAATTTCCCTCTCTCTCTCTCTGATTGATTTGATTTTGTTGTTATTGTTAGTAATTGAAAGAATTTTATGTGTTTCGTTTTGTGGTAGTAGATAATTGAAAAGAATCTCTCTCTCTCTCTCTCTCTCTCTCTCTCTCTCTCTCTCTCTCTCTCTCTCTCTTGCATGAAAATCTTCGAAACTTTGAAATTTTAATTGCAGCGTAACATATTTATATACACTCAGACTTTATGCTTGCTTAATTTTACACGTATACATAACGTTTGTATCAATATTTGCCAAAGTAAAGACATCGGTTGGATGTCTGTGAACGAGAGGAGATTGATACAGTCTTGGATCTAGATGCTGAAATCCATATGGACCGGCCATTTCAGTTGTAGGCTAGAGTGAAGGTTAAATATGGGTAGCCTATAACATTTCGGAACCTTTGGGTCCTGTATTGGAGTTGGAAGGGGAAGAGGAATTGGTAGGGAGGATATTGAAGAGAGAGAGAGAGAGAGAGAGAGAGAGAGAGAGAGAGAGAGAGAGAGAGAGAGAGAGAGGAGTTGTGAAAATCGAAATAAAAGTACAATTGTAAACGCTAGATTATGAACAAACTCATATTATAACATTTTTAGTCTTCGAACATTTAATGTCGAAATCATTTTTTGTGGTGCATTGTGATAGAATTATGAATGTTAAATGAAGCCAGTGGTAAAAGGGTTCCAGGTTCCGGTCTTTGTCACAATTTTTTCGATCAGAATACCCGCCACTGAACAGAGAATTTTGACAGGCCTTTTTAACTCGTGTATATCTCGTTCGATCAAATTTGAATATTAGGTTTATTTCGTGGACGGATACTTTTGAACATTGAACTTTTGGTTATATTTTGTGGAACATTTAGAGGCAACTGCCCAATTTAATAAGAAATTGCAGTGACTGAGGTGGCGCTTAGGAACTTCGTACCTCACCTTCGATGAAATGTGAGTATTTTTTCTTTATTTCGAAGCTATGCCAGGCCAAATAGATAGGCAAGATCAGAGAATGGAAAAGAGCAAGAGTAAAGAAAATACCAGGTCTGATGATTATGGCAAATTGAATTTTTTTTTAATTTTTATTTTTTTTTTATTATTTTTTTTTTTATTGAACCCTAAATGCAGGTTGACCTGGGATGCGATGCTACTTCACACTTCTGTTCCTGAAGCTGAGTGATAGCAATTGTTTCGCTATTTTATTTTGTTCTGTACTGCTGACTCCACTTGGAATCTTTGTGAGAGAGGTCAAGTTTTTTCATTTTCTTTTCGAGTGTGACTTTTCAAATTTCACTGTGAAACGTAAGAACAAATTTTACAAAATTGTGAGACAGGACTGGAGTCTAACAACCTCTTTCAAATATTTGAGAAACGGACGACTAACTTACTGAAGTCACCCCATTTAATGGTTGTATTATATATATATATATATATATCTATATATATATATATATATAATATATATATATATATATAAGCTTAAATTCCTTTTAGCTCAACAGTTTCGGCCTCCTCTGGCCCTTATCCAGAGCTGTTTCTCGACGGTAACCTCGTATATCTATCTTCGTGAAAAGGAAGACTAGAACCCCAGAACACACACACACACACACACACACACACACACGACCAACACACACACAAATATATATATTAATATATATATTATTATATATATATATATATATATATATATAATTATACAATAACTGTTGATAGGTAAATAGAAGTGTAAACAAAGTACGCTTTAGTAATTAATCTTGATTATAACAAATTTTTTTTTTTTTTCATTTCAGGTAAGTGTGCGATACCTGCTTGGTCGGAAAACGCTACTACACTTCCTATTTCCCCACTGGTGATTCCTATTCGGCCAAATTTGGCACCGTTCATTTTTGGGGGGGAAACGGTAAGCTGTAAGTACAGTGCTAACCTTCCAGGCCTTGAGGGAACGCTTCCAGTTTGACACTTGATTAAGTTTTCGTCGCTTTTCGAAGAGTCCAATTCGTGAAGAGATTTCAGAAATAAATGTTATTTTCGAGCTCTATTGAGGAATTTGCAGTTTCAAATATCGTAACCATTACGTAAATATGTTTATGTATGTGTACTTTGTATTTGCGTAGTAGCTGGCCCGTTGGTATACTGGTTAGGGTCTTGGTATGCCACTCAGATGTCGCGGGTTCGCGTCTTCCACATTGTGATGAAAAATGACTGGTTCCGGTATCATGATCAGTTACTACTGCTGCAGTGTGGGGTCTGCGGTGGGAGGTTGAAACCAACACGCAAGTCAATGGCCCCTATGTGCTTGTTCCATGTGAATAGGTTTTATCTACTTGAGTAAAAAATGAATATAGTGTATTTGTGCAGGGTAGCCATCGATTTGAGTGTTTGTTTATTTTTTATAAGACCCATTTGTGTGCAGTCGGACTAAACAAAGCAGAATTCTTTCAGGAGAGAGAGAGAGAGAGAGAGAGAGAGAGAGAGAGCGTTTACTGCAATTAAGAGGTGAAGATTTATCAATTTTCGCTCTCTTCTCACTCTCCCTCCCTCTGCTCGTTTGCTTGTAAATGTATGCGAGCATGTGCGCGTTATTGATCAGATTCAAATGAAGTGAGGGTGTTCATTCACACGATCTGAACATTTCACTCTTCTGCTTTGTTTTCCCTTCCGAGTTTGTAAGGACACGTGTTAATAGTGCGAATAAGAATGGGGGGTTCTATTCATAAGTGCGGGGGAGCAGGTTGGTTAGTGCTGACTGTTCAAGTGTGCGTAATTTCGAATGCGCCGTGTTTGTGCTCGCGTGCGCACGTGTACACATGTAATATATAATGCGTATGTATATATAATATATGTCTATATATATATATATATATATATATATATATATATATTATATATATATATATATATATGATGATTTACGTCTACGCTTAAAAAATGATAATAGATGCATGTGCTTTCATTAAAAGGTGAACTTCTGCCTATTATTTTCTTGCTGTATTCACACACACACACACACACACACACTTCGTGAGTGGAGTTGCGGAGTGGCATGAATAACGTTCTCATATTGAGAGAATGATTAAAGTAAAATGATGTCCGGTGAATGAGCGTAGTGGTGTAAATTATAGGGATGTGTAGAACACCTGTCCCGTATTTGGAAAGTTTCATGAATATTAATGAGTCTGTTTAATCAAGTAAGTTTTACTACTACGATTCCCCTTGAATGACAAATTTTCCAGTTTTACCCCGTTATGGAATCTCTCTCTCTCTCTCTCTCTCTCTCTCTCTCTCTCTCTCTCTCTCTCTCATTCTTAGCGCAGTGCTGGGGGCTGCAAAACCAAAGCTTGGCTGTTCGGTGACTCATGCCACGCAGAGAGGTTGCAATCCAGTTATTATCCTTCTCCGGTATCCTGCAGGAGTGAAATGCGTGATTGCCTTTATCCTCGAGGGGAAATGAGAAGCCCATTTGCCCATTCAGGGATATTTCTTCTCACGAAAGTATTGGCAACCATCTACTTAGAGCGCTTCTTCCTTTTACTGCATTCTATCTGTACTTTAAAACTTTAAAACTTCCTTTTAATGCATTCTATCTGTACTTTAAAACCATTGGGCCTTCGTAGTGTAAGCGGTGTCCAGAGAGGGGTGTTTACTGTCACGCAGTTGCCAACTTTCCTTTATGGAAGTAAAGTTTGATTACTGAATGAATGTAAAGCAAAGAAATTTGAAACTGTCCAGATGAACACTGTGTGCTTAGTACTATATGCTGCACAGGAACTGAATTGTTGAGAACTTTAATATTTATATATATATATATATAGTATATATATATATATATATATATATATATCTATATATAATATATAGATATGCTTAAAAATCACAGTATGTGCACGTGACTTCATTAAATAAGCGAATACCACAGGAAAATAATAGTCAGAAATCCAAGAGCTTTCGTCTTTATTAAAGACAATGTTAAAGACAAAGCGCTTGGATTTCTGACTAACATTTTCCTGTGGTATTCGCTTATATATTATATTATATTATATATAAATATATATATATAGATATATATATATATATATTCATATATATATATATATATATATATATATATATATATATATATATATATATATAATATATTTATTTCCATTTACTCCTACATACAACATACAATACATACGTACATTCGTACTTACTAAGAAATCACAAAAGCAAAGCACGTGATTTTCTTTATTAGCTGAAGTTACTAGTAAGTTTAGAAGAGAAAAGACTGAATGCCAAGTACTTCCGTGTATTTACCACATCTTCGGACCTCGGATATTTGTTAAATTACCGAAAGTACTTGGCACTCTGTCTTTTATTTTTTTAAATTTCCCAGTATCTTCAGCTAATATAATACATATAAATAAATTTCTGACTCAACACGGGGCCGAATCCCGGTCCTTCGAGTGAGAGGCCAGGGTTCGGGCCGGTGGTGAGTCAGATATATTTCTGTGAAAACACTTTCTGGTGTGGTAATTTCCAATCTATATATATATATATATTATATATATATTATATATATATATATATATATATATTGTGTGTGTGTGTATTTGTGTTTGCATTGTCCTAGACAAAGTAATGGATGGTTATATCTTGTAGTTTTTACCTCCAACACAGCTTGATTAATCTCGGTAGCGCTAGGAAGATAAGAACTTATTGTTGTACCCTTTACTTATACTTTCAGGCTTTTATTTTTCCTATTTGCATACGTCCAATGTAGAAGGCAATTGATGCCACTCTCTCTCTCTCTCTCTCTCTCTCTCTCTCTCTCTCTCTCTCTCTCTCTCTCTCTCTCTCCTTCTGCAAAGTATTCAGGAAGAGCAATTGCAGTAAAAGCTGCCTTTTCCTCAGACAAACGACGAAAGTTTGTTATCATCCATTCAGCATGACTGGTCAAGAATTGTGATGTATATACAGTACAAGATACAAGTCTCTCTCTCTCTCTCTCTCTCTCTCTCTCTCTCTCTCTCTCTCTCTCTCTCTCTCTCTCTCTCTTATCAGACAAATGCGAAATGAAGAAATTCTGGTGTTTGCTGTCATTTCTTTCTTTCTTTCATTCTCTCTTGTTTTTAGGGATATTGTTTAGTAATGAAATTTATCCATACGTACACATGCTGTGGTTTTGTATAATTGAGAGTAAGGATTACATTTCCCTGTTGATAGTCTCTGCAGCTATTATCGTCGTTTTATGGAGATAGCCATGGTGCATAGGTCATTAGAGGGTATTATAATTTTTTTTTGCTAGTAATTAATAAATTATAGTGCTAAGGAAAGGCATGGGTAAAGGTATAGACTAACAACAGAAGTAAATTTTCCCACAAAATTTGTTGTTGCTAAAAGGAGCCTGTTCACAGAACGTTATTTTTATCAGTTTTTATCCGTTATTTTTATCAGTTTTTATCCGTCGCCGAGTAAGCAGGAAGTCGAAATAACTATGCTATAGTACGCAGTTAAAAGCCAAATGACGACCCACATACCTGTCGCACGTGTGATGCGAACGAGGTCTTTTGGGCGTCACATCGTATAAAAAAGAAGAAGGAAAAAAACTGCATGAAAGCATGAACAAGCAAAAATGTTAGTCGCATTTTTCACCGAATAGCGATACAACAACTATCGCAAAAGGGGACGATGACCGACAAATGTAATGGCGTGTTTGCGAGTAATCATCGTCATCATCTAATTATCCGCAATTGTTGTTTCTGTTCAGTTCGTGGATGGACGTGAGAGGGCTTGTAATGCATACATGCGGGTGACGATGACCTCTCTCTCTCTCTCTCTCTCTCTCTCTCGTGTGACTTCTCCAATGGCTCATTGGGCCAATCCATCATGAGGCGTCTTCAGTTCCTCAGGGCTTCAATTGCTGTGATGTGTTTTAGCCATTACTTACCTTCCGCACCGTGGGCTCGCCTGAAGGAACTTCTCGGAAGAAATGAAAAACGTTGTTCTGTTGGTAGCTGTTGTCTCTGAGATTAATGGAAAAGCTTCTGTCAGCTCGTGAGGTATAGTGGTCAAGCTCACAGCTGGGTGGCGTGGTTGGTTTGGTGTTTGCTTCTCACCTCGGTGGTCGCGGGTTCGATTCTCGGCCATTCCATTGAGGAGTGGGAGATGTGTATTTCTGGTGATAGAAGTTCACTCTCGACGTGTTTCGGAAGTCACGTAAAGCCGTTGGTCCCTTTGTTGAATAACCAGTGGTTCCATGCAACGAGGAGGGACAGATAGGCAGGTTTCAAAAACTTCCAGTATGCTCTGTTTATTTAGGTTTTTAGTAGTTAGACAACTGTCGTGGGTCTCACTGAGGGTGGAGGGAGTGAGGTAAAGAAAGAGGAAAAACTAGGTGTGAATGTTCATTGCTCCGTCAAAATATATACTATCATAACGGGAAGGCCTCGACAAGGTAGAATGTAGCGAGGTTAAACCATTCATAAGATTCTCTCTCTCTCTCTTATTAGTCATAATGACTAAATGCCACGACATGCTCTTGGAATGTATGACGTTATAACCGAAAAATTGTATGCGTCGCCTAAAAATCCGCGTACTGATTAATTTAATAGTGGCGTGATCGGTATGGTCTTGGCCTGTCACTTCTGTGGCCGCGAGTTTGATTCTCGGGCGAGAGGTGTGAGAGATGCGTATTTCTGGCGAGAGAAGTTCACTCTCGACGTGGTTCGGAAGTCACGTAAAGCCGTTGGTCCCGTTGCTGAATAGCCACTGGTTCCATGCAACGTAAAAACACCATACAAACAAACTAACCTATTAATTTAGGTGTTTTAGTTAGATGACTGTCTCGGCGTGAGTGGAAGGGGTGAAGGAGAGAAACGAGAGAAAACTAGATGTTCGTGTTCATTGCTCTGTCAAAATATGTACCATCATAATAGGAGGGCCTCGACAAGGTAATTGTCGCCCCAGTGATGTGAAAGTAAACCATTCATTAGACTCTCTCTTGCGGTTATTTGTTTTTTTTTTTTTGTTATTAGGATTAATAATCAAATGGAGTTTTTCTCTAGCTCCCTTCACTTCTGATTTTGTAGTTATTATTAATCACTGACAGAATTATATCTGCATCTCGTTTTTGTAGTGTTGGCTAATAGTTAAAGGAATCTCTCTCTCTCTCTCTCTCTCTCTCTCTCTCTCTCTCTCTCTCTCTCTCTCTCTCTCTCTCTCATTAGTTAAACTGACTAAATGACACGACATGCCCTTGGAATGTATGACGCTATAACCGAAAAATTGTATGCTCTATTATGTTTCTGATGAAGATTTTTATTATCATTACAGGACATTACAAATGTTACATAATTCTTGTAGGTCTTAAAAATTAAAATAAATTACTTTTTTTTTCTGATGCTATTAATTTCGAAAATTGTTATAATTCTTAATCATATGAATAGTCTTTTAAAATAAATTACTTGAAAGCTGGTCCTCATTCACTTTTTTTTCTGTTGCTATTAAATTCGAAAATTGTTATAATTCTTAATCATATGAATAGTCTTGCACATGCGTTGTTCCTTGAGTCTGTTTAATTAATATACGGGTTTTATTGACAGTCACATAGTTATTAGTTTTGTTTGTGCGTTTGATATATACTTGCTGTTTTGCATGATAGTTTATCATGGGTTTATTGTTCTTGCTGAGTTCCATATCATGATGTGCGGCTGGTCGTCAGGTCGTCAAGGTTAGGTAACGTTGCGTCCCGTCACTTCTTTAGTATATGTATATAAATATATGTGTGTATATATATATATATACCTATATAATATATATATATATATATATATATATATATATATATATTGAGAGATGAGATAGAGAACGAGAGAGAGAGAGAGAGAGAGAGAGAGAGAGAGAGAGAGAGAGAGAGAGAGAGAAATACTGCAAGAAGATATAATATAAATAAACATTATTATTGAAGAATTTTAGTATCGAAGGAAGAGTAAAGAACGAGCAAGCGGTCGCCAGGCACGAGATTGATCGTGGGCGGAAGTGGGTTGGGTTATTACTCGTACTTTCAAAAAAAAAAAAAGAACAAAAATCCACAGCGTTCCTGGTTTTTGGGTGGGTGTTAAGGCGGGGTTGTAGCTTTGGTGGAGTACTTAGGGCATGGGGTCAGGAGCTACTTCATCCCTAGAGACGAACACCAAATTATATATATGTATATATAATATTATATAATATATATAATATATTATATTATATATTGTATGCCATATATATAATTATATAATAATATTTATAATTATTATATATATAATATTATATATGTAATGCATATATATAATTAAATAATAATATATCTATATATAGAGAGAGAGAGAGAGAGAGAGAGAGAGAGAGAGTATATATTGTATTTCATCATTTGCCTTTTAGGAACGCCTATCACATATAACTTCCTTGTTTTTGTTTTCACTGGCAATAACAGTCGAATGATTCCTTTTAATATCAGTGGTAATCGAACTGCATGATAATGCACCCACAATATATATGTCTGTGCAACATCCTCATTATTAACACTCTACCCATAAAAAAAAAATGAAGCAAATACCTTCCGCTCGTGCTTGTTCTAAACAGTGTTGAAAGTGATCTCCAGTGTTACTGAGCGACACTCGCGTGTTGATTCCAATTTCCAACCCTGCCGTCTGAATCTCTCCCTTATCCCCTTATGGGGCGGACGTGTTCCTCGAACTCGCATTTGACTTCGAGGGATTTGCGTGAGAAAGGGAATGGAGGGAATCAATACTCACGCCTTTAATTAGCATCGAAGCTAATTTGTAGTCGGGCTGCACGCCATTGGTGGATTGCCATTTTCAGCGTCAGTTTCAGTCCCTTGGAGACAGACAGACCCTCGTCATCACTTCCGTCGGATATGTGTCGATTTTTTTTTTATATTGAACACGGGAGGGTTACTTGTTAGGTTAGGCATGGAAAGGTCTTTAATAATACTACTCTGTTGATATTACTGAGATTGTTAATTACAGTAGGTGTGTATGGGTTAGTTTATGTTACTTCTCTGTTTAAATTACTACGACGGTTAATAACAGTGGTTGTGGCACCATACCGTAACCGTTACAGATTTTTATTTCATGAAATTTGTTCATGTTACTGAGCAAGATGATGACGTTAAATCCTTATCTAAGAAACAAAATAAAAGCTGAAACGAAGTTCTGTAATGGAAACAATATATTTATTTTTTATGTTGATTGGTGACTCGAGGTTTGAACTAGTTGAAGCAAAAATGACCAAATTTGAACGACAGAAGTGTTGGAAATTAAGAATAAGTCGTTAGTTTTTTTAAAACCACTGACCTTAGAATAACTTTTTTTTCGCTTTTCTCTATGATTTCTTATTAGACAAAATACTGATCATATATGAGATTACTTGTGGAATGAAAGAACCTTAGATAAGAGACCCAAATCTATGGTGGAATCGTATAGCCACTACTCAGTTTGCCCTACTTGACCAGAGCACTCGTTTAGTGTTATAGTCCTAAGTGTTACTTCACACACACCTCTTTTGCGCATTCTGCTGTTCTCTCTCTCTCTCTCTCTCGCTCCTCAGTGGCGTGGTTGGTATGGTGTTTGCGTCCCACCTCGGTAGTCGCGGGTTCGATTCTCGTCCACTCCAGTGAGGAGTGAGAGATGTGTTTCTGGTGGTAGAAGTTCACTCTCGACGTGGTTCGGAAGTCACGTAAAGCCGTTGGTCCCGTTGCTGAATAACCACTGGTTCCATGCAACGTAAAAACACCATACAAACAAACTCTCTCTCTCTCTCTCTCTCTCTCTCTCTCTCTCTCTCGGGCACGCCCTTTACTTCCTGTGAGCTCGCCCAGAGGTGAAGGAAAGTTATCTCCTCCATCTTCGTTGTTGAGCTGTGTAGGTCGTATATCACACCTTGGAGAAAACGATACTCTCTCTCTCTCTCTCTCTCTCTCTCTCTCTCTCTCTCTCTTTCGTCATCCCTTAGCGGATAGAGACTTGTTACTTTCGTGGGGGAAATATTTTCACCCTCTACCCTACATTTCCTTGTTTGGTTGGCATTCTGTGGTATGTTGTTCATTCTTCCTGGTTTTGGGTAATGAAGGAATGTATCCTCATGTTTTGAAATTAAACATCCTTATTTTATTTGGTGCTTTCACCGCCTGTTTTTGTGTGTGAAAGGGCAGGACAGTCCTGGATGCCGGACATTTTTAATTACGGGATATTGATCCACGGGCGAAATATTTTGATTGAAGGATTCGCATCGATGAATGTTATTTTAATCGAGCGAGTGAGTTCATGATTCATCCATTATAGTTCGTGCGACACGGTTAAGCGTTTGTGTTTGATCC
Source organism: Macrobrachium nipponense (assembly GCF_015104395.2). Lineage (NCBI taxonomy): Eukaryota > Metazoa > Arthropoda > Malacostraca > Decapoda > Palaemonidae > Macrobrachium > Macrobrachium nipponense. Next base: position 136,630,235 of record NC_061100.1, on the reverse strand, counting down.
TGTTACACAATTCGTGTTAATTCCGTGGATTAAAGTTGTGTGCCCTCTGGGAGCGGCGGGACCATCTCTCTCTCTCTCTCTCTCTCTCTCTCTCTCTTCCTCTCTCTCTGTGCCTTATCTTCCTGCCACCCCCTTTAACACCCTTTTTTTCCTTTCTCGAATTGTTCTCGCCTTGTTCTTTTCCGTTTTCCCATCAGAGTCTTTTTAAAAGCTACTAGTCGTTTTAGTGTCCGGTTTCATTAGCCTTTGCATGTAAGGCTGCATGTAATCACGGGAGCTCTCTCTCTCTCTCTCTCTCTCTCTCTCTCTCTCTCTCTCTCTCTCTCTCTCTCTCTCTCTCTCTCACACATATATCTATCTATCTATATATATATATATATATATATATATATATATATATGTGTGTGTGTGTGTGTGTGTGTGTGTGTACATTTTTATTTGAATAATAAACTCATATTAGGAATATCAAGAATTATATCGTGATGTTAGGAACAACGTAGCCAAACAGCTGTCACAAGCAAAACAGAATAAAAATCATGCGCGTGTAACTCGTAATTGGTCAAAAACAATATGTGGGAACTATTGATGAACTAAAGATAGATGAAAATGAAGATAGATTTCATCCAACTAGATAGATCTAATTTACGTGGTGCATGAACGAGGTAATTTTTGTTTTTGATACCGACTCCTGGAAAATTCATTCTTGATTGTGTAAAGTACGACTTCAAACATTTATATCTCTACTTCCTGCCTCTTTCTTTTCTTCATTTTATACGTAAGTGACCAGTACCACACACGCATAATGCAGATTTTGTGTACACACATATATGATATATATACGTATATAATATATATGTGTATAAGTACGTACTATTTATGTTTGTATACACATACATACATACATACATTATATATATATATATAAATATATATATATATATATATATATATATATATATATATATATATATATATATATATATATATATTATATATATATATACACACACATTATTCAACACTATCCTTCGCAGGGGATGGTTTTAGAGAAAGCGGCCACTGTCACGTCCATACTTTTTTACGGCTGAAACTTCCACAGAACTGTTTGTTGAAATAAATTTCAAAGGCTCATCAGTTGCTTGTCGAACACCGTAAACATACTGCACCTCAATACATTACACACACGCACACACACACACACACACACACACATATATATATATATATATATATATATATATATAGATAAAAATTTGTATATAATTAAAGTAAACTTATCAGATAAATGTTCCCATACTTTGCAAAGTGGCCTGGGAGTTTGGAGAAATAATCGGAAGATGATAGGGCAGAAAAGTGATTGTCCGTACTCAATCACAGGCCCTATGATTATCATCTTACTCTGGAAAATCTTCGATAATTGGTCATAACTTAGCTTGGTAAGTTATGCTAATTGCTAATTAATGCGTGAAATCCCAATATCCATTTAAGCTCTTATGAAAAAAGGCAGCGTCGTAAAATGAATACTTTATGGCCTCCAGTTCTGTGTTTTCTTTCCAAGGACAAAGAAAGAGACGATTGTAGTTTTCGTCACCTTTGCTTGTTTTCTTTCGAGTGGATTTCTTCATGTATTTTGTTTTGGTCCGACTGTGAAATTTGTAATAATTCTCAAAGTATATTGAGGAGTAATATTTTATATCTATACTTATTTTTATCTTTGTGTAGGTATGCATGATACACTCACATCTTTATAATTGATATAAATGTATATATATATATATATATATAATATATATATATATATATATATGTGTGTGTGTGTGTGTGTGTGTGTTTCTGTTGTTTATGTACTTGAGTATATGTGTGTATACGCGTATGCATATTTGTTCTCAAATTAATTTAACTTGCCAGCGAATTCATTGGAGACAATAAACACGCAATCACGTGCAATATGAATAAATGTGTATTGCTCACGTGAATTGGATCCCGACGTGAGGTTGCAATAGTTGAATGAATGTCATTGCTGTGGTCTTCTTCATTCGCAATTTAAATAATGTAATGCACTCCTTTCATTTCCAGACTCTTATTACAAGCAGTGGTTCGGGCTAATCTCTTTTTAGCTATTTCATGATGAAGTATTCCTGGAACATCGTTGCAGAGGGAATATTGCTGTTCTGGAACGCGTTGCTCTTTGCAAGACGGGACTGAAAATGAAACTGATGATCATTAGCTTCAAACCTTGCGTGTGATTTTTTTTTTTTTTTTTTTTTTTTTTTTTTGCAAGATGCTAGATTCCAGTTTCGGTTTAGAGAATCTGTGTGTGCTTCTCAAATAATGTAAATGTATTTGGTATCTTCTCTTTAGGGAAATCATACCATATGAGATTCAGTCGTTTTTGATGGGAGGGAAAATTAATGGAGTGTTGGATCGCATTTAAAACTTAGCAGGTAAAGAGAGAGCGACTGCTGCATTATGTACTATTTATATCCTAGGAAGTAAAGCGACCATTGTGGGAGTAAATTAAAGTGCTTTTATAATGTGACCAATGTCATTGTTTTACATAAAGTTATTGTTTATGACTTTGTATGAGATGTCACTATTTTTCGAATGCGATTATTGGAAACGAGGTTTTTACTTCCGCGTTACCGATATTTGTTTACATGTCAAATGTTGTGTCCCTACACGATGCTGAGTGAAACAATTCTTGCTTCCAAGAAATGTGTTAAATCTTAAAGTGGGAGACGCTTCCTGACGTCATGGCAATCTAGATATTTATTGTATTGATTTGTTTGGAATCGAAGAGTGGCAATTTGGTTACGTTTTTCTGGCTCTTGTGTCGTCGTATATCCTTGATCTTCATCTTGTGCAATTGTCCAACGCCGTTCATCCTTCGATTGACTATTAACCTCTTGCCATTGTTCAGCAGACATTGAAATATGGCACCGGATGTGACAGGGGCCCTTCTCACACGTGTTCCTGTTCTGCACGTGTTTAAGGCGCGTATGTGTGTCTCTCTTTTGTAGGCCGGAAGTAGGGAAAGCGCGATAAGGGTAGCACATTCCTTCCAGTCCCTCCCACCCCCCCCCCCTGTTTTTTTATTTTTTTTTGAATTTTTATTTTTATTACCTTCACATACATCATATGCTTTGCATAGTTGGGTTTTTCTTCAAGCGTGATCTCTGTTCGTTAAGGGAAATATTATGCATCGTAAATGTTGTTTCATTGTACGGAATAAAAATAAAGTATTGTGGAAGTTTCTATACAAGTTGGTTCTCTCTCTCTCTCTCTCTCTCTCTCTCTCTCTCTCTCTCTCTCTCTCTCCATATATGTGTATATATATATATATATATATATATATATATATATATATATATAGTTAATATATATATATATTATATTACATTTGTGTGTGGAGAGAGAGAGAGAGAGAGAGAGAGAGAGAGAGAGAGCCGTTTAGATGAGAGGTATGAGAAGTTTGCAGATGAGTGGAGATTTGTGGAAGATAAGGCACAGGAATTTCACAGAGACCCTTTTCGTCGCGCGCTGGTGGAGACGATGATGATGAAATATGTCCACAATTATGTTCTTAGTCAAGAGTGTTTAGAAAGTATTCAGAATATTTAGAAAGTACATCCTAAGTTTATTATTAGATAAATGCCACGAGAGCTCTTCAAATGTTTCATGATCAGCACGAACCATGAAAAGCAAGGGTGTATTTTCATTCATTTCAGTTCATCGATGTATGGAGTACTGTCCAAAGGAAATTAGCGTCCGTATTGCAGTCGACTGAAGTGAAGGCAATTTGGTCCTCGCAAGCCGTGGTTTTAAATCCGGATTTATTCGATTTCGATCCTTCTTCGGTTGGTAATCGGATTAATGCAACCCTTCCACAGCTTTTATTCCCTTTCTTGTCGTTCAGTATTTATTTGCATTTCTGTATTCGAATGGATATGTGCCTGTATTTGACAGATCAGTTCGGTAGTTATCTCATGTCCCTGTGAATTGGGTTTATACGTTGATTTTTCACAGAGGCTTATATAAAAAAGATCAGACCCATTTCCGCGTATTTTATATTTTACAGTTATTCAGTTAGATGATTGTCAGGCGTTGATTTATGGAGATACAGTTTTATTTTCGTTGTGTGTGTGTGTGTGTGTGCACGCGCGAGCTGGCGCGTTTATAGGAAATGTGTCTTGGAAAAGTTCATTCATACAACTCAAAAATTAGCTCTGGGAGTTGTACTCTTGAGAATAGTTTGCGAATCGTTGCCAGCTTAGTTGTGTGTTTTTAGTGTCCTTTAGTCTTGATATATAAATTGATTGTACATATATCCCCAGAACATTGAACTACTAAATTGATTGGTATTATTTCGCATGATATCTAGTTTTTGAGTTTGAGAGAGAGAGAGAGAGAGAGAAATGCTTATTATTTATGAAACTTTATTCAATATCTTGGATTAGGTGCCGATTTTCTGAATGAAGAATCGTTAAACTGAAAACTGGCAGGAGAGAGAGAGAGAGAGAGAGAGAGAGAGAGAGAGAGAGAGAGAGAGAGAGAGAGAGGTATTCACATAAGACTAGATTTGAAATATTTACGCCCCACATCTCTTACGCTTGATGCATCTGTCAAAGCATCCCACATTAAAATAATGAAATCCTCCCAAAATGTTTCGGACGTTTTGCGTTATTGTTCATAAAAAGAGGATATAACGCTCTGCGAGTTACGGGACCTCACCGCATTGCTACTCTCATTCAACTCGTTGTTGCTGACGTCTTATTGGTTCATTTAGCTGTTTATGGGAGGATGGGGACAGATCTGGTTCACAGATGCGTATTTAATTTACTGTAAATTCTGATGACGAAATAATTGAAGAATAACTACATGGTAATGGTGTTTTCAATGAGCCATATCACAAGATAATAATGCAATCACTGTTGAACTTGTAGTAAAAAGTGTCTTGCAAACTTCATTTTGACATTGACGCACCAGGCTTCTGATTATGTGTTGCTGTGAAACATGTATGGGTATTGACGGATGTTATATCCTTTATAATTAACTGCGGCGCTAGTGATATTAACAGGCAACTTGATATATGACATGGGTGGATTTGTTATTGTCCAATGGGATAAATATTTCAACTCTAAGCTCAAAACATTTCCCCAGCTGGTGCTCTTACCTTGAACCGTCAGAAATTGTATATATTTTCTCGAATGGAAATTTATTGGATAAAATGACCGTCACCTCTTGCAGGTATTGCATGTAGGAAATGGCTTATTTCGTGAAACGTGTTATACACTCAGACATGTAACTTCCGTCATGAGAATAAAAATTGATAGAAAATATAGTCAGAGAATGTATAATCTTGAAAATGGCGTTGAGTAATAATAGATCTCCGCTGTTGCAATTCCCACGTGATTTTATATATAATTTATAAATTTATGTATTATTAATAATGTACATATATATTAATCAATATATATATTATATATATATTAAGTATATATTATATATATATATATATAGACCTATATAATACTATCATTCTCTATATACCTATATATATAATAATATATATATAATATATATAATATTATATATAATATATATATACCTATATATATATCTGCATATGGGTGTGAAGCCGATTATTTTTGTTAAACTGTGTCAGTTGTTCTCGTGCATGACTTCCTAAAAAATACACACACACACAATATATACATGTGTGTGTGCACGTATGTATGTTTTTATTCATGTATACACATATGTGTGCCCATCATGAAGTTGAAGTTGACCTGTGGTATCAAATGACAGGATTCCAGATAAAGAAAGCCTGAGGAGAAACCCCATCCGTCCGTCGTATGGATCGCGCTCAGTATCGTCTCTGTTGTAATCTGAACATGTTGCCTCTTTGCAAGAGAAACTGTTCCTTCGTGGCATGATCTGAACTATTGCTGTCTGTGACAGCTTTTAGATTTGATTGGAGAGAGAGAGAGAGAGAGAGAGAGAGAGAGAGAGAGAGAGAGAATATGTCGCTGCTTTTGTCTGCGTCCTCCTTAAACCCGAGTGAAATGGAGCTTCCGGAAACTGTGGTGTACCTTAAGAAGATTATGGTTTGGTCGTAGGGCGAAGATGGAGGTAGGTGGTCCTGGACCCCTGGGGGTTGGGGGTGGGGGGATGGATGCAGCCCTCCATGGGAAGGTTGGTGTGGGTGACGCTGGTCTTGTGGGAAATGGACGACTCTGGCAGGGTATGAGAAATAAACGCCATTTTGCAGACACTTTCTTTACGTATTTACTCGATGCTGTACCCAACACCTTCAAAAGGTACAGTTATGTAAGAGAGGGTCAAGGCGCCCTACAGTCTGCTTATTTAGGGGTCAGTGGAGTAGAGAGAGAGAGAGAGAGAGAGAGAGAGAGAGAGATTGACTTCGGAATAGAAGACGGCATGTTAAACGTTGCGTTCATTGCCGGTACTGTATCGTTAAAAAATTATAACTGGTACACATTGTCGTTTGATATATGAAAATTTTGATAAAGTAACTGTGAATGAAGTTAAGGTTCAGATTCTGAAGACTCAACCATGGAATTGAAAATATTTATAAAAAAAACATTTGAAATGTATATTATATATAAGATATATTATATATATATATATATATGTGTGTGTGTGTGTGTGTGTGTGTGTGTGTGTGTGTGTGTTATATGTGTGTGTGTGTGTGTGTGTGTGTGTGTAACTGAATCACGAAAGTTTGGAACTTGATAAATCCATAAATAAAGGCATAAGCCACGAAGGAAAAATAAACAACGGAGTTTCTCCAAGATATTTCGACGTTCAACGTCCTTTAATCAGTTTATCTGCTGAGTAAAGGACGTTGAACGTCGAAAGATCTTGCAGAAACGCCGTTGTTTATTTTTCCTTCGTGGTTTATACCTTTATATATATATATATGTATATACATACATACATATATATATATAGTATATACATACATACATATATATATTATATATATATATATATATATATATATATGTGTGTGTGTGTGTGTGTGTGTGTGTGTGTGTGTGTGTGTGTGTGTGTGTGTGAGTGAGTGAGAGAGAGAGAGACTGGTAAAAAGTTCTGTTTCAACAGAATTCCATCTAATGAATGGAGCCCATAAAAACGCCAAAATATATAGTAGTACTACATTTCAGAGACTGATGTCTCTCTCTCTCTCTCTCTTCAGGTACGTAACTTTTCTCATTCATTACCTACCTGAAGAGAGAGACAGCAATATCTGAAATATAGATATAATATAATATAATATAATATATACACACATATATATATATATATATATATATATATATATATATATCCTATATATTTGTATTTATTTATTTGCTTATTTATTGGATTTGGAAAGAAACACGATATATATTTGGAGAAAAGTTTCAAATTGCTGATAAACATTGTACTGGTAATGAGAAATTGACATGATAGAGCATAAAGAATCCGCGGGGGTATCACAGGAATCCCAATTGTAAATAGGATTAGACCTCTCACGATAACGGGCTTAAGGCTTTTTGGGGAAGACGCGGAGGAAAGGCCAGGATTTACCTGTCGGGTTGAATTGGCTGAACGAAATGTAATCAAGAGCTGAGTCCACATTCTTTCAGGAGATTATTGCCTGTTGTGTGAAGAGGATCTGTCCTGTTGAGGTTCTAAGTCGGTGTGATTATCTATCTGTATATCCATCTATCTAGCTTATGTCTCGCTCTATGAATTATACCTTGAATAATACTTTCAGGTTTTAGGTGAATAAACTGAAGGCTTTTGTGTGTGTATGTGCAATTGCAATTTATTGTAAATAATATGATAGTATTTTGATGTTCAGTTGTAATTTATTATAGAAATAAGTTGGTAGCCTCTTTTTTTTATCAGATGAAGAAACTACTGTTGTTTGTTGAGAATAAATCTGGCTTTTTGTGCTTTAAGTACGACACACATCAGTGCCGAAATGGCCCTTGAAATTAGCAAACTGAGATGCAATATGGTTAATAGGTGATCTTGAGGGCTGTTCAATAATTTTAAAAGATTTTGTTGATTCTGGAGTATTTTGGTAGTTCAAGAGTCCGTAAAAGTTGCTAAATGTAAAATGATTCTCGAACAAAATGATATTTTATGGCTGGTAACATTATAGTTTGTAGATATGTGTAAAGAAAATTCTTACTTTCAGAGCGAATCAGTGAAATTGCTTAAGTAGGAAATGTGATGAAATAAGAGGCGCGGAGAGGTAGGTACATAGTTAAAAAATATAAATCACAATGTAGCATGGGTGGGTTGGTCATATAGAAGAGAATGGAAGAACATACATGGTGTATGTAAGGTTTGGTGTGTGGTGTCTTGAGAAAAGGGCAGAATAGGAGATTTAAGACGATAGTAGTGCTAAACATGAAACGAGATAAAGGTTAATTGTTCAATTTATGTAGCAAGTTCAGCTTAATGATTGTGAGACCTGTAGGATTGATTACAAAAGGTGGATGTAGAACCAAGTAAGTTTTCTACATAGAGATTCGATCCTTGCTTTGACATTTGGTGGTACGATTAATAATTTGTTGGAGTCACCTTTGGTGATGCTAGTGTATTCTCTCTCCCTGTCTCTCTCTCTTTCTCTTTCTTTCTTTTAATATTCACCTTCCTCAGTATATAAACTTTTTGGCACAAGAGTGATTAATTGAAAAAGCAGATGACGGATTTTTTTTTGATGTTCGGAAAAAACTGTAAGACATCATATTGCTTCAGACTTATATAAGCCAATAAGAGCATTGCGTGAACTTAGAAAGTGGATGAGCAGTGTGAGTAAGAGAGTTTTGAGGGGGGGGGGGGGGGGGGGGGGGGGGGGGGGGGGGGGGGGGGGGGGGGGGGGGGGGGGGGGGGGGGGGGGGGGGGGGGGGGGGGGGGGGGGGGGGGGGGGGGGAGGGGTTGCTGGTTTGGGATGGGCGTAAATTACATGGATACTGTAAAAGCCACGAGTTTTAATTACTGTTTTTTTTTTATTTAGAAATGAATGAAATTATGACTGTGAGTGTTATCCTGCGGCTTCTCTCTCTCTCTCTCTCTTCTCGTCTCTCTCTCTCTCTCTCTCTCTCTCTCTCTCTGAAGCTGATAGGATTTAATGAACTAGTTATCCCGAACGACACCTTAAAGTTTTACCTTTCATCGTTCTAGTTAGAGTATTTATTTATAGAAGAGCTACGGCCGTATGCAGTACTTCATGTCAGTAAGGGCGAGGGAGCTTTCATATTCATTAATAAAGAAACCTCAAAACTCAACCCTCTCCCTCCGTGTGCTGAAATAGACGGCTAAGTCCCGGATAACCGGGAGTCTTATAACGAAAACTCCCACAGATTTAGTGGATGACATTACAACGAAACCTCCTTCCTCCCCTTTCTGCCGTCCCCAACATTTCGAATGACGAACACACACACACACACACACACACACCAGATAGAGTGAGAGAAGGCGAAAGAGTTTCCTGTTTTAGGAGGACGAGCGAACATGAGCAATTACTCCGTCTAAGTGGGAGAAAACTTAGATATAATGAAGGATTTAGACATTATGAGAGTGGATGGGTTAGCGCGGGTGACGTGATTTTGTTTAAATAATTGGGTTCGTGTCCCACATGTCTCCTTTAAAGGCAAACAGGAGTCCTGGACATGCTTGAATATTGTGGCATTACTTTGGATAAAACGAGTCTCTCTCTCTCTCTCTCTCTCTCTCTCTCTCTCTCTCTCTCTCTCTCTCTCTCTCTCTCTCTCTCTCTTTTTTATCATGATACTCCTCTTGACATAACTGGTAAACTTTTCAAGTGAACTAAACTCGAGTTTTTTTTTATTACGTTCATTATGACTAGCGTAATGATTAGCTGTACTTTATTAAAGTAATTAAAGTAAAATAATTGTCTTTTGCTGTTATCAGTGGCGACTTTTCCGCCAAGCAGAAAAATGAAATGAATTTTTCTTTCTCTTTGTAAACCCTTAGCCTAAGCTGCCCTTTGGTCAGCAAATCCGGATCGTTGCTGGTTTCCAGAGGGACCTTTCTAGAAACACCAACTGGATTCAGCTCCAGTGAAATAAGTGGAATCTTTTGTTTCTTTTTAATTTAGAATCTATTCTTAGATACATGTAAGGCATCGTGTCGGAATGCAATGCAACATTAGTTTTTTTTCTTTTCTAGAGGCGTATTATATATGCAATTTTTTAACATTTATATTTTTAGTCCTACGACGCCTATTACATGCGATCCCAGTTAATATACAATCGGTCATTCAGCCCTCCTAGGTAGCCTGTTGTAAGTTTCACCCCCTCATCTCCCCAATAAGCATAAGAAACTAGATATTTCTGGTGCTGTCTGTGGAGTTCGGAAACTCGGATGTCGCTGCCTCATCCTAACCTGATATTGCGCTAAACTTTTGTTGAGCTTGAAAACTGAAATATTGCAGCCCTACTCTTATTCATTCCGTCGGAAAGAGAATTCATTTCGTGGCTTGCCACATTTCATTTCTCGATGGAACGCTACGAGGAGAGGTGGAAATTTTATTTCAGTCTCTCCTCTCTTCGACGGCAATGGATACCCAGGGCGAAAGAACTATTTTCTGTGGAAGAAATATAGTCGGAGAATTAGAATATATTATATTCGGGTGTGATATTTCCAGAAGACTGTTTCGGCCTAGAAAATATTTTTCTCTGTGCAGGAGAGAAATGAGTTTTTTTTGTTCCTGTTTTTCTTGTATTCGTTAACGTTATTGTTATTACAGCTGGTATATTATGTATTTATGACACTGTTTCTACTCCTTCTCGCAAAAATTAAACATTCGTTTATAAATATGAGCAAGGATGGAAAGATTTTTATGACAAAAAATTTTATGGTTCTAGGAGATGAAAGTAAAATTAGAATGCTGCGTATTTATACGGAATTTTACGGCGCATCGGGTTTTTTCATTCTGTGGATCAGCTTCGGCCCTTAGCTACGTCCACTACCTAACGGCTTTAAAAAAAATAGGTCCTAGCCTTTTACTTTACTTCCGTTCTGGCTTCCTTTCTTCCATCGTGCTGCCCAACACTTGAAGCAACTGTAGGATTTCCTCCAAGTTCCACCTTACATCTTTGTACTTCATTTCCGTAACTTTATGGCTCCCTTTCTTCTCACTGTCATAAGCACGTAATGGCCGAAAGCGCCCCTAGTGCTTGGCTTGATAACTTAAATGTCATAAATCAGTCAACTAAGATTTAGCCATTCTGCGCCGAGATGAAGTGCTAAGTGATGCTGGTTTGGAAAGATACGTTAACACACGAATCCAGAACCCTCATCAAACGAAAAACATTCCGTCAGCAGCGACGGGTACATCTCGCAAATCATTTCAAGCTACCAAAGCGTTTTGTGGATCGTGTTTTGGATTTAACGTCATAACGTAGACGACATAATCGTGGTGAGTGGCTCCGTTCGCTCAGCAACTCTGTGACGTGAGATTTTACGGTGTAAAGTAATATGAAATATTTAGTTAGTGAGGTTGTTTAGTACTTGATTGGTGGAAGGTTTTTCCTTAAATAGGAAATCAAGTTGAAGGGTGTTAATCATGTCTGTTTGTTTAGTTTTGGTGCGGGTGGGGGTAAATTGTGATTAGCCAAGCATTTTTACATCTTTCCGATAGGCACTATGGTGTGAATATTATTAATAGAAATCCCCAAAATTAATAGTATTCGTTTGAAAGTATTGCAAGGACTCATTACAGGAACTATTTAACTTGGCTAAGGAAATGTAATTTGACAACAAACTGTGACATATTAAAAATAGCCTACAGAGGTAAATTCACCGGTTTTCTCATCCTACTATCATTATTACATCTTTCCTAAGTAAGGGTACCCCGTAGGGGGTGGTGCCATCAGGTGTACCTCATGTGGTGCACTTTAGGCATTACTTCAAGGTCTTTGCAGCGTCCCTTCCGCCCCTAGCTTTAACTTCTTTCATTCCTTTTACTGTACCTCCGTTTTTATTGTCTTTCTTCAATCTGACTTTCTATCCTCTTTAACGATTGTTACTATCAATTTCCCTTTCAGTGCTAACTGACCTCTTGGGTTGCAGCCCTTGATCTTTGGCCTAAATTCTCTGTTCTATTCTATTCTCTTCTTTTGTGAGTGAGTCTATAAATTGACCACTTTCATTCTTTCATCAGCCGCCCCAGTCACTGCAGGTTCTATTTACTATCACCAACTCACACCATCTTATTGTCATACATTAGCCAATACACCTTCCATTCTGCACCCCTTCTTATTTTATAAATTTCTACATAGATTTCCTCTCCTTTCCCTGAATTTTACATATCCTTTTACAAATCCTGATTTTTACATATCCTTTCTTGTGACCAAAGCGGTTATTATTATATATATAGGCTTTGCTGTCATCATGTGACCGATGATCAATGTAAACAAAGTCCCTCCTATACTCGTGGTTCTCAACCTTTTTGTTATCATGCCCCCTGTAAGAGGTGGTCCTTCCCCCCCCCCCCCCCCCCCCCCCACAAGATTTAAAGGAAAATATAAAAAGTGAAGGGTAGGGGTGTTTTTACTTTTTATTTTTTAAATCATTCAGTCAGAAGCTTGGCACTGCTTCTTAGCTACTAGATACTGAATGCATGGATGAATGCCAGAGAGTGCATAGCTTGAGTCCCCCGTCAACATTCAGAATGTTTCTGTATTTGGTCCTGAGAGCAACGAGCGTGGAAAATGCAGCTTCACCAAAATACATCGATCCGAACATGCTTAGGAACCGAACGGGTCCAACTAGAGTAGTAGACTAAAGGACAATAACGTTATAAGGCAATACTTTTGCACTTTGCACTGGTGTTAAGAGATTAAGGAATATAATTAGAGAATTTTTAGTGAGGTACGCCTTGAGACAGGGAAGATTTCCTAGGAACGAGTAAAAGGAATACATGTTCCTATACATTAAGGGAAAAGGTGATTGTATAATGTACGGGGCTTCAATGTTACTTGGTAAACCAGTAAAGTAAAGTATAATTATAATAGGTAATACAGGGACTGACAAATGTTACTTGATAAACCAGTAAAGTATAATTATGATAGGTAATACAGGGACTGACATAGGAAGAGTGATGCGAATATAGACTAAAAAGAGGATGCGTGAGAGGAGCAAGTGTGTTTCCACAGGCGCCCCCCCCCCCCCCCCCCCCACCCCCCCCCCCCCCCCCCCCCCCCCAAGGATGAGAACCACTGTCCTATACCATACATCATTAGCCCCACCCTAAATTATACATCTTTCAGGCGCCGAGATAATCACTTAATCCACACACCCTCATCCTTTTATAAATCCACAATGGTCTCCCCTTTTTAACCTGTAACTTGTCCAATCAGTGCCCTACCGCACACATACTAAGAAATATTAAGTCATTCTTATTGGCACTTGCATCACGTTTCCCTTATGACGATGCAGTTATTATTTTTTCTCCCTTACACTTCCTGCTATGTCTCTCCATTCAATTTTAACATCATGTTAAATATTTTATATGTATGTTTTCAAGTTAATGAATCGCAGGCAGTGTTCTGGATTAGCGATGCCCACTTGCAAATATTTGCGTGACTTTTGCGTTGAATGTTCCTTTGTTGTTCGTCCAGTCAGGAAGCTAGACGCTCGCTTGACTTTTTTTTTTTTTTTTTTTTTTTTTTTTTTTTTTGTTTTTTTTTTTTTTTTTTTTTTTTTTTTTTTTTTTTTTTTTTTTTATCAGCCGATTGGACTTAGTCGGAAATGGCTGCTTAAACAAATAATAATAATAATAATTGCTTGACTTTTTACCTTGGCTCTTATTTTTATGTGAAAGATATTTGCTCTGTTTGCTTAATTTTAATTGGTGCACTGTAGGTATTACTCAAGGTTTTTTGCAGCGTCCCTTCGGCCCCTAGCTGCAACCCATTTCATTCCTTTTACTGTACCTCCTTTCATATTCTCTTTCTTCCATCTGACTTTCCAGCCTCTCCTAACGGCTGATTCGTAGTGGAACTTCGAGGTTTTCCTCCTGTTACACCTTTCAAACTCTTTACTGTCAATTTCCCTTTCAGCATTGAATGAACTCATTGGTCCCAGTGCTTGGCCTTCGGCCTAATTTCTATATTCAGTTCAAATCATTTCAAGTCTTTGCAATTCTTCATGCTCGACCCAGCTATAACACTGACATACTGTATATTTTTTTAATATTATTTAAATTATTTTTTTTATATTAAACATTTTGCCATTTTATGAAAGGTTATTATAATTTTACTTTTCCCAATCTCATCCCCTGACCCACATATAGGTCACAGGCAAAGAAAGGGTTTAGGAACTATGGCTTCTAAGTTTGTGTGTGCATCATATGCAGGTAGATTTTTGGAAACCCTCCCTGCAGCTATATTTAGTCTTTCAGGTGGGCTACCTCTATTTGTCAGTATAACTAATAATTTTCTGGAATAACTCCATAACTTTTCACACATCTGTATCGGTACAAACACTTGCTCCGCTCACGCATCCTCTCTAGTCTATACTTCTCGCATCACTCCTCTTATGTCAGTCCGTATGTTACCTATATTTTATACTTTACAGGTATCTCAAGGAACATTGAAGCCTCAGTACATCATACAATCATCCTTTCCTTTCGTGTAAAGGAACATCTCGCTTTTCAGCTCCTTTATTTTGTGGTGCTTTTCCATTTCTCAGTGTTTTGATTGCAAATTGTATTGCCTGTCGCCTATTTCTTTGATTTCCCTTCTAATCTGGAATAGCACTGCAACGAGTCTCCTATTTTTGCAAATATCTGAATCTCGCCATATGCTTATTTTATTCTTTCTGATTCTCCTATACCCATCCCTGTTGATATACTATAGTTTTCCTGTTCAAGAAGTTACATATTCATAAACTCTCACTTTTTCACTACTTGATTATCAAATTCGCTTGTACTAATGCTGAGCCACACTCTGAACCCTGTCATGTACTCTTTCTACAGGCAGGCAGGTGATGATCAGAACATACACTTTTACGCTTACTCTATGCTAAAACACACACGCACAAATATAATATAATATATATATATATATATATATATATATATATCTATATATATATTTATATATATATATCAAAAGGTGCGAATGTGTAGTCACCAGTAGGGTTACCGAAACTCAGATCAATAAACTTAATAAACTCTTATTGATCTTCTGATTTTCGGTAACCTTACTGATGTGTATATATATATATATATATATATATATATATATATATATATATATATATATATATATATATAATATATATATATATATATGATGTATGTATGTATGTATGTATGTATTCCGCAAGTGGTAGCACAGCGAAAGAGCCAACGTTACGCTCAGTATGTTTTGATATTCGTACCTTTCCCTGGTGTCACTTTACGCGGGAGCATCACATGGCTATATTTTCTGGTTACACGATACCTACTACGACTGAGGCTTTTTCTTTTGCATTTTGCACGTCTTCTTCCTGCAATGCTCCTGCGTTGCTTTTGCCTTTGTTTCCTCTTTTCGCAACGTTGTTTGCCTTTGCGACTTGGCTCGGGTTTTGTTTATCGTTGTTCGCAGCATATTCCTTTTGGGATGAGCGTCTGGAACGCCGGAGTAAAAATAATGATATTAATATTACCACCTCTACGGATAATAGTAATCATTATTGATTGCAGACTTATACTAATATTTATAACATTTAGAAAGAGTTGTTTCCTCATGGGAGAATCATACTGATTCGTTGTTATTTCGGGAAGTAGTGATCACAAGAAAGTGATTTCTTTCGATGTCTTTTGATGCTCTCCTGTCAGTAAAGACACCTGGTGTTGTATATACCTATGTGTATTGTGTTTAACCAGTGATTTCCCTTCCTCATTAAATTATACCAGTTTAAACTTTATGCTATAACGACAACGGATATTTTTCCACAGGCTTTGATATTGGAGAGTCTCATCCATATCATAGACGTCATTCTACACCTGATTAGAAGTCAGTGGTCGTGGATGGTTGCCGGAAATTCCGATTGAAATTATCGATTCGAAAGGAGTGGCTCGCTTTACCCAGCTATTATTGTTACTAACCATCTCTATTCGTATTATTGCTGCTTCTCTTCGTCATATAAAGGGGAGGAGGAAGGAAATTGGCCGATATTAGCGCTCCACCGAAGATGAGAAATACGAATGGAGAAGAAAGGAAATTAAAAAGAAACGACTGAAGAAAAGGGATATTTCAAGTTGGCTGCCTGCCAGTCGTACGAGTATAATGTAAAAGGTCTGAATTATTTTCGACCCGCTGGAAACGAAAGGAATGAGTGTAGACAGATTTTAAGAAGACAGAGGTCTAAATCGAAAGAAAGAATTCCAGTTACCGAATGGCAAGAAGGTATTTTAGAGCGACAGGAATGTGTAGGTTCAATTGACAGAGGAGGAAATGAAATTAATTTTATGTGACAGAACGAAGAAGATTTTTTTTTTTTCTCTTAAGACTGAGCAAAAAAATAATTAGATAAATAACGATTTCAGTCTGACTGTACTGTAAAGAATAATTTTACAATGATAAAAATGACTTTTGTATTTTTATGTGACAGAACGAAGAAGATTTATTTATTTTTATGTTTTTTAAGACTGGGCAAAAAATGATTAGATAAATAACGATTTCAGTCTGACTGTACTGTAAAGAATAATTTTACAATGATAAAAATGACTTTTGATAAGAATAGCGGAATAAAATGGAATTCATTTTTCAACGAGACGGGAAAGGAGCGGCTGGTTTGAGAAAAGGGAGAAGTATGAATTGCAACTGACTCACTTAGGAATTAATTGAGATTTCCTGATTTAGGGAGGAAATAATGAAGTAAGTTTTCTTATCATATGAATAACGCTGATGACCAATGCTTGTTTTTTCCCGAGTCAGACGAAAATTATTGTAAGCTATGTAGGAAAGGTATGCTTTAAAATGAGTAATTTAGGAAACCAAATTACTTTTAAATATTCTGATCAGAATTTTGGCCATTTTTGATTAGTGCTGAAATTACGGTCTTAAATCAGAGGTGTGTTGATGTAAGGGAAAATTATTTTGTAAAGGAAATGAGCTAAACTGCCCATTGCCACATAAATAAATAAAGAAATCTTAAGGTAAAAGCGACTCCTTATACAACGAAGTAAAAGCGATTTCAAGACGACCGAGTCAGTTTCTTCAAATACATACAAAGACAAAAAATGGAATAATGAAAATTTCCATTTAGTGGGGAAATGAATTCTCATAAGAGTAACCGAATGACAAAAGTAGAATGTACATAAATCATCGGAGAATAACAGAACAGTTGAAAGAGAAACATTTGTATATACCTGGTTAGTAAAAGAATTGTTGTAGAAATGCATAATGGGAAAGGTATATTTTCCGGACGAATGAATGGGAAAGAAAGCCTTTTACATGGAACGGATGGAATGTTACAATATAGCAGAGTGTGGAATTGAAAAAGGAATTGTTTTAGGTTCAATCATTGGGTGGGAATTACCAGAATGACGAAATGGGAGAGGGCTATTAGTGTTTTATCAAATAGGGATTCATTTGGTAATGGGAAAGAATTTTTTTTTCGTATGATAGTCTGTAAGAGAGAGCACGCACTCCCCACAAGCTCTGCTGACCTGAGGATCCATTTCGCTACCGAGTGGTTAGTCGACTGTTTTGGGTAGCAGCCGAGTTGGAGAGAGAGAGAGAGAGAGAGAGAGAGAGGAGAGGTTAGGCCGGGGGGGGGGGGGGGGGGGGGGGGTTTTTTTAGGCGTGTGAGGGATCTGTATGTTTACCATCATAGAATTAACAGCACGAGGGCTCGATGAGATAATCCTCATTCCATCGGGCTGAAACTATTCATAAGATCTCTCTCTCTCTCTCTCTCTCTCTCTCTCGGAGAAATATGTGTAATGGAGACGCATACGAATTAGTGAAGAAACAAGATGAGCTTAGCGCCCTCCTTGAAGGTCAAGAACGGTCATAGATTCAGATGTTAAAAGATTACGTGATGAGTATCCCAGTTTATGAATGAAGGGCTGCAATGGTGTGTTTCATTGCCGAAAAGTCTTTGTGTCTGTCATTAAACAATTTTCTGTGGCACTTTACCGAAGTTTTTGTTTTTAAGTGGTTGTAAGTGCGAAGTATGTGTGTATATGTATATATATTCTTTTTGATAAGATTATCTTGCCACTCAGAATGAAGCGAAAGCATATCGTGCAAAGGATCGAGAAATTTCTATTTCTGCTAGGTGTGGGCTTGAAGTGATAAATGAATTTTCAAATCTCGAGTTTAAAAAATAAATAAATAAATAAATCATGAATTTTGCAGCGTGTTTTGTCTGCCATCTTCTTGGTCACTGATGACCTTCTGTGTTTCTTTTAATATTACTAAATTCGCTTTCCATTAATCATGGTATGAACCTTATCTTATTATAGCTTATAGTATTATAATACTCGGCTACATCAGCTTGCCCCATCTGGATATCGTATTTATCCAGAAGTAAAATTATTTTTTTTTTATGTTAGGTTTCATATTTTTCAGACTTATTTCATTCGTAATGTCAGTCTTCTACTCTGTTGTACAATCTTCTCATATGAATACGTTAAATCCTTTGCCGGTTCGTTTGTCATTTTGTTTTTTATAGAAGTATACTCAGAAAACCGTGAAAACGACTACCAGTTATTGCTGCTAATGTATGTGTCTATGTGTGGGTTTGTGTGTTTGTTTGCGTGTTTTTTTTTTTTTTGTGTACATATCTGTGTTCCTTATAAATATTCATGCATGTTAGATATAATTGTTACTGTTCAGGAGATGATTCCTGTTCATATGGAACAAGTCCACAGGGACCATTGACTTGAAATTCAAGCTTCCAAAGAACATATTGCTCATCAGAAAGAAGTAACAGGAGGTAATAGGAAATACAGAAAGAAGAGATCACTTATAAAGTAAAAAAGAAAAATAAATTAACAAATTAACAAAATAAATAGAAAAAACTTGAGTTAATAACATTTATTAAATGATTGCACAAAAACGTATACTGAACAAACAGGCACAAATTCGCTTGCATTTCAACAATGCGTACCGCAAAAAGGTCATAATAAAATCGAACTCTGAGGCGAAGTACCTTCTTCCCCCAGATGCGCCATTGTTGCGGGAACTGAAACTGACAGACAAGAAAAGAGCGCCAATTACCGAAATGAAGATGGGCGACTGGTGTGTGACTGGGGTTTTCGCTGGGGCCAGCCAGCCTTCATAGACGAGATGAGGGTACTAATAAATTAAGTTTACTTCTCTCGCATCACGAGGAGGGGAAAAAGAGCCTCAGTGAAGGAGAAGAAGAAGACTCCTCTGGAATGCGTGAGGTTCCAAAGAAGTGACGAGGGGAAAGAGGGTGTCCGCCGGAGAAACGTATGATGGAAAGTGTTGACCGTTTGGTCGTTGTTCACCTGTACGCTTGAGTTAGTAGTGAAGTTTTTATTGGGTTTTCATTTTGAGAGTCATGCTGAACAAATAATTGATGTTTATATTATGATAGGGGTTGTGGGTGTCTGGGGTTGGGTTGGGGGGAGGGGGGTGCTATTTTCTGATTACAACATGAACCTGAAAACTAAAACGAAAGCAACATCCCAGTTTGCTTGCCAGTATCGTCGTATATAATTGGAATTTCGAAGACGCTGAAGTACGAAAGTACACATCCTCTCTTCTCTCTCTCTCTCTCTCTCTCTCTCTCTCTCTCTAAGATGTGCTTGACAGTATCGTCTTAGTTTTTTTCTGATTTGAGCACGCAAGAGTATTAAAGCGTTCTCTCTCTCTCTCTCTCTCTCTCTCTCTCTCTCTCTCTCTCTCTCATACACAAACGCACCTAAAATATAATTCGCTCTCTCTCACACACACAGAATCAAACAATCAAATACACACGTAAACTATAATTCACTTTCTCTCTGTGAATGAACAGTAAAATCTGCTCCTTGATGTAAGTCCTTGGATGGACTGATGTCTTTGAGACATCCTAATCCTTGTAACTCTCTCTCTCTCTCTCTCTCTCTCTCTCTCTCTCTCTCTCTCTCTCTCACCTTAAATATAATTTGCTCTTGAAAAGAAAGGCCTGTCTGTCATATGTGGTCTCACTTTTGTACATTCTCTCTCTCTCTCTCTCTTGTTGTTGTTCAATTGCGGGTTCTTTGAAACGTTGAAGCGTCGTTCTATCTTATGAATAGAGTTAATCCTTTGGAATGCTGGTCATTATTAGGTTCAGGGATGCACTTCTCCCTCTCACATTCGGATCTTTTATTGGTACTTCCTCATAGTAATGGTTATTGGTATCGCCGGATATTTCGCTTCTTATATTTGCGCATTTTTTTTTAACGTCTTTTATGGTGGGAGTGTGCCATCACTTGGAACATAATAATAACAAAAAATTATTATTATTATTATTATTATTATTATTATTATTATTATTATTATTATTATTATTACTGGTAGTAGTAGCAGTATTAAAATTTAAAAAAAGATCAGTTGTCTAAGGAACGCCATAATTTTTTTCCTAAGAAACGTTTGCTAATTTCTAATACGTAAATATACGACAGCATTATTTTTTGGAACGACTTCGATAAGAAAAAATATATGCTTTTCAGCTGTTATATCTAAAAGGATGACTCTATCATTGTATTTTTAATTTTTGTATGTTACTTTGCATTTCACGAGTACGCATTCCGAAAGTAATTGCAAATATTGGGATGTTTTTGTTTGTTACTGTCTTTTTATATATTGTTTTGAAAATGATTTCTGTATAGCTCTGGTCGAAAAATATGTTGTTGGCGATCCAAATCGTTCCAATTTTTCCAGAATAGCTGTAAATATTACGAACTGTTTTCTATTGTTACAGAGAGAGAGAGAGAGAGAGAGAGAGAGAGAGAGAGAGAGAAGGGGGGGAGGGGGGCCGGAACGGTATGATTGTGGTGTATTCGTTGACCATATCAGATGTCATCAGATATATATTTTTTTTTATCTAGCATTAATCTTAATGGATTCTGTGGTGAGTATTTGATGGAGTTTGATAAGTGCAAGGAATTCTGGGAAGAAGTTGTGGAATGATGTTTACGCTGTCCTTTACCTCAGTTTTTTTTTTCCTATAGTGGGGATGGGAGACTGCATTCTGGTGCCGGAAGTTATTCTATTATATTATTATTTTTTTTTTTTTTTTGTTTTTTTTTTTTTATTTTTTTTTTTTTTTTTTTTGCTCTATCACAGTCCTCCAATTCGACTGGGTGGTATTTTATAGTGTGGGGTTCCGGGTTGCATCCTGCCTCCTTAGGAGTCCCATCACTTTTCTTACTATGTGTGCCGTTTCTAGGATCACACTCTTCTGCATGAGTCCTGGAGCTACTTCAGCCTCTAGTTTTTCTAGATTCCTTTTCAGGGATCTTGGGATCGTGCCTAGTGCTCCTATGATTATGGGTACGATTTCCACTGGCATATCCCATATCCTTCTTATTTCTATTTTCAGATCTTGATACTTATCCCTTTTTTTTCCCTCTCTCTCTTCAACTCTGGTGTCCCATGGTATTGCGACATCAATGAGTGATACTTTCCTTCTTGACTTTGTCAATCAACGTCACGTTCGGTCTGTTTGCACGTATCACCCTATCCGTTCTGATAACCATAGTCCCATAGGATCTTTGCGTGAATCGTTTTTCTATCACTCCTTCAGGTTGGTGCTCGTACCACTTATTACTGCAAGGTAGCTGATGTTTCTTGCACAGGCTCCAGTGGAGGGCTTTTGCTACTGAATCATGCCTCTTTTTGTACTGGTTCTGTGCAAGTGCCGGGCATTCACTTGCTATGTGGTTTATGGTTTCATTTTTCGTATTGCACTTCCTACATATGGGAGAGATGTTATTTCCGTCTATTCGTACTTTAAACAAGAAAACATATCTGGTTCTTAGGGCCTGATCTTGTGCCACCGCTGTTATCATTCCTTCAGTTTCCTTCTTTAGCTCTCCCCTCTGTAGCCATTGCCAATTGTCATCGCTGGCTAGTTCTTTAGTCTGTCTCATGTATTGTCCGTGCATTGGTTTGTTGTGCCAGTCCTCTGTTCTTTCTGTCTTTCTCCTGCTCTCGTATATTTCTGGGTCTTCGTCTACTTTTATTAGTCCTTCTTCCCATGCACTCTTTAGCCACTCGTCTTCACTGGTTTTCAGATATTGCCCCAGTGCTCTGTTTTCGATGTTGACGCAGTCCTCTATACTTAGTAGTCCTCTCCCTCCTTCCTTTCGTGTTATGTATAGTCTGTCCGTATTTGCTCTTGGGTGTAGTGCTTTGTGTATTGTCATTTGTTTCCTGGTTTCTGATCTATGCTGCGGAGTTCTGCCTTTGTCCATTCCACTATTCCTGCGCTGTATCTGATTACTGGCACTGCCCATGTGTTTATGGCTTTTATCATATTTCCGGCGTTGAGTTTTGACTTGAGTATCGCCTTGAGTCTCTGCATATATTCTTTCCTGATCGTGTCCTTCATCTCTTGGTGTTTTATATCTCCTCCTTCCATTATTCCCAGGTATTTGTATCCTGTCTCATCTATGTGTTTGATGTGCTCCCATCCTGGTAGCTTTATCCCTTCAGTTCTCGTTACTTTGCCTTTTTGTATGTTGACTAAGGCGCATTTTTCTATTCCAAAACTCCATCCTGATGTCCCCAGATACAATCCTTACAGTCTGGATTAGGGTATCTATTTCCTTGATGCTCTTACCATACAGCTTGATGTCGTCCATGAACATCAGATGGTTGATTTTGTTGCCTCTTTTCTTGAGTTGGTACCCGGCATCCATCTTCTGTAGTACTTTTGTCATGGGAAGAGTAGTGGGGACAGTGAGTCGCCCTGGAAGATCCCTCTCCTGATATTAACCTCTGCTAGTCTTATTCCAGAGCTTGTAAGTATTGTATTCCAGTTGCGCATTGTATTTTTGAGGAAGCTGATGGTATTTTCCTCTGCCCCATATATTTTCAGGCATTCTATTAGCCATGTGTGTGGTATCATGTCGAAGGCTTTCTTATAGTCTATCCATGCCATGCTTAGGTTGGTTTTCCTTCTCCTACTGTTCTTCATTACCATTTTGTCTATCAGGAGCTGGTCTTTTGTGCCCCTACACTTCCTTCTGCAGCCTTTCTGTTGGTGGGGGATGGTGTTTGTCTCCTCTAGGTAGTTGTATAGCCTTTCGCTGATGATACCTGTTAGTAACTTCCACATTATTGGTAAGGCAGGTGAATAGGCCTGTAGTTACTGGCTATATTTCCCTTACTCTTGTCTTTTTGTACTAAGGATGTTCTTCCTGTGGTCATCCATTTGGGTGCTTGGTGATTTGAGATACAATGCTGGAGTTGTTCTGCTATTCGTGGGTGTAGGGCCTTGAAGTTTTTGAGCCAGTATCCATGGACTTCATCGGGACCTGGGGCTTTCCAGTTTGGCATTTTCTTTAGTTTGGTGTCTGACTGTGTCTGTCGTGATGTCTGTGAATCTTTGTTTTATTCTCCCTGTTTCTTCTTCCTTGACTTCCTGGAGCCATGTTGCATGTTTGTTTGTGTGATACCGGATTGCTCCATATGTTTTCCCAGAGTCTCTTACTTGGTTCGGCTTCAGGAATTTCTGGGTGGTTGTCTTCCCCTCTTAGTTGGCTGTATAGTCTTTTTCTGGTTGGTTCCGAATAGTTTGTTCTGTTGGTATCCCTTATTCCTGTTCATGTACCGTTGGATCTTGTGTGCTTTGGCCTTAAGCCTCTGTTTTACATCTTCTATTGTGTTGTTTAGTCCCCCTCTCTTGTACTTTGTATTTCTCGTTGAGTTCCTCCCTTGTTTTCTTGCTTCTTAGCCTTTTTTCTGCCATCTCTTTCAGTTACTCAAGTCAGATCTCATCACCATGATTTGCTTTTCCAGGCGCCTTTTCCAAGGAGGTTGCTGTTTTGGTTTCTGTTGGGTTTGGTTGTGACGGTGGTGTTGGTGTTCGAATCCCCATCAGTTCTGCTACTAATCTTGCTCCTGCATATGTCAAGTTATTTGTTTCTGTGATACTGGTGGTGTGTATTAGGCCCATTATTTCATTGACCTCACTTGTTTTCTCCTTAATTTCTTGGTGTTGTAGGCTTTCATAGAGGGGATCTTTGTTCTCTCTGTATCTGGCTCCATCCATTGTCTAATCTTTTCTACCCATTCCGTCCTCTCTGTTACTTCGTCGGTGTTTCTTCGTGTGTCGTTGTTTGATACCTCATCCTCCCTGTCGTCTTCTGTGGCAACGTCTCTCAGTTCGTCTTCGTCTAATTCGTTGTCGTGTGACATTTCCCTTTCCAGTTCTTCTCTTTCTGTTGGGGAGAGCCAGTTCTTTTTCTTTATGCTCCTTACTTGGTCTGCCAGCCTCTGCTCTGTTTGGGGGTGTTATTCCTCTCATTCCAGATGTTGATCAATCTTCTTCTATATCCTCTCTCCGTCGGGTTGCTTCTGATGTAGCATCTCCATATTTCCTTATTTTCTTTCTCTTGTCCATTTCTTCCTTTTTGCCTCTGTACTCCAATCTCAGGCTGTTGATGACTGTCGTTGTGGTGATCAGTTGCTGGATGACGACCTCCAAGTACCTGACCGTCTTCCCCTACAATTGGGTTGAATACCTGGTTGCCGGACGAGGCTCCTCTGTTGCCAGAGGTTCCATTTACGTCGTTGTCGTTTATTCCTTCATTTCTTTCCATCATTGCTGAGTTTTGCTATTTAACCCATAGCTGGACCCTACCCCATCAGGGATAGGTACTCATTTACAGCTGAGTAGACTGAGGAAATTATGGTAAAGAATCCTTTCCCAAGGGATCAACGCCGAGGGAGAGCGGTCACCCATCCAACGACTGACCAGCCCCAATGTTGCTTAACTTGACTTAAGTCTATTGACGACCTAACCAACTCCTCCACTCGGCGCCACGCTTTATTATTATTATTATTATTATTATTATTATTATTATTATTATTCTCTTGTCCATTTCTTCCTTTGGTTTGCTTCTGTAGCTCCAATCTCAGGCTGTTGATGACTGTCGTTGTGGTGGTCAGTTGCTGGATGACGACCTCCAAGTACCTGACCGTCTTTCCCTTCAGTTGGGTTGAATACCTGGCTGCCGGACGAAGCTCCTCTGTTGCCAGAGGTTCCATTTACGTCGTTGTCGTTTTTTCCTTCATTTCTTTCCATCATTGCTGAGTTTTGCTATTTAACCCATAGCTGGACCCTACCCATCAGGGGATAGGTTACTCATTTAACGCGATGAGTAGACTGAGGAAATTATGGTAAAGATCCTTTTCCAAGGAATCAACGCCGAGGAGAGCGGTCACCCATCCAACGACTGAACAGCCCCAATGTTGCTTAACCAGTCGATTGACTACCTAACCCACTCGGCCACGGCGCCACTTTTATTATTATTATTATTATTATTATTATTATTATTATTATTATTACTATTATTACTTAATGCAGTAGCTGTTCTATGGGCATTTCGGCTTTAATCATCTCCATTCCTCTTATTAGTATTTTTTTCCCTCAGATGTCATGAAAAGATTCCCTACTGCAGGAAACTTAACACTTTTATTTTACTCTTGCATTTGACTTGCGCTCTGGCGGTCCTTACAGAGAGTAACAAAGTATATGAATACAGTGTATTGGGGGAAGGGTATTTATTCATGTTGAGGTGGGACCATTGGAACTAGAGGGTGGCAGGGTTTACTGAATACCGTACGCCCAACTACGGCATTGATTCGGGGAAGTTTGTCTAAATTATATTATTATTATTATTATTATTATTATTATTATTGTTCGCTGCTTTTAAATTGGAAATGTCCTTTATATAGGGAACAAATACTTTTTTGTAGTATTACGTCGAACTGTGAATTTTGTCTCTCCTCTCTCTCTCTCTCTCTCTCTCATATATATATATATATATATATATATATCATATATATATATATACACACATAATATATATATATACACACACTATATATATAATATATATATATATATATATATATATATATATATATTTTTGTGGACTTAAGGTTAGTTGTTGAGGGTCATGTCATGCAACAGACGTGTTCAGTGTTCCAGCAAAGAAGGAGGGAGGCTTATTTCCCTCCATTTAAACTTTGATTGACACCAACCTCTCTATAGAACAAGTGAATAGCCCTTTTGAAGCTTGGTGCCAGGTGGCCTTCCTAGATTGTTAACTTATGCAAGCAGCTGGTTCAGAGAATTTGACGATTTCTTGCCTTGGAAACCACCGCAGTTATTTAAGCTCTTCGGAATTGGGGTCAGTTTGTGTTGTCCTTTCATGTTAGTCATGGTACGTTTACGAAGTGTGTCCAACGTTACAAAGGGCAAAGGTCGTCTTTGATAGGAAATCGATGCTTAAAATCAGTTTCCCTAATAAAAGCAAAAGTTAAACTGGCCGATGTTTTAAATCAGTTTCCCTTGTAAAAGCAAAAGTTAAACTGTCGGGAACTGGTGTGGTTGCACCCAACTGAAACGTTTTCAGAGCGCGCGAATTCAGCGACGAACCGATGCCAAGGTCATACGTTGTTTGAAGGAGGTACACTGCTTAGTGCTCCTTTTTGTATGTTTGTATACATAAATTCAGTGTGTAATAGTAAAAAATGAACGTGTGTTTGACCGTGCCTCTTTAATTAAAGGTTTTCTTGTGTAGATAGGTATGGCGAATAACTTTCTTTTTTGAGTGGATTAGGCTACTTGGCATCAGACGAAATAGCCTGTACTTGTATGAACTATAAGTATTGTTGTTTAGATGGAAAAGCTGTATTTGCGATATGTTGTTGTTGTTGTCTTTGCTTGTGGACAACGATAACCTATTTCATGAATAAGTGTTAATTCACGTCACATATCAATCACTTGAGATATGTTCACTTTTGGGGTTTCTATTATGAATACATTCGATGTTGCTCTCAAGTTTACGCTTAGATAATTTTTTCTTCTTCAGTGGTTCGTTAAAGAGTTAGAAACCACATAAGAGAACAAGGCAGCTAACACAGGTATTAGACAGAAACCACGTGAGAGAACAAGCCAGCTAACACAGGTATTAGACAGGTTTGGAAAACATTTTCTCCTCCGCTATCCGTTCTTTAACAGCAACAAAGAATCGCGAACGATACGCGTTTGTGTTTTCAAATGCTGATTCAGATTACCGCCTGTTATTTTGCAGCTCTGGAAGTTTTCTTTTCTGTAAGGATTTCCACGAAAGGTGACTGAACTTAAAAAATGTGAATCGATTAAACTGCTGGTGCCCAATGTATGCAGAGCCTTGGGGAATTTATGGATGAATCGATGCCAACCCATGTATTGCTTGATGATGATGATTGTGAGGATTAAATGTCATTATTATTGTCGTTATTAGTATCAAGCCAATATAGCAAGGGACAGGTTTTCCTTTTCACAGTCTTTCTGTTGACTGGTTTAAAGGGGACCCGACCTTTTATTTGCCGGGCTTAAAGAAAAGGAAAGTCTGTTCCAGCTTAAAGGGTTCGTCATTTATTCAGATTCACTGGCAGAGAAAAGCCGACACTGACCTTGTCAAGATTCCTGCTGAGTTACAAGCTTTGTAACTATGGATCATGTGACCTCTTGACCTCGGGGTGTGAGGCCGAGGGGAAGGAGGGTGAACGGCCCGTGGCGGAGTAGCTCAATCAATAGGGTTTTGGTGAGAGAAGGAGCTGAGGGAGGAGGAGGAAAAGGAGGAGGAGGAGGAGACGTGTGAGAATGATGATGATGGTGATGACGATGATGATGATGGTGATGGTGAGGAGATTTCTGCGTGCCATTCTTTGACCTCTAAAGGATTCCAGCGATGGATTCGATAGTCTCAGATTCCTTGTGGCAATAGCTGTAGGAAATCATCCGGTTCGGGAGCAGAATAGGTAAACGGATTTACGAATCTCTCTCTCTCTCTCTCTCTCTCTCTCTCTCTCTCTCTCTCTCTCTCTCTCGGGAACACTCCCATTCTGTCGAGGATCGGCAGATGGCCGTGTTCCCTAAAAGTCTAGCGTGTCACAATTGCTAGAGCAGTGTAATTATGTACCTAGTATTTAGGAGACTGTTGTGGGTCACAGCTATGCTGGAGAGAGAGAGAGAGAGAGAGAGAGAGAGAGAGAGAGAGAGAGAGAGAGAGAGGTAACTAGAAGCAGTATTTGTCACTGTTAAAATGGAAGGGCCTGGAAAGTAATCTCTATCCCTAGAGGGTTCGAAAATTCAAAAGTAAAACCTCTCTCTCTCTCTCTCTCTCTCTCTCTCTCTCTCTCTCTCCTCTCCTCCTCCTCCTCCTCCTCCTCCTCCTCCTCCTCCTCCCTAACGGAAAATGTTTTCATCTTCACATTCCTTTTTGGAAGGTTCAGCCAAAGGGCAGAGTTTAGGAAGACAGGCGGGGGAATTGTGAGGTTATAAAGTTGTTAACCATTCTGTTACCTTTCCATTCTATGGCATCCATGTTTCTGTGCGTAGGTGCGCATTGTATTTGAATGACAGTAAGCAGAAAAGAATTGGAGAGCCGCGTTGTTCCCATCATATCGTTTACGATTGACGAATTAAAAAGACAAATTTTAAAGTTCACAGATTCGTTCGCCCTATTTACAGACTTAATCAGACTTAGAGAGAGAGAGAGAGAGAGAGAGAGAGAGAGAGAGAGAGAGAGAGAGAGAGAGAGAATGGTCCTGCTTTTTAGCCAATGAGAGGTCAAGGACATTTTTCCTTTCCGTATTATTACTGTATTTTTGAGTTTTGCTGTTATGTTATGGAAATAATGATAAGGAGCATTCTGCCCCTTAGGAAGTATATATGAAATTTGTTTTAGTCTGTGCGTTATATTTTTTCGTAGTGTAGTGTTTTCCCATAGAACCAAAACAAGTCATAAGCAGGAGAATGGGAAAAGTGTACAGCAAAATCTTTTGCAAAAAATCAGAGCCAATTAATCTTGTTTTTCTAGAATATCTTTGTTCCTGTTAAGTGGTTCCCGTATTTTGATGACAGCAATATGTATTTGTGCTTTACATGTTATTGTTCGTGTGTTCGGATTTAGCGCGATTTAGATCTATTTTGCACCAAATGAGGCGTCTTTCTTCTCTAGATGGTTTTGCCTTATGAAAATATTTGCGCGAAAGAAGACGTTATTCCCCTAAACATTCGTAACGCTTCTCGTAGCAACACCATAACATTGCCCCTGTAAGGTTCTGTCAGTTGCATATACTTTACAGTATCTTGGTCATGCCACATCCCTCAAAAACAAGTTCCCGTGTACTCTAAAGCTCTTTAGACTTAACTATTCTTCGTTTATCTCTTTCATTCTTCAGACGTGCTTATCAATCCAAACACCCTTCAGTAAATACAAAGTATAAGCGAAGCTCATCATTTTTCGAGTAGTATTGGGTACGTAGATTATGCAGATTGAGTGCATTTGTGCAAAATTATGTGAATCTTTCCTGTCCATCCTTTTATTATATATGATTGTTCTTTTGCTGTTTATAAATTCATTTGTACATTATCTTGCATACAACTTTATCATCTTCTTTCGACCACTAGAACACAATATCTTACCATTCAACATAGCTTTCAACCCCCTTTAATTCAATTCCCCTCAAGTAATATGATATTGCATGCACATGATATTAGCCGTTAGACAGATATGATTGACCGTATTTCCTTTATCTTGAACTAGACTCTCTTCGAGTTGAGAAGGGGAAGTGGAGTTTTGTGATTTTCCATGGTTTGTGGGGATGGAAATTTCTGAATCATAGTTCAACATTATACGTAAGATCCGGTAGCAACAGAAATGAGCGCTTGGCTTAAACGGGCTGGTCACAACAATGCCATCGGTCTTTTGTCCAAGGATCATTCACCAGAATTATCAGAACATTGTGTGTGGTTGTGGGTGTGTGCGTGTGTGTGGGTAGTTTTGTGTGTGTCTGTGTTTATGTAAGGGACAATTTTGTGGAGAACAGTATTAGCGATTGCATTACTACATCTCTTTCAGAAATATATTCATCAAATATTCGAAACCATTAAAGGCGACCGAGAATTTGTGTTCTATCACTCGTTCAAGGAAAACGCATAAGATAAAAAGTTAATTGTCAAGTGCCTCCATCTCGTGTGTAATTTGTGAGAGACCTTGTAAGGAGCAGTCATCTCTGTAAGAGTGAAGAAAACATTATATGTTGTAATTGTTTTTTCAAGATGAGATTTGTAGGAAAACTCCCTCGGCGACAACTTTGTTTACATTGTGAGCAATGCCCAAGTCAGTCATTTCTATTTCTGTCCTCTCGAAGGCTGCACTAACAGTGGTGATAGTGATGTTTATAGTCAGTTCGTCGTGCGATTTAATTATGGAATGAATGTTGTTTTCTTTACGTCCCAGAGATCTTATGTGCCCACACTTACTCTGTTGTGTGTGTGTGTATATATATATATATATATATATATATATATATATATGTATGTAATAGTATAATATATATATATGTATGTATGATGTATGTATGTATATATATGTAAAGTGGGTGTGTGCGGAGAGAGAGAGAGAGAGAGAGAGAGAGAGAGAGAGAGAGAGAGAGAGAATCAGACTCCTATATGTTGAAATTCATGCTGGTCGCTTGTATTGATAAAGTCCTTCTTATGCTGATACTGATAGCTAACGATGTTAATATGTTTATGATGTTTAGCATCCTTTTTCTCTTTAGAATCGAACAGCAAATAGTTGTATATGTCAAAAAAATCTCTTTCTCACACAATCGGATGTAGTAATAGGAAATAATGTGATAAATACCACCCGAACCATTCCTGCGGAAATCGCGAAATAATTACATGTGTTGCATTATCGTCAGATGCAAATTTATCCACCATAAAAATCTGATCTGTCTTCCCTCCTCTCCTTCCCCCATTCTGTCTTCCATCTCATCCTTCCATTACCTCTGAACTTCCTCCACTCCACCCCGCTTCTCTTCCTCCTACGCCTAAAAATATGGTAAAATCTTTTCTAGAAAATCCCTACCATGACCTGCCACTGGAGTGGTCTGTAAATAAGTTCGTACTAAACAGCGTGTTACCAGTAATAAATTGGCGGGAGGCTCTCGATTTGGATATAATTGCGCCGGGTAATTTGAAGTTTCCTAGTGCAACAATGAGAAATGGACCATATTGCAATACGATACTCCGGAAACTAAGATCCTTGGTTAATTGACATATAAGTAGCGCTCAGTTATTTTCGCACAAGAGTCAGATCCAACATCACTGCGTCCAGTATCTGCGATAAGTAATATCATAATTCCACAGGGGGAAGGGCATCGGAGGCGTGGAACCAATCATCAGATAATCGTTCAGGTAATCTCTCGTTTGTGAGAGGTTAATGTGCATTGTAAATGTGATTAAGTCAGTTCCCCGTCCATGACTTTCCTTCTGCTAATCATGACGTCAGCGACATTGTCGCGAAAATTGGGTACGGATTAATATTTCTCTGGCTCGTCCATTCTTGTCTTCGTTTGAGGTTCACCGACAGGCGAGAGAGAGGTATCTTCATTCAAAAACGTGTGCTGGCTTTGCATTATTTGTATTTTTGCTGCAGAGAATCTTTTATTGTTTCTCTATATATTTATATTTTGGTTATTTTTTCCTTTGATTTTCTTTGATTCATCAAAAGTGCGTACTGGCATGTGTAGGGTATAGATGAGTGATAGTCTGCTATATTAATAAAAACTATATATACAGTGCACAGTATATACTATGTATGTAACAATGATAAATTCGCGCGCATACATAAATATGTATATATGTGTGTGTGTGTGGTGATATATATATATACATATATATATATATATATATATATATGTATGTGTGTGTATATATATATACATATATATATATATATATATATATATATATATATATATATATATAAAATCACGGACATTTCAAGCATATTACATCAAAAACTACCGCTAGAAGCACCTCATAAAGACATTACTCCTTTTCTTATTAATGACATAAAAATTCCTCCCATCCCTTTTTTTTTTTTTTTTGTTTCATATTTCGCGGAAGTCACGCAAGCAAACTCCTTTGTATCACTTGTGAACTGCAGGTGTTCGTTGCAGACACACGAAACTAAATTTACCCTTGTTGTTAATTGGTGTTTTTTTTTTTTTTTTTTTTTGGCTGTTTTTGCTTGTTCAATATGTTCGTGTTCTTTGCTCTTTGAAATCGGCGTGTTAATGATTAGCTTCGAAAAGAGTTGAATTTTAGCGTTTCCTCTTTTAACTTCTGGTTCATGTCGTTTTCTGTGTTTTGTTTGTTTTAATGTTATGTTGTGGCCATGTTCAGGGTTATATTCTTCATGTTCCTTTTACATGTAACATAAACTTTTAAGTAGATTCTAGTAAGCATGAAATATTGTCGCGTGAAAAATGCTGACTGTGACATTTACTATTTGATGAATGATGTTGACTCTAATTGAGTGTTCAGCGCAACTTTCTATACTGAGTCAGAATTGGGCATTTACCTTCTTTTTTGTTAAAATATCTTAGTCTGTCTCACAATTTCTAGTAAGCGATTTATGGTCAAAGATAAAGCTGATGTTTTTCTCGTTTTGTTCCTTGATCCAGAATAACAGTTGAGAGAGAGAGAGAGAGAGAGAGAGAGAGAGAGAGAGAGAGAGAGAGAGAGAGAGAGAGAGAGAGAAGGGGGTGTGTTATTTCATGTGGGAATGATTGTGAAGATGCATCATACATAGCAATTCGTGTCTTGATAATTATATAATGTTCCATATTTACATTATTTTCATTTTCTTTTTCTGTCACGATTTTAAATTTTTTTCGCTTTTTCTCCAGTCGCGATTCATAACTTAACGGTTGCGTTAAAACGACATTGTTGAGAGGGCCGGCGTCGTGCATGACTTGCGCTCAAAATGTCATCGGTTCAGGTTGAAGCATCAGTGTTATTGTGAGCATTTGGTCCCCGTGACTTTTGCCGTTGCAACTTTCATTCCCCCAAAGTTTAAAAGTTTAAAGCTTCAGAGATTCAAAAGCGGCTCTTAAAAAACTTTCCGAGGCTTAACCTGCCTTTTAAAAGCTGTCGAGTTTATTTATCACCCGCTGCTTGGAAAAGGAAGTTCTGAGCAAAAAAAAAGACAGTCTTATGCTGTAGTCTGCTTTGCAATACTTCTGGGAAAGGGTTTAAATATGTGCCACTTTTTTACGGTCATTTTGAAACTAATGTTTACGCTTTTCATAAGTAGAAGTCACACTGCTTGTATATAAATGCAGTGTATATATGCGCTTAAGTGGGATTCTGCGTGTTTATATATATATATATAGTATATATTATATATACATACATACATACATACATACATACATACATACATACATACATACATACATACATACACTTACGCATGCGCAGATCTGAATTATGTTGCAGGACCTAAAGTTCATAGAAGTATTATAAATTTTTAATGAAAGATAATATTTTTTACACTTTGCTATTTATCGATAACAATATGTTCTTTAACGTGTACACGTATTCTTTCCAGGTGCTGTTAAGACATTATGATATTCCTAAGAACTTTAGATCCTGCAACATAATTCAGATTTGCGCATGCGTAAATATATATACATACATATATATACATACATACATACATACATACTTACATACATGCATACATACAGAGAATCCCACTAAGTTCTTAGGAGTATTATACATTTTTAATGAAAGATAATGTTTTTTTTACACAGTATTTCTTTGCTATTTCACGATAACATAATTTCATAATTTTCTTGACGTGTACACCTATTTTTTTGAGGTTTTGTAGAGACATTAGTTTTTAATTTTCTGTAACAGAAAACTGTTGTGCCGACTTTGTCTTTCCGTCCGCCCTCAGATCTAAAAACCCACAGCGCCTAGAAATTGCAACCCTCTAGCCTCAGTGGTTTTTGATTAATTTAAGGTTAAAGTTAGCCATGGATCGTGCATCTGGCAGGGCTTTCTGGAGCCAAGGGACGCACTCTCACTCTACCGCAACAGAAGTGCTGCCGGTCATGCTTGATGGTTTATACAGCATTATACGTTGTACAGAAAACTCGATTGCGCTGAATTTGGCATATTGTGAGACTTTTTTTTTTTTTTTTTTTTTAATAATTTTGCTTTTTGTGGCTGAGAAGTCTATATTGGTGTTCAATGATTTTTTGTGAACTTAGTGTTTTGTCTGTGTTATTAGAAATGTATCATTTGGGAGTAGCGTTTGAAGTGTGTTTAAAGTTGAGTTATTAAATGTGCTTGAATGTTTTTACAATATTGAGAAGTCTCGAGGTTTCTATTCATGCAGGCATCTGTCACACAGACACCTCAAAAGACGTC
Organism: Macrobrachium nipponense; assembly: GCF_015104395.2. Classification (NCBI taxonomy): domain Eukaryota; kingdom Metazoa; phylum Arthropoda; class Malacostraca; order Decapoda; family Palaemonidae; genus Macrobrachium; species Macrobrachium nipponense. The sequence goes on along the minus strand of NC_061100.1, from coordinate 136,595,735 downwards.
GAAATAACTTCAGTGACATCGACCACAATTCTCCAGGTGCCACGTCATGCTGAATGCCGTGTGTATCTGAATGTTTGTGTGTGCGTGTGCGTGTGTTTTTGTGTTGGTTGAGGTCAGGTCTTACCCTCCTTTTGTAGGTTTCCCTGCCAACGCTTTTCTTGATTGTTAATTAAAAGTCTCTCCACCGGTGGAAATGTTCGATTCTAGAATGGGGAGGACGGTGGCGGGAACTCCTCATTTTATCAACGCATTTTATTCTCAAAGGAATGCTCTCGTATGCTTTACTAGAACTTTGGACTCTCTCTCTCTCTCTCTCTCTCTCTCTCTCTCTCTCTCTCACTCAGCAATTTCCTGCGAATTTTCGGAGCGGCGGGGCTATTACGCTTGCCTTCAACAACGATTTTTATTTTTGTTTTTCTCCGTCTCTTTTCACCTCGCACTTTTCCGAGAAAATATTTTCCCTCATGACCGGAGGGCGTTGATGAGAATAATTCTTGGTCGTCGCCAAAGAGGCATCAGGGGAGAGAGAGAGAGAGAGAGAGAGAGAGAGAGAGAGAGAGAGAGAGAGAGAGAGAGAGAGAGAGAGAGTTTTACGAAAATCTAATGTTTGAATATGATAATAGAAATGTTTTGACTGGGACGTTTTGCAAGATGGGTCGAGTTTACCTTCGCCGAATCAGCAAAACGCCATTCGGAGTAGAGGCTTCAGATTTTGTCTTTGATTTTATCAGTGTTTTTATTGATCTATTCATATTATCTTGATTTTATCAGTGTTTTTATTGATCTATTCATATCTATCTATTTACCATATATGAAACTGGCTTAGTTAACACCTGGTTTTCACAATCTTTTTTTGTGGGATTCAGCCGATCCAAAACACGAGATCAATTGAGAAGGTTTTATGAATGAAGTTGCATCTAGTGAACGTAAAACATACATCACCTTAGACACAGTTTCAATTTATATGAGATTCCGGACAAGTCACATCGGAAACCTTAGTTCCAAGATGACAAGTGCCCAGCAGTATTGTGTTGTAAACTGATGCTCAATTCGCTAGTGGTTACAGGTTACACCTTTCTATCAGTTTCTTTCACTTTACCGTTCGCATTTCATGTAGCTGTGTGTTGGGTCGTAAAATGCGTATTTGTGTGTGTGATTCGTAGCGTGAGGTGGACAGGTAGTCATGGTCACTTCGAAGTATTGATTGTAAACCTTTGTACCTTTTAGAGACCTCTACTGCATGTAAACAGAATTTCAGAAATTACGTTTCCAGTTTATATATATGTGCATATATATATATATATATAATATTTTTTGCTTATTTTATGGATGTTTATTCTTTTATCTAGTGGTAATCCTAAAATGAATGTAGGTTATGCTATGATTTTCTAGATATCGCTCTTTGCGTGTCATGTTTATCGTAATAAGGCTAGAATGTACCATCAAAATAATCACCGTATATATATATATATATATATATATATATATATATATATATATATATATATATAATATCTATGTATGTATATATATATATGTATGTATGTATATATGTGTGTGCGTGTATGTGTGTAATAATGATACTTCGAATCAGTCACCGTAGCTGCCTGTGATACCGAGTGTTGAACGTCATTTTAATAACCCAGTTGAATTGCAGAATCAGATAGATATATTGCCTCCAAATGGCAGGAAACTGTGAAGTCTCTGATTTGACGCTTGTGTTGTCGACGTAGCCCAGGATTTAACCTTTACGTTTCTGCGTTTCATCGCAACAAATTTAGCCTCTTAACGCAATGCCTCTTGTCAGTCTGCGGTCGGAGTCGACTCCGTCTGTGGTCTCTCCGCCTAGCAGATAGCATGAGTGGCGTGCATTGTTTGAGACTGGCTGCATAATTGACTCGCATGTGCAGGGAACTCTTGCCGTAAATAGCTCTAATGGCATGCAGTTGATTGGCTCAAAATGCTCTGTTTTTCTGCACAGTTAGATGGCTTTATTAACGTAATCGTTCTTTGAAGGAGTTGATTGGCTAAATGTGCGAGTTAATTCCCTCCTTTGTGCTCTGCAAGGCGACTTGGGACTTCAAGATTTTGTAAATGTGTAAGTACATATAGTAGTTGAAGTGAAAAGGAAAATGGCTCATGTACTGGTTTATATAATTATACTGAGCATTCTCTTGCTTTTTCTTTAAACTTTCTTGAGTTATCCCTCTATGGATTATATATATTATCTATATATATATATATATATATATATATATATATATATAGCATTAAGCTACAAATGTCCTTTAATATCCAATTCGAATCCACGAGAGGACGAAATTATTATAAACTAAAAAGTTCCCCTTTGGATAACGTATACGAAAATTTATTAATTCCGAGGTAGAGCGAATTGGATATTAAAGGACATTTGTAGCTTAATGCATGTATATGAATCACGGTGATGTGATTAGTCCGTCGTTGGCCGAGCGGATTTCGTGCTTGGCTACCAATCCGGTATTTCGAAGTTCGATTCTCGGCGCGGCCGACGTGGAACCAGAGGAATTTATTTCTGGTGATAGAAATTCATTTCTCGATATAATGTGGTTCGGATCCCAAATAAGCTGTAGGTCCCGTTGCTAGGTAACCAATTGGTTCCTAGCTACGCTTTCGGGGGGCCAGCCCTAGGAGACCTGTTAATCAGCTCAGTGGTCTGGTAAAACTAAGATATACTTAACGGTGATGTGATTTAAAAAAAAAAAAAAAAAAAAAAATATATATATATATATATATATATATATATATATGTATGTATGTATAATGGATGTTCTACAAACAACAAATATAAATACCAGAGTCATCAGTTACCAACTGAACCAAAGAGAAACCCCCTGTGTGGAATACTGCAACATTAGGTGCTTCGTGTCCGTTGAAAAAAGGACAATCAGAAATTTGGGGACCGATTTTTTTTTCTTCTTCTTCTTCTTCATGTCAAGGCCCTTCCATTCCAATACCTTTTTCACTCCATTTAGCCGGTCCTTCCTCGGCCTTCAACTTCTTTTTCCCATAACTTTAGATTTATACATTTTTACTGAGCTGGCATCTTGCAATCTATCTAAGTGACCAGACTACCTCGAAACGCTTAAAACACCTTTTCACCACTTTTTTGTTTCCAATTTTTCAGGCTCTGGACATTATTTTCTCCACACATGCTGTTCGAGCAGTTAGAGTCACTTCATCATTTTCGCAATTTCTCTTCCATTTGTATTCAATATCTATGTTTTCCATATATAAATGAGAGTTGGCTTAACCATTCTAACTTTTGTCTCCGTATTTTGTTGCCACCTTTTCCTGAGACCATGCTAAATCGTTTACACCACCTGTTCTGTTACTTACCTCTGTATTATTCTGCCAACATATGATTAATTACTCCAAAATATGTATACGCATCAACCAATTCCATTCTTCGCCAGCCATACAAACATTGATCGTTTCAGCTTCCTGGTTTTTAGTGAACCTTAATTTAACTCTGCTAAAATTAGTTTTTATATTTTAAGATACAAACAGAACAAGGCGTGGTTGGACCTCCAGGTTACTCGGGACGTGTGCAAGATTTTCCCTTCACGCACAAGTTGTAAACATTATATTCCTAACCTATCGTGAGGTGGTCTTCGTAATTAATACTCATATTTAGTATGTACTACTTATACTAACAACAAGGATCACATAAAAACGACACAAATTAAACACATTCATATATTCCCAGTTATAAGTGGAAACACAAAACAGTTGAACAGAAACAAAGGCTAAATTTAGTACACCAGTTAACATATAATGTGCAGAAACCTACGGTCAAATAGTCTTGTTTCACCAACGAAAATTAAAATGAATATGTAATTTTTATAAATAATTTATCTGTACTGTTTAACATGCGCATTATTCATTTCTTACGTTTTCATTCTAGTAGATGAATCATAAATATTCTATGCTGAAACTCTTGTATCTGTAACTCAACATAAAACACATTTTCCGAAAGTTTTAGCCTTAGACCTTTCCTACCCCCCCAACAAGAGCAACAACAACAGTAAAGTAGTTTGTATGCTTACTCCCCGAGTAAGTGAAAAATTCTTCCACCAGACTCTGATGCTTTTCCTAACGATGGCTAAAAATACAGCAGTCTATCCACAATATTCTTGACCATTTTCGCACCACACACCTTTGCATCTAAACCTGATGACGTCTCTTTGACTTTCTTTATCCATTCTTACAATATATTGAACAACTACCTTGGACACACAACAGGGCTTTGTCCAGGCTTACTTGAACTTGCAATCGCTTTCACCATTTACATCAGAGATTTCCCCCCCCCCCCCCTCTCCTCTTCTCTCCTCTCTCTCATCCCTCTCCTCTCTCCTCCTCTCTCTCTCTCGCTCATATCCTCAACATCTTATTTTGGCGCCCGATAACTCATCATTCAATCATCTCCTCTTCTACCAGGTTCCTTTTACTGCTTTCCTCGACTTTCCATCTGGGCATACGCGCCCTCCCACATGCCAATCACACTAATTTGCCCAACGCACGCATTTGCATTGTTGCCCTTTGACTACCACACTTTATTTGCCCTCCCCCATACCCCAACATTACAAACACGTCAAACAGCTGTAGACAAAACACACTCCTGCTTTAGCCCTACTTTCACAACAGTCGAGTCATTCATCAGCGAACTGATGGGTCTTGGGTCTTTGGGTCTGTTATCAGTGTTATGTTGAGTACCATTCATTCTCGTTGTGTATCTTCCCCCTTTATAACCGTCACTCTTTTGATGAGGCTTCTCGCCTTTAAGTTGGTTTTAGTTTTGTTATTTACATATATGGTTTCCCTTCGATGGTGAACCTATTGTGTTCTGAATTTTCCCTTTAAAATAACCTGAAATATTTTTCTCGATGCATATGTATTTACATAATTATACCTTGCCACATACATCTTGCCTAACTCGAATTAAACACTTTACCCAGATGAACTTGTCCTTGTTAGAGCCACACGGATCTTCTGCATTGCAGATGAGCCAGATTCTACTACGTTTGCTTCACGACGTATTATTTTTTATACAACCAAGATATATAAAGGCACCGTCTCGTCGTTTGATATACGTAGCGTTCTTATCTAATCAGCCGTTCGCTTTTACGTGTTTCAAGAGTAATCTTATCACTGCATCGGATTTTTTTCGGTCGTTATCTTTGCATATTACACCCCAGTTACACCCCAGTTACACCCTACACTTTCACTGTCAAGTGGTTTGGCCGCGTGGCGTTGTGGTAAGCTTGCTTGGCTCACGAACTGAGAGAACCGAATTCGATTCTCGAACCGGAAGAGGAGAGACGAATGGATGTGTTCCCTAAAATTCGGTAGGGATCAGTGGGCATAATGAGTAAATCGTTTACCTTTTTCGCAGTCGATTATTGGTGATCGCAGCTATTGTTGGGTGGAGAGAGAGGAAGAGAGAATTTAGTCACCTTAATCTAGCGTGTGTGCGTTTGTGCCTGTGTGAGAGAGTAAATCATTGTACTTTTGTTTGACAAGTCATAAAAGATAGTTTGATTATGGTCGGTTAGAATCATGATATGCAATATTCATACAAACATACATGTATCAAATAGTTTCATTACATTTGGGAATATTCAGTCGTTTTGTCAAAATAGTTTCAGAATTTAGAGATATATCTTTGGCGTTTGTAGTTGGAGGTGGTATTTCTTAGAGGACGCGAGTATGTAGTGAGAGAGAGAGAGAGAGAGAGAGAGAGAGAAGAGAGAGAGAGAGCGTTCGATTTGGTCTCTGCGGTTGACATCCGATTCCAGATCCACAATCGGTGGTTAACAGGGGTAGCGGAGGCCACGATGCGGTGGAATAGGCAGAATCGAATGTATCAGCTCGTTTGTTGGTAGAAAGGTTATAGTTGATAGGAACTTGGACGAAATTATTCCGTTTTCCTGTAACGTCTTGGCGGCTGACCGTACCAAGGAGTTATTCAACATGCGTGTTGTCATTTTTGACACCCTTTCTTTTTGTGCAAATACAAGTTAATATATAATTTTAGAGAGCGGATTTTGATATTGGATGGTAATATCAATTTAAATCAGTTGGATTTTTTTTTGTTTAGAAAGGTCGTATGTTATAAGAAATACCTGACATTCAAAATTTCTCAAGCCAAGTATAAACAAAATCTTTCCTGACATTTTTCAATTTCTTATCACATGAATATCATATTGGTAAACCAAAAGTTGGCCTCTTTGAAAATGACCATCCTCGGTTTTTGTGTGATCTGAATGTGTCAAAGGTATGCATGCCTAGAGGGTTGGTATAGAAGATTACTTTTACTTTTCTCCACTGACGATCAAGCGTAAAGTAAATAACCGAGGCTACTTGAGACCAGCTGACAGAAGGGGCTATAATTTTAATTGATTTTATAGAATTTATGTTTTCAAGCCAATCTCTGGGGTAACCTCGGTTATCCTGAGTTTAAGGCAGTGAAAAGATGGTTGGAAAGTAAGATGAAGAGATCCAGAAAATAAAGATGATTTATAAATATCTAAAGGTAAATGTGTAAGAAATCGCTACAGCTAGAGAGCCTGAATAGCTAGACTGATATAAAGTAAAAGGCTAAAAGTGGGTGTAACTAGGAATAACTTGGGCTTTGAATCCTGGCCTGAAGTAAAGAGCTTCTTTTTCTGCTTTTGACTTAATGATTGATTCCAGGCTCCTGGAACAGCCAAAATTTTGAGTGGTGTCAGGCTATTTAGTCCAGGTTCTTACTGATCAAGGCTGCTCAACTTGACCGAATACTTGAAGTCGTCCAGTGCTGAACAATCTGAAATTCTCTTATTACCTAATATTTCTCCTTAACTTCAGTTTGTGGTCATAATTTTGTTAGTTATCGTAGTCTGCATTCATATCACTGTCCCACTTGCATATCCGTGCCAAATAGGTCTACAAGAGTTTGCTGATTGGAATGCCTTTTCAGTGAGAGTACAGCCCACTGTTGAAAAAAAAAAAAAAACCATTCATCTGGACACCCAAAAAATGTGTTTGTGTTTGCAATGTCAATGACCAAAATACTATACAAAAGCAATGGGATGCGTCTAGATCTTATTATTAGTCTGATTTTGGAAACTCAACTGTTTAACAAGTTGTTTGGTAAAGTTTTTTTTTTCTTTTTTTATTATATGTGGCTTTATCTTTTAGCGATAAACATGTTCCATTTTTAATCAGTAACGCTTCTTAGATAGATGTATATGCTTCGTCCTCCCAGCTGCATTGTCTTCTCTACGCTTGACTGTCTAAACATGACTCGTGTAATTTAAAATTGCAGTCTTTAGAAACTAGCTCAAAGGTAAGGCATCTTTCAAGAAAATGAAACTTCATTGTTTATCATTCTTGAAACAAAGGTCGCAAAGCAGAAGTTGACAGAAAGGAGCAGACGTAATTTTATATTCAATTATAATTGCTCACACTTTACAAAATAAAGTTAGGTTAAAGTTCTCCTATTCATATATTTTTTATGGAAACTAATTTGCATACCATCAGAGATATTCAATATAGTGAGTTGTGATTGCTGTCTTTCCTGTTTTGCAAACAGCAACGATGAAGATAGGAAACTAAAAACTATTCGCCTTCATATGCATTCGGAAGAGAGTTTTATTAAAATGCAGAACTTTTTTTTTGAAAGGTCTGCCAAAGGGAGGAGAGTCCTAGTAGTAGTCTTGTTAAGCAATGGGGAGCTTCAAAAGGCGGAGAAGTATCTTAAATTGTCGTCAGTTGGGGCGTTTTAATTTTCCTTTTTGATGGCAGACCGTGAGAAAAACCCCTGGAGCGTCTTTGATTGCCCTCCCGCCATGTTTAATTGAAGAGTGTGTGTGTTATTTTTTCAATGAAATTTTCATCGGTACGTCGTTTGTTGACTGTGCCTCTTCTTGGAGTGCTGGTCTCTCTCTCTCTCTCTCTCTCTCTCTCTCTCTCTCTCTCTCTCTCTCTATATTGAGGGGCACATCCATTAATACCAGGGACCTTTGTTGATCATTTGAACCTTAATGCTAGGACTTTTTTTGGGTGATCTCTATCCTGCCTAACCACTATCCAGTAGTCCAGCGCGTTTGCTCTTGTTTCGTAATTCGCACTGAAGGCTCTTAATATAAGGAATTGTTATATTTCAGTTATGAATAATTAGCGAGAGCATGTTAGGGAAAATACTGTATAAATTGCTTGGCATCCTGCCAAGATGCCTTGCCACTCGCTAGTCCTTTCGCACATTCCAAGACGGTTCCACCAACATCCTGCATGGCACCTTACCTCTAATTCCGAAGCTTGCCCTGAAATTTCGTCTTTCAAGAACTGCGACATGTTATAATGTCTAAATGCGCTTTAGGAAGCGCCTGGTCAAGTGGAGTAATGGTACGGGTAATCTCTCTCTCTCTCTTCTCTCTCTCTCTGTATATATATATATATATATATATATATATATATATATAGTATATATATTATATATATATATTATTATATATAATGAAGGCGAAGCTGGGTAGATCAGAATGAACGTAAGTCATTCGTCTTGATATGGAGGTCATAATCTTTCCCATCTATTTAATTGTTAAGGTTTCTTCTTTCTCCTTTTCATTATCGGCTCTGACTTCGAGTTATGTAAAACATACAGTGCCTTTTCTTTCTGAATGATGTTGTTTTCTTAATTTATCTCAGGCGGCGGGAAAGTGTCATTTTGTACAAAATGAAATGTAAAGATTAGGCTTAAAACCAGTATATGAATAGTTTTTCATATGACGCTTCAGGCCAAGCTGAGAAAAACGAAAAGTTGATAAGTACATAATGCTTGGCAGTAATTATAGTGCCTTAATTGTAAACTGTGATAAGATCTTAAGTGAAAGATATATAGCTCTCTCAGTTCTCGGAAGAGACAGACCAATCGTTTGTTAATTAACACAACGAAAGCTAGCACCCTAAGAAAGGTCACAGCTAGGTTTTATTTGTATCCTTGTGTTTGTGTCCTAAAAGGTGGAATTGGGTCGTTTACATAACTGCCATTCTTTCGCGTCATACGTTTTTTATCCCGTAATTTCATTGCATGGAACCCTTTCTTAAGGATGGGGCTTTTGATATATTGTTTGTTGCTGAATGATTGTGATAAATCCTCCTTTGAATTCAACCCCCTCCCCATTTCTCTCTCTCTCTCTCTCTCTCTCTCTCTCTCTCTCTCTCTCTCTCTCTCTCTCTCTCTCTCTCTCCTCGTAGGTGGGTTATGGCTCTTGTAGCCTAAAACTGGGCGACTTTTGTTTGAATATAGAGAGACGAGGATGAACGAACGTGCTCGTTTTTTGAAAGTCTATTGTGCCTCTGTTTACCTAAGCAATGAATAAAGTCTTGAGACAATCGTCGATTGCTGTGGATCGCAGCTATTAGGGAAAGACAGAAAGCGAACAAAGGAAAACTCAACCCAAGTGTTCGTTGCTCCGTCATGATGATATAAATCGTTTTATAATATCCATTGTGCCTCTGTTGTCCTCAGCAGTGAATACGGTATACAGACATTAGTCAAAGACAGAAATCGAAGACAGGAAAACTAAACACGTGTGTTCGTTGCCCTGTCAAAATGTGTACAACAAAGCATGAGGACCTCGACGAGGTAAGACCCTCCCACCCCAAAGCTGCGATGAAACCATTCATAAGATGTTCCCTCTCTCTGCTGTGCGTGTTCGTCGTGCGTAATGGCAACCCTCTTCCGTCCCATGACCCTCCAATAACCGGGTCCTTGTATGGAGCCATCTTCATCCCTCTTGATTATCACTTGGGGCGACTCTGCACCGGTGTTTGTGTTTGTTTTCAGTTTTTCGTTCCCGTTTTACTTCTTCGTTTTTGTTTCATGTTGAAAAGCAAGTGCTTTTTTCTCTTCTTTTGACTTATGGCTCGTTTTGTGGAACCCTTTTCATCTTTTGGATTTGTTTTAATTTTCTTTTTTCCGGTTAAGTCCACATTAGATATTTTATAATGTTCATTTTGCATTTATAAAATTATTAGAGTCCTTATTTCCTTCGTTTTAAGTGAATTTGTGGGCACTTTCTCATCATGGGAACATATTTGCATGAAAATATATTATTTTAGCAAATTCAACATTCAAAAAGTGAAATAGATTTGTAAAAAAAAAAATATTTTATCGGTTGAAACTAGGTTTTGGCAGTGGCCACAGCTGAAAACCGAGTTCCTTGAGGCGAAATAAAGATGCGGGCGTTTGAATGCAAACAAACAAGAAAAATGGAGAGTGAAGGAGAAGAAAGTAGCTTCCAACGCAAGAAACAAAAATGGAACTTCGTCAGAGGAGCATGTCGGAGATCTCACGTTGTTTACCGGAGCTGCATTACGTCTTGATTGTGTGTGTGTGTGTGTGTGTGTGTGTGGTGGTGGTGTGGTGGGTGGTGGGGTGAGATGCCGGGGTGGAAATATGTGTGTGGAAATTGATGATTATTGTGTACTTTTTAATGCAGATTTATAGTAATAAGAAAATAAAACGCCGTTCCGTATATGTTGTTAGTGAGATATTTGCGGAATGATTATTGAAAAGTTACTAAAAATCATAACTTTGTTTTATGACTTGATGTATATATGTATATTTGAAGTTGAGATGTTATTCTAGATTGTTTTTTTTCTGTATACGGAATACTTGATTATAAAAAGTAGGACTGAATGATTGTAACGTGTTAACGATAACATTAAATCAGTTGAAGTAACTTTTAATTAGTTGTCTAAAGCAGTAATGTGGACCACAATGCGATTGAAATATCTGAGGGTCTCATGTTTTACGGAAGCCATTACTTTCGGATCGGGAGAATTGGTTTCTCCAACCCTTGCCATTTTTAGTGCTTTATGCCGCGTCCTGGGTTTTGTCATTGCTCTTATTTTAGTGGATGATAAGCGTTAGATGCGGCTTCAACTGTGTAAAAACGTTTTGCAATATCCTGTGACGTCATTTTCAATCGTTTTTGCTGCCACCTTTCTAAGATCAAAGAAAAGGCTTTCGGAAATCCTGGGTTTCGTAAATGTTTCTTTATAAGTTTATGGCCATTGGTCATAATGTGTTTATTTTAATCACGTTACATGTAAGTTATAAGGGTGAATAAGACTCATCATCGGATGAGTCTTATTCACCCTCAAACATGCGGACTAATAGGTAAAAATGATTCTACAGTAGAAATATCTAGGTGCTGTCAAGTACAGCCGTTTTCTTACTAATAATATATAAAAATTAACGAAATTCAGTTGGGTAGTTTATACGTTGCGAGACCTTTATTACCCACCGTTTGTAGTTCATGTTTGTAGTTTATCGGCCTTAAATATTAATAGATCCTAAGCACATTGCACGTGATTTCTTTGCAGTCGCTAACTTCCGCCCAATATTTCTCAGGTTTGAACTCGGCGTGCGTAAAATGTTCCTTCTGGCTGGGGAGGTAAAATATGTCGTAATGAATTAGGGTTTCATACATTGGCGCTTGCTTTATGTATGTTCCCTCCCTCCTCCAGAAGGAACGTAAATAAATAGGGGGCTGGGTTCTCAACACCTGGCTCTGCTATTCTCAAGGTTTCACTTGATTTGAAGGGATAGGAAACCTCGCAGGTGGAAGAGAACTCTCTCTCTCTCTCTCTCTCTCTCTCTCTCTCTCTCTCTCTCTCTCTCTCTCTCTCTCATACTATACGTTGATTATCTGCTCGCAGATGACACCACTACATCTTCTGACCTTTGATGAAGATTGGGGTTTAGATTTCATTTCATCCATTCCAGTTTGTTCTAATCATGTTCTCTCTCTCTCTCTCTCTCTCTCTCTCTCTCTCTCTCTCTCTCTCTCTCTCTCTTCTCTCTCTATATATATATATATATATATATATATATATATATATAATATATATATATATATATATATGCGTGTGTGTGTGGTGTGTGTGTGTGTGTTTAGAGAAGGAGAGATGCGGGTCAGCATAGTTGAAGAATCTGCCATAAGGCATGTCATAGGAGATAAACTTGTGAGCTTCTTTGATGATTGCTATAAAAACATGTCGATGGCAACGGAATTCCAAAAGTCTTGGAATACATATTCTGTATAATTCCCCAGCGCTCATTTGTGAGTGACTTTGCCTCACCAGTTAGACATTAAGTGTTGGATTCCACGGGGAGAGATGGCCGGTACTCAGTCCTGGAAAAACATTGTGGTTCTTGATAGTCAACTTTGGTATATCGTAGCCATAGTAAAGGGTAAGGACCGTGTAACCTCCGTCGCAAGGGGCTTGCCGAGAATCAAGTCATCATTTTGTAGATTTGTAGATAAAATTTTTCCTGTATTAGTCCTGTTCATGGGGTTTGGTTCATGTGTTTCTAGCCACTAGGTACTCCCGTGCCTTTGGGTATGTTATTTCTGTTGTATATAACAGCATTTTCCCGGTTTGACTGCTGAATGTCACCGTGATAGAAGTCTTCCTCAATAGATTGGCATGTCATTTTGGCTGCAATACCCTTAACAAAAAATAACCCATCAGCGCTTTAGGGAAATTTTCTCTCGTAAGTGGTTCACAACTCTGCTAGTCTTGCTTTTGATTTAGTGTAAACTACTTTAGAATCATAAACTATTGGCAGAGTCTTGGATAGTAGTAGTAGCAGTAGTAGTCAGTTTTAATTAGCTTACTTTTGAAGGGTGAAGGTGATAAGGGAGATTAAGATGTTAGTATACGTGGGAGGTGTATGGTAAGGTTTGATTGAGAACGTAAGGAACACTACAGAAGGATTGTGTTTTAGTGTCCAAGTGAAGGATGTATCTTTTGACTTCTAATCGGCATTTCTAACCACACACACACACACACACACACACACACACACACACACACACACACACACACACACACACCTCTAGGTTAGGTTGCCCATATTTTGTTCTTACTTTCTTACCTGATTTAAATTTTCGCATACTCTGGGAGTAAGCCTACAAACTACTTTCTTGTTGGTGAGAGGGTTAGGAAAGGTCCATGGAAGAACCTAAAAGTGTCTGTAAAAGGTGTTTCGCGTTGAGTTAAAGGTACAGGAACTATAGGATAGGGTACTTTTGATTTATTTATTACAATGAATATGTAAAAAAAAAAAAAAATAATGTGCAAGTTAAACAGTACAGAAAAAGTATATCTAATAAGATATAACGTATTTATTTTAATTTTTGTTGGTGGAAACAAGGCTCTATTTGACTGTAAATTTTAGCACGTTTTAATTTACGTCAAGATGATAAGGTTTACAACTTATGCGTGAGGCGAAAATCTTGCATGCGTCCCAAATAAGCTGGAGGTCAGATCACACCTTGTTGCTCTGTATGCTACCAAAGCCAAAGTAAAAATTTTCATATATGCAGTTTAAGTAAGAGTTCTTTATAAAATAAACTGATTATGATAAATTAAATAAATTTTGTCTTATTGGAAGCCATTTTAGCACAGGTAGTGCCAACGGATTCTGTTCCGCTGTGACGCGTATTTACTCATGAGTGGTCATAATTATTAATTGAGTGGTAATGAAGTCTAGCTTTGAAATAGAATAAACTAACGCCTCATTTTCCACTTGAGATGATTTAGTTTATGACTGGGACAGCCTCAAGGATCACGTGACTAATTGTACAGCAAGAGCCTCAAAGGCTTAATTAATTACCCATTGCTTTCGTGCATTTCACGTATACACTTCTTCAGGGTACAGCACCCTGAAGAACTTTATATATTAAATACAAGAAAGCGCTTGGCACTTATGCCTTTTAATAATTCTTTCATGCATAAACAGCTTCCTTTCATTTTGAAGTATCTACAGTGTTCTTAAGAGAATAAACAAATCCTGGCAGTGTTCAGTGTCTTTCCTTAAGTGATGCTATCAAGGTAAGCATCATGAATTAAATTACAAGGGATTTGACCCTACGATCTTCACACGATTCAGGGAGGTCTCTTGTTGCACGAGGATCATTCGACGACTCTGAGAGGCGTTCAGCCTAAATAAAGGTAATTAAATCTATCTGCTAGCCTCACGTACTCCTATTGAACTTGGCTAGTGGCAGTGCACACACACACACACACACACACACACCACACACACACACACATATATATATATATATATATATATATATATATATATATATATATAATATGTGTGTGTTTGTTTGTGTAGAAGTCACTGCCAGTAACCAAGTACAATACGTGTACGTGAAGCTAGCAGATTGACTAATTGCATACACGTACGAGTTGGCGTATGGTATACCTTTACTTAGACATAATGCGCACCATGGATTAATCAAGATTTGTATTTTGAAACACATCGCGTTTTACTGACGCAGTTGGATATCCTTTCACCCCCACCTATTTAAAGCGGGTGACGTTTAGTCACCAAGGGAGTGATCACTTAAGCTCTTGTCACCGCATGACCATGAATCGTCCACAAGACCAGCAACTGTCAGTGAGTAAACGAATGAGTTGCGCGTGCATTACGTCGTCATCCTTCGTCTGTTGGTCATTTCCCACGAATGTTACGAGAAATGGGAGTGCTATCCTGTTGAGCTCACCCATGGATGAGTACTTTTCCCTCGTCAGTCTTCGGCTCCCCTGTTCTGATCCTCCCTCCCTATTGCTCCCTAGTTGACTCCCTTCGTTCACGAGAGAAGAACGAGGAGGATGACGAGTCACTTCAGACGAGTACAGTGGGATCAGGGGAATCCTCCAAGGGGGGAATTCCCTCCCCGTTTCATACCTACCGCAGCTTCAGGATCGAAAACGCGTTGGTGGATGACGAGGAGAGAGAGAGAGAGAGAGAAACCGACGAGGATTAGGAATAGATGGTAGTTCCCTGTGGGGAATGGGGTAGGGGGTTCAAGAGACTCAGGTATCACATAACCCCCCTTAAACCCCTTTTGTAGCCTCCTCTCCTTCCTTCCCTACCTCATTTCCACCCCCCACTCCCCGCCATCCACCTCCCTCCGTTGTGGGATTGGTAACCAGATCTCAGACTGATTCGACGTCCGGGGTGTGAGGGTGGGGGAGGGGGGGGGTTCGATCATATTGAGGGTGTAGGGAGAGGGGTCATCTTCCTTTTCCTGGAAGATTACATTATTCTGTGAGATTTATATTATGGTTTGGTACTGCCATCTTTCTTTGGTGTAGCTTCTCTTTTCCATCGTTTTACTCTTGTGTTTTTCTCTTGCAGAGTATGATTGTTCTTCTTACCTTTGTAAGAGCTTCGTTACTCGCCGGGTCATGTGATTGTGTGAGAGCTAGTATGTGGGTTTGTTTGTGATCAGAGATCTAATAGACACGAGCCCTATAGGTAATAGATAACATTGTTTACAAACATTATAACAACATTCAACGAACGACCAAATCAAAAGGAATGAAGTTTGTCTATAATATAATATTGTTGTTTTTACGTAAACATACAAGTCTCATCTAAGACGAACAGAATAGTATTTGTGCTGTATTAGCGGCACAAGAAAGTTTCTAAATGGAGCGTCGTTATAGATAATGGTACACGATTCTCTTCTAGAATGAAGTTATAGGATTCTATAATGGTTTCTCTCTCTCTCTCTCTCTCTCTCTCTCTCTCTCTCGACGATTTATCTCTCCCCTAAGCGAGTAGAACCGATCTTCAGGTGATCATTTCCCTCTCTCTCTCTCTCCTGTGTTTAAGTGAATATTTTTTTCTTTATCCAGAACTAAACATCCCACAGAGAAAATTGGGCAATTGGCATTCAGTGCATTATTGCTCGGTAATAATGTTCATATTTAACATTTGAAAACATGTCAGCATGAAAAAAGACGTATGCTCTATTCTTTTCCTTGAAAGATATTTTTTCGGTAGTAAAATGTCTCGAGCTGTAAGTGCGCATTCATTGTCGGTTTTTATTATTTATAAATATGTACCCCTTTCCAGAGAAGCATATTGTATATTTCCCTCTGGAAAACCAAATATTTACATCGAAATCTTCTCCAAATGGGAAACCTTCATGCCTCCGTTTTTGCATTTCAGCTCCATAACCTTTTTTTTTTTTTTTTTTTTTTCCTCCCCATGGCCGCTTTGGGTTCCTTTGAATGTTTTCATTTTTTTTAACGGTGACCTACAACGTAATAGCAGATCAAACGTTTTCATATGATATCATATAATTGCATTTTGTATTATGGTCTGTGAGGCATGAAAAAATATTAAAGTAATAGCTATGCGTGTCTATGATAATGGGAATGTTATGAAAATGAAATTCGTTTTGTGTAATGTATTCTGAGAACCCCGCGCACCGCTGACCTAATGTCGGTGACAGTGCACATGACAGTAATAAATTCCAGCCTTCTCCCACCTCGTAATTCCCCCTCCACCTCATTATCGACGACAGTAAAGGAGCTCAGTATATTATCGTGGGCCATCCATGGTCGTAAGTGGAATTATGTGTCCTCACGTTCCGCGGAGGCTTCAGGGTATTATTGCTTTGGAAGAAAACCTCCAGTGGCTATTTAAATTCACCCATTTAAATTTATAGCATTTTCAATTTCATCATCAACCGTAGCGGGAAGGTGTAAAGGAGGTCTTATTATTTTTGTGGCACTGATCTGTGGGTAATCATTTGAAAGTGATAAATTATTAGAGCACCTATAGCATCAGCTTGTCCAAAGACGGTCGTGATTTCCATTTTATTTTGGTGCCTTGTGAAAGTCACACGAATATCGATCGATACTTCATGATTGATTATATTCGTGAGCTTTCACGACTACCACCTCATTCTAAAATAGATTTCATGTAATCACAGCTAAACGTTTGAAGCTTTTGAACGATCGAATTACCTAACTGTGCCTGCTCGAGTCCATTGTATACTGCATCATTCACTGTGACCTTGTAGGAACCTATCGCTTTCCATTGAAAGTCACCTTTCAGTACTGTACAATTGGATATCAGGATGGGTTTTGGACATGTGCGCGCTTTGTTTCAGCGACCGAATATCTGCCATGATGCACAGCTTTTCCTTACTTCTTAAGTTTAAGGCATGTGTAGCCACTGCCTCCCATTGTGCTCTGTAATGTATCCCCTGAGGCATGGGTGACTTACTGCCATTGTGTTTTGTACTTTATTCCTTGATGACTGAGTAACTGCCTGAAATCATGTCTTGTAGTTTATTCCCAGAGGCTTGGGCGCCTGCCAGCCATTATGGGGTATACTTTATCCCCAGAATCCTAGGTGACTGCAAGCCATCATGGGGTATACTTTATCCCCAGAATCCTGGGTGACTGCAAGCATTATGGGGTATACTTTATCTGCTGAATCCTAGGTGACTGCAAGCCATCATGGGGTATACTTTATCCCCAGAATCCTGGGTGACTTTAAGCCATTATGGGGTATACTTTATCCCCTGAATCCTTGGTGACTGCCAGCCATTATGGGGTAATACTTTATCTGCTGAATCCTGGGTGACTGCAAGCCATTACAGGGTATAGTTTATCCCCTGAATCCTGGGTGACTGCAAGCCATTATGGGGTATACTTTATCTGCTGAATCCTGGGTGACTGCAAGCCATTATGGGGTATACTTTATCTGCTGAATCCTGGGTGACTACAAGCCATTATGGGGTATACTTTATCTCCTGAATCCTGGGTGACTGCAAGCCATTATGGGGTATACTTTATCTCCTGAATCTTGGGTGTCTGCAAGCCATTATGGGGTATACTTTATCTCCTGAATCCTAGGTGACTGCAAGCCATCATGGGGTATACTTTATCTGCTGAATCCTGGGTGACTGCAAGCCATTATGGGGTATACTTTATCTGCTGAATCCTGGGTGACTGCAAGCCATTATGGGGTATACTTTATCTGCTGAATCTTGGGTGACAGCAAGCCATCATGGGGTATACTTTATCTCCTGAATCCTAGGTGACTGCAAGCCATCATGGGGTATACTTTATCCCTAGAATCCTGGGTGACTGAAAGCCATTATGGGGTATACTTTATCCCTTGACTCCTGGGTGACTGCAAGCCATTATGGGGTATACTTTATCCCTTGAATCCTGGGTGACTGCAAGCCATTATGGGGTATACTTTATCCCCTGAACCCTGGGTGACTGCAAGCTATTATGGGGTTTACTTTATCTGCTGAATCCTGGGTGACTGCTAGCCATTAAAGGGTATATTTTATCCCCAGAATTCCGGGTGACTGCAAGCCATTATGGGGTATATTTTATCCCCTGAATCCTTGGTGACTGCAAGCCATTATGGGTTATACTTTATCACCTGAATCCTTGGTGACTGCAAGCCATTATGGGTTATACTTTATCCCCTGAATCCTTGGTGACTGCAAGCCATTATGGGTTATACTTTATCACCTGAATCCTGAGTGACTGCAAGCCATTATGGGTTATACTTTATCCCCTGAATCCTTGGTGACTGCAAGCCATTATGGGTTATACTTTATCACCTGAATCCTTGGTGACTAGAAGCCATTATGGGGTAGACTTTATTATCCCTTGAAGTCTCGGTGACTATAAGTCATTGTGGGGTTTACTTTATCCCTGGAAGCCTGGGTGACTGCAAGCCATTATGGGTTATACTTTATCCCCTGAATCCTTGGTGACTGCAAGCCATTACGGGGTATACTTTATCCCCTGAATCCTGGGTGACTGCAAGCCATTATGGGGTATATTTTATCCCCTGAATCCTTGGTGACTGCAAGCCATTATGGGTTATACTTTATACCCTGAATCCTTGGTGACTGCAAGCCATTATGGATTATACTTTATCACCTGAATCCTTGGTGACTGCAAGCCATTATGGGTTATACTTTATCACCTGAATCCTTGGTGACTGCGAGCCATTATGGGTTATACTTTATCCCCTGAATCCTGGGTGATTGCGAGCCATTATGGGGTATACTTTATCCCCTGAATCCTTGGTGACTGCAAGTCATTATATATTATACTTTATCCCCTGAATCCTTGGTGACTGCAAGCCATTATGGGTTATACTTTATCCCCTGAATCCTTGGTGACTGCAAGCCATTATGGGTTATACTTTATCACCTGAATCCTGGGTGACTGCAAGCCATCATGGGTTATACCTTATCCCCTGAATCCTGGGTGACTGCGAGCCATTATGGGGTATACTTTATCCCCTGAATCCTGGGTGATTGCAAGTCATTATGGGGTATACTTTATCCCCTGAATCCTGGGTGACTGCAAGCCATTATGGCGTATACTTTATACCCTGAATCCTGGGTAACTGCTAGCCATTATGGGGTATACTTTATCCGCTGAATCCTGGGTGACTGCAAGCCATTATGGGGTATACTTTATCCCCTGAAGCCTGAGTGACTGCAAACTATTATGGGGTATACTTTATCTGCTGAATCCTGGGTGACTGCAAGCCATTATGGGGTATACTTTATCACCTGAATCCTTGGTGACTGCAAGCCATTATGGGGTATACTTTATCCCCTGAATCCTGGGTGATAGCGAGCCATTATGGGGTATACTTTATCCCCTGAAGCCTGGGTGATTGCAAGTCACCCGGGGTATACTTTATCCCCTGAATCCTGGATGACTGCAAGCCATTATGGGGTATACTTTATCTGCTGAATCTTGGGTGACTGCAAGCCATTATGGGGTATACTTTATCTGCTGACCTGGTTGACTGCAAGCCATAAGGAGTTATACTTTATCCTCTGAATACTGGGTGACTGCAAGCCATTATGGGGTATACTTTATCCCCTGAATCCTGGGTGACTGCCAGCCATAATGGGGTATACTTTATCCCCTGAATCCTGGGTGACTGCAATCCATTATGGGGTATACTTTATCCCCTGAAGCCTGAGTGACTGCAAGTCATTATGGGGCATACTTTATCACCAGAATCCTGAGTGACTGGAAGCCATTATGGGGTAGACTTTATTATCCCTTGAATTCTTGGTGACTATAAGTCATTGTGGGGTATACTTTTTTGTCTGGAATGAAACCTGGTGACTGCAAGCCATTATGGGGTATACTTTATCCTCTGTAGCCTGGGTGACTGCAAGCCATTATGGGGTATACTTTTTCCCCTAAATCCTGGGTGCCTGCTTGTCATTATAGGGTATATTTATCCCCTGAAGCCTGGGTGATTGCTAGCCATTTAAAGGCATATTTATGCCCTGAAATCTGGGTTATTGCCAATCATTATGTGGTGTACTTTAATATCTGTGTGCTGGGTAAGTTTCTTCTATTATGCAGTATACTTTAACCTCTGATGCCTTGGTGACTGCCTATCATGCATTGTACTTTAATGTTTAAGGTTCAGGTGGCAGCATGCCAATATGTGGTAATTTAATCCTTGGGACAGTGTGACTAGCATTAATTGTGATAAACGCCTAACATGAAAACCTGTTATGATGGCATAGATTTAGAAGATGGATTGCATCTTGAGCAGGCAGATTTTCACCATAGTTTTGTGACTTCGCAAGTTGTGTTGCATGTTTGTTAATGTTTGATTTGTGGAATAGAAATATAAGTTCATTATGAATCATAATAACAGTAATTCAATACGTACTGTTAGTTTTATTTTTAAGAAATTTAATCTTAGATATTTTTTGTTTTATATGTTTCTTATATTATCATGATTATTGTTGTTATGGTTGTTAATTAGCCTACACCCCCGCCATCAGGATTTCTCTTGTAGTATATCTGCTATGACTAATGGTGCTCTCATTACAAACCTTTCCACTAATATTGTTAACAACTGTACTTTTATCACAAATATTTATTGTGCATTACTACAGTGAATAAACTACTTGCACTATATTTATTACGGTTATCATTGTTGTGTCTTTGAATTAATTTCGTCTTCTTTGTCAGGGGAAGCCATGTTTCCATTTTTTCTTTCCTATTAGAAGTTGCAATGGTCGACTTTGTATTATATATATATATTATATATATATATATATATATATATAATATATATATATTATATATATTATATATATATATATATATATATTTTGCTCCATCACAGTCCTCCAATTCGACTGGGGGTATTTATAGTGTGGGGTTCCGGGTTGCATCCTGCCTCCTTAGGAGTCCATCACTTTTCTTAGTATTTGCGCCGTTTCTAGGATCTCACTTTTCTGCATGAAGAGTTTTTCTAGATTCCTTTTCAGGGATCTTGGGATCGTGCCTAGTGTTCCTATGATTATGGGTACAATTTCCACTGGCATATCCCATATCCTTCTTATTTCTATCTTCAGGTCTTGATACTTATCCATTTTTTCCCTCTCTCTTCAACTCTGGTGTCCCATGGTATTGCGACATCAATGAGTGTTACTTTCTTCTTGATTTTATCAATCAACGTCACGTCTGGTCTATTTGCACGTATCACCCTATCTGTTCTGATACCATAGTCCCAGAGGATCTTTGCCTGATCGTTTTCTATCACTCCTCCAGGTTGGTGCTCGTACCACTTATTACTGCAAGGTAGCTAATGTTTCTTGCACAGGCTCCAGTGGAGGGCTTTTGCCACTGAATCATGCCTTTTTTGTGCTGGTTCTGTGGAAGTGATGGACATTCGCATGCTATGTGGTTTATGGCTTAATTTTTCGTATTGCATTTGGGAGAGATGTTATTTCCATCTATCATTCTTTGAACATATCTGGTTCTTAGGGCCTGATCTTGCGCCGCTGTTATCATCCCTTCCATTTCCTTCTTGAGCTCTTCCCTCTTTAGCCATTGCCATGTGTCATCACTGGCTAGTTCTTTAGTATGTCTCATGTATTGTCCGTGCATTGGTTTGTTGTGCCAGTCCTCTGTTCTGTCTGTCATTCTCCTGTCTCTGTATATTTGTGGGTCTTCGTCTACTTTTATCAGCCCTTCTTCCCATGCACTCTTGAGCCACTCATCTTCACTGGTTTTAAGATATTGCCCCAGTGCTCTGTTCTCGATGTTGAAGCAGTCCTCTATACTTAGTAGTCCTCTCCCTCCTTCCTTTCATGTTATGTATAGTCTGTCCGTATTTGCTCTTGGGTGTAGTGATTTGTGTATTGTCATATGTTTCCTAGTTTTCTGGTCTATGCTGCGGAGTTCTGCCTTCGTCCATTTCACTATTCCTGCGGTTTATCTGAATACTGGCACTGCCCATGTGTTTATGGCTTTTATCATATTTCCAGCATTGAGTTTTGACTTGAGTATCGCCTTGAGTTTGCATATATTCTTTCCGGATCGTGTCCTTCATCTCTTGGTGTTTTATAACCCCTCCTTCCATTATTCCCAGGTATTTGTATTCCGTCTCATCTATGTGTTTGATGTTGCTCCCATCTGCTAGCTTTATCCCTTCAGTCCTGTTACTTTGCCCTTGTGTATGTTGACTAAGGCACATTTTTCTATTCCAAACTCCATCCTGATGTCTCCAGATACAATCCTTACAGTCTGGATTAGGGTATCTAGTTCCTTGATGCTCTTACCATACAGCTTGATGTCGTCCATGAACATCAGATGGTTAATTCTGTTGCCTCTTTTCTTGAGTTGGTACCCAGTATCCATCTTCTGCAGTACTTTTGTCATAGGAATCATGGCTACTACGAAGAGTTGTGGGGACAGTGAGTCGCCCTGGAAGATCCCTCTCCTGATATTAACCTCTGCTAGTCTTATTCCAGAGCTTGTAAGTATTGTATTCCAGTTGCGCATTGTATTTTTGAGGAAGCTGATGGTGTTTTCCTCAGCCCCATATATTTTCAGGTATTCTGTTAGCCATGTGTGTGGTATCATGTCGAAGGCTTTCTTATAGTCAATCCATGCCATGCTTAGGTTGGTTTTCCTTCTCCTACTGTTCTTCATTACCATTTTGTCTATCAGGAGCTGGTCTTTTGTGCCTCCACACTTCCTTCTGCAGCCTTTCTGTTGGTGGGGGATGGTGTTTGTCTCCTGTAGGTAGTTGTATATCCTTTCACTGATTATACCTGTTAGTAGCTTCCACATTATTGGTAGGTAGGTGATAGGCCAGTAGTTACTGGCTATATTTCCCTTATTCTTGTCTTTTTGTGGTCATCCAGTTGGGCACATGGTGATTGTGATACAATGCTGGAGTTGTTCTGCTATTCTTGGGTGTATGGCCTTGAAGTTTTTGAGCCAGTATCCATAGACTTCATCGGGACCTGGGGCTTTCCAGTTTGGTGGTATTTACAGTGTGGGGTTCCGGGTTGCACCTTGCCTCTTTGGGAGTCCATCACTTTTCTTACTATGTGCGCTGTTTATATCCTTAGGATCACAACTTCTTGTCACTGAGTCCTGGAGCTACTTCAGCCTCTAGTTTTATTATTATTATTATTATTATTATTATTATTATTATTATTTTTATTATTATGAGAGAAGAATTATTCCCGGAGCAGAATGTGTTTTCCCCCAGAAAGGCAGAGAGTAGAAAAGTTGTTGTGTAAGTGAAAGAAGTAGGGGTCAAGTTAAGAAGAGTCGTTCGCTGTTAAAGCGATCGGCCGAGTTCTCCGGATGAACATGTGGGCGTCCTTAAAGGGACAAGTGCAGATTAGAGAGATACCGCTGTTTAACGGACGGATGAGGATCTCTTAATAAAACAAGTATCGGGGATAGAATGAGACGAGGAACTTAATGTCCCAAGGGGACTTCGATAATGGATTCTGGAAACCCGCGATTCGCCTTTTCATAAATGGCCTGGAAAAGAGCACAAGTCTTTTGAAGAGGAAGTAGTGAAATCCAGGTGTGTCAGAGCCTTGTTTCTGGTTGTGGGTGGTGAAGTCAGTCAGCTTTGGCATTTGAATTTCAACAGAATGCTTTCGCCATTTTAAAACAAACTTTCATTTCGTAAAAGCCGAAACTTGCCTCAAAGTTTTGACCTGCGTGGGACTGAGACTTTGGTACTCGGAGGAAAATTATGCTATAGAGAGAACCGTGGATACACACACACACACACACACACACACACATATATATATATATATATATATATATATATATATATATATATATATATTATATATTTGAACTGTAAAACAATTAAAGCCGTGTATGCGGCGTCTTACGTTAAAAAAATAGATTGAAAATTTAAAATAGATATTTAATCCGTGATCAGTATGTAGATTCATTTCAAACACTAAGCTCGTTTGATCCTTATCCAAATAAGTAGCTTTTACAAAATATTTTAGAGCATCGATTACTTTTCGATATAGTAGTGAACATACCTACAAAGGTAAATGCGTTACCTTCAGTTAGATTAGGTAAGAAAGAATGAAAGGTTTACGTGCACTTGGAAGAGGGCGCACTTGTCGATTTAAGCAAGACTTTTAACAAAAGTTCTGTAGCTTCGTGGCATTAAAGGTCATTGACGCCGATATCATTTAAGACTGGGAAGGGTTGAGTGAAACGCGGTAGAAACTATAGGTAGATTTTGATGAGGAGAACTTGCCTTTTTTTTGGAGCAAGTGGATGATGATATTAATGAAGCCTTTTGGAAAGGAAATGTTTGTCCAGGGTCAGTCAGCTTTCCTTTGGGCTATTGGTTTCACAGATCCTTATCAACATTTTTTGATCGCTTATCCTTGTATATCTTTTTAAAAGTAACCCAAATTAGTCGGTAAGTTCTGTGGGATGTATAGACAGTGTTATCATCTAGGTTTTATGGTGAACACATCAGGTTAAGGCTTTCAGTGTTAACTTTTCTCTCTAAGGCATACATAAAAGGTTATTGATATTGGCCTAGAAAAATTGATTCTTTTAAAGTTGGATAGGATTTGCATTTGAGAAAGTTTACACGTTATTTTTTCCATTATATCCATTATATACATAATTTAATAGTTTTTTTTTTTTTTTTACTTCTTTCTGATGTTGAAGACCTTTTACAAATCGTACCTTTTTGTTGACCATAATGTAAAGTAATAATGTCTTACCAAAGAGGAGAGTGTACAGTCGTAACTGTTTTCTATTATGAATTTTAGTTTTCCGAATTTAGATTTTGAGGAGTCATATTGCCGATGTTCTCTCTCTCTCTCTCTCTCTCTCTCTCTCTCTCTCTCTCTCTCTCTCTCTCTCTCTCTACTCTAAAAAAAAAAAAAAAAAAAAAAAAAAATTATGCAAGTAATCAAGATAGTCAGTGAGTGAGTCCTACTCGTTTTCACGAACATTCCTCCCTGTTTCCTGTGAAATTTATATTTGGAATAACAGCGGAGATGGCCTTCTTAAACTCCCCTAGTGCTAAACGTCGTCTCTAAATGGACGCCCTTAATGTGCTTGTTTTTTCCCTTTTATCCTCTTAAAGGCGTACGTCGTTAAAAGAGCCTGAAAAGTAGCAACCGAACAGAGTCCTGTGGAGGTAGTCTGTTGTCCCTTGGATCTTTCTTTTGTCCGTAGTGCCTATGATTGGGTATATAGTATTTTTTTTATATAGATTGAGAGCCTTGGCTCCCCAAAATAAATGTGCTTCGTGCACCGTTGAGTGACGAATACTTAACCCCTAAACTTACGAAGGTTATAGATAGTTTTCGATCCAGAATGAGACCCGGATGTAAACATGGAAGTCGGCCATGTTGTAGGTCAGCTGTGTTGAGCAAAAGCGACGCACGCAATCGTGATAAGAACGATTTTTCGGAAATTTTCAAAGACAGTGTATAACAGAGACGGCAAATCGTATTACTACTGCAGTCCCTGCTGTTGAGAGAGATCAAGGAGATGAAACTGAAGAGATTAGTGAAAGAAAAGAAGGAGAGCTCTGTGGATTTCCAGGATAAACAGGGCTCATTTTCAGCCGTCAAGACAAACAAAATCTTCTCAGATCACTTCATTAGGGATGAGTGTTCATTGTTAGCGTAGTTAATGATAATGGTGGATAATTCAAGAATCATAGCGCATAAATATTTCACAAAGTAATTCATTAACAGCCACTGTCTTCTCTGTCAAATGATAGATGATTTAGAGCCGGTAGGAAGTTGTTTTGGTCAAATCTTTAAAACTTGAAGTATTGGATAGTGAATTACGTATTTGTTAAAACTAATATTAACTATCAAAAGTGCAAAAATTGGCTGCCGTTGTCGGAAATTTCCCCCGGTGCATGTAGGTTCTATGTCCCTGGATGCGGTGGGACTATGATGATCTGGCCTGAAATTAAACTATGTAAATTTAACAAAATACTAGAACTGAAAGGAGAACTCGCGCCAACGGACAAAAAAGGAAATCAGCTTTAAAACAGTTGAGAACGAGGTCCCAAATGCCCACAAGGACGAGAGATGAAAGTTTAAAAAAACCGTGAAAAAATCTCATGACATCAGTCTAAAAGTGTCACTTTGTCGCTCGCAGAAAACCCTTGTTTGTGCAACATTTTGTCTCTTCGATTTCTTCAATATCGACATTCACATGAAATACAATATTTCATATGTCCAAAATAGCATTCACCACTTAAATCCATGGAAGGATATTTATTAAATCGCATCTCGAAGTGTAACTTACGAGTTTCAGTTTATTTTTATATATCTTTCTCGCACTGCAGGTTCCAGAGATTCAATGAAATCAATCTTCTGTTTGTGAATTGTCCTTGCTTGCCATTTTTCGTGATATGGTTCATAATTCCTTAACATAACAACAACAATATATTTCCTATGTTTACAATGCTTGACCTAAAAGATGGCGGCGGCTTATCAGGTGGCTCGTCTGCTGTGACGTCACAGGAAAACTGTGTATTTGATCTTGAACATACAGAAATGGATGTATGAAGTACCTGTGAAATCGGTTGATCCTCGAGTTCTTTACGTCCCAACATTACCTGCGGGATTTTGAATTATGATATGGACGGTGGTGACGAGAGAGTGAAGGTGGCATAAAATCAATGAGCACTTGAGAGCAGTGCCCAAAGTAGTATTTGTAAAATATGTGAATGTAGTAACCCAAAGACAGGACATAATTGTGCAGACGTGTCTGCATACAAGGATGTGCATGGCTGATTAGAGTATAGAGCTTAAACGCCAGGCAGATACGTTTGTTTGATAGAATGACATCAGCAAAAGCTGTTTTCCCAGGAATCGGTGGGTTTCGTGACCTCGCTTTGTTTTGTCTGGGAGGAGAGAGAGAGAGAGAGAGAGAGAGAGAGAGAGAGAGAGAGAGTTGTTTGAGGGGGTAATGAGGAGGGCGAGGAGTAAAAGATAGGAAGTGTCGTATATCTGGTCCCATAATCCACAGGAAGTACTTGACCGGGAGGGTGATAATCCTTTTCTGGTCCATCCACTGTGGCAGAGAGAGAGAGAGAGAGAGAGAGAGAGAGAGATTCGCAAAATGCCATAACGATTTACCCGCCCTATTCGTCTGAAAAAGAGAGGGAATCTGAAGGAGACGGCTGTTCTGACGATAACAATCTTGTGATAGCGAGAATTTCTGCGCACTTTTGTGGTAAGTGGCTTTGTTCTGCTTGATCTGGCCAAAGTCTCTGGGCCGCTCTCTCTAGTGGAGAGAACGCCATGTGGTTTACAAATACCTCACCCCCACGCCCCTCTTCCTCTTAATATTTATAAATGAGGGTCACAGTGTTTTGAAGTTTAAAAGGTCATGATAGAGTAAGGTTTTGGAAATGGTCTAGCGCTCTTTTAAAAGACGTTTTATTTTGACATGTTGAAAACGTTACCGCTACTTTTGTTCGTATAATTGTTGGGGGTGTATTTATGGTTGTTTTAAAACCTAGAACTGAAGGATATTTGTCGACACAAGACTAAATAAATGAATGAATAAATAAAAAGTGATTGACAAACAATTCTGAATAGAACTTTTATTAAAGTCATAGAAACTATCCCAGTAAATTATTTAACAGGAATTATAATTATTTTTATTGAATCTTGAATTGAAATGAAGAATATTTCAAACTCTTAACAGGCAGTTGTGTTGTTTGTTGAATAAATGGTGTAGCTCAAGTGAAAAATGACCGCTATAGTAGATAGTAGTTACATAAAGCATTCGTTTATTTCAGCTTAAATGAATTGCATAAAACCATTGTTTTTTCATAGAGTATTTTCTTCCCACCACGTTTGCTTGTTTTAGCTCATGAACGAGAATCATATCACTGAAGATTTAATGGATATTATTAGTCTTGACTGTCAGTAGTACTCATACTTTCCTTTCATCTCCAGAGATCGCTATTTGTATAATTTTCTTTTTAACTTCATTTTTGGTTATAAACAAAAGATTATTAAAATTATTGGTATTTACTTCTAGAACGCTTAACATCAAAGAAAGGTTTCTATACGTTGTATATTCTGTTAATTTAGCAATTTCTACTATAAATCGCTATTATTATTATTATTATTATTATTATTATTATTATTATTATTATTATTATTATTATTATTATTATTATTATTATTAAAGAGGATGGCAGCATCAGTTGAATTGATTTTATATATGGTCTTTTGAATTCTTCTTATTATTCTCTTCTCATCAGGGCTGGTATTTGCTAATAGCTGGCCGATGTTCATATCTTGGTTAAGGAAATGTCTTCTAAAAATACTAATTGATTGATATCAGTAAATTAGTATTTCTTATTATTAGGCAATAATAAGAAGAATTGAAAAGACCATAGATAAAATCAGTTCCACTGATGCTGCCATCCTCTTTCACAAAACGTGTTTGAGAGAGGGTCTCCTACCTTCATATTATTTTATTATTATTATTATTATTATTATTATTTATTATTATTATTATTTATTTTTTTTTTTTTTTTTTTTTTTTTTTTTTTTTTTTTTGCTCTATCACAGTCCTCCAATTCGACTGGGTGGTATTTATAGTGTGGGGTTCCGGGTTGCATCCTGCCTCCTTAGGAGTCCATCCACTCTTCTTACTATGTGTGCCGTTTCTAGGATCACACTCTTGTGTCATGAGTCCTGGAGCTACTTCAGCCTCTAGTTTTTCTAGATTCCTTTTCAGGGATCTTGGGGATCGTGCCTAGTGCTCCTATGATTATGGGTACGACTTCCACTGGCATATTATTATTATTATTATTATTATTATTATTATTATTATTAATTATTATTATTATTTTATTTATTTATTTATTTTCATTTATTTATTATTATTTTTTTTTTTTTTTTGCAAAAATTGACTTGTCATTTCCCCACTTTCATCCCCAGCGCAATTAGTTACATGAATTTGCTACTCAATTTTTCAGTAGGAATATATACAGTGTAACTTTGCATCTGTTTAAAGGCATAATAAATGTAGTTTGCAGGCAACACCAATAATATTTCAGAACCCTTGTTAAAAAAACGGTATGGTATATGGAAAATGAAGCCGATCTCATGTCAGTTTATTTTTGTACTCTGACAACATTATCCTCTTTTGAAAAGGTCCAATTTGTCAGATTTCCAAGTAGTAATTTGCATACGATATTTATTTAAATTTTATTTTATATTTTTTTTCCTCTGTCTTCACTAAGTTTTTTTTTTTTCTCTTCACTAATAGTTTTTTGTTCTCTTTTCAGGTAAGTGTTTTCCGAAGTGCTGCTAACAGCATGCATAGCAAAGATTGCGTCTTTTTCATTCAGGTGCAAAAGGAAGTTGCACAAGGAAGGTAAGAGTCTCAGGCGGTAGGCAGTCGAGGTTGCTATCAGCCATCTATGAGTGGTTGGTGTAGTTCAGTACCTTCAGAATTCCTAACTGAGGAAAAAACGTCGTGAAGTTTAGAAGGCGCGTAAGTTCATTTATCAGGCTAATTTCTTAATTAGTTATTCTACCTCAAGTAATTTCTTCTAGTTATACAAACTGTATTTCTTAAACTGTATAAAACATGTAGTTTGTAGTGACTCCTGTTGGTTAATCTCTCTCTCTCTCTCTCCTCTCTCTCCTCCTCTCTCTCTCTCTCTACTCTCTCTCTCTCTCTTCTCTCTCTCTCCTCCTCCCTCCTCCTCCTCCTCCCTAACGGAAAATGTTTTCATCTTCACATTACTGTACAGGCCTCTCTCTCTCTCTCTCTCTCTCTCTCTCTCTCTCTCTCTCTCTCTCTCTCTCTCTCTCTCTCTCTTAATAATGGTGTCTTCATAGTCTTCAGGTTCCCCCTGGCACGAGTTAATGAAAACTCCTTTTCGTTAATTATCGTCGCTTATAATGATCCCGTTTCCAAGTCTCGTATTACAACTGATTGCCGGGTTCGGTGATGACGAACCACGAATAACTTAGTAGAAGAGATGTACACTATAATATATATATTATATATATATATATATATATATATCTATATATATATATAAAATAGTAAATAGTAGATTTGTATATAGTTTAAGTATATATGATATTTGTATATATAATCAATCATATATAATATCATATAAAATATAATATATTAAAACAGTATACAATATAATAACCTATATATATAAATAATAAATAAATATAAATATATATAGATATATAATATATATATATGTATGTATAGTGTATGTATGTATTTGTATATATTATATATATATATATATATATACATATATATACATATACTTACATAATATAATGGATCCTCATAGTCGGGTTATTAGGGTACTCGCCTTCATAACTAGACCACAAACTCGATTCCTTACCGAGTTGACAAGACCTTTAGTTGGAACGCTTCAGGTACTCTCTTCTCTATCTCTCTCTCTCTCTCTCTCTCTCTCTCTGAGACTTGTGAATTAAAAATTATTTTTTTTTTTACTTGTATGAATGACATTTAGTGTTCCGTAAAAAATCAAGACTAACGCCAATTTGGGCTTTTCATCTTCATGAATGAAAGATATACAAGAACATTTTCTTAAAGAAAGATGAAAACTTTATTTGAATGAGTATAAATAACAGTTACTGGAAGGATGTTGCAACTCCGGAAAAGTATTATGTTGAAAGTTCGTGCGCTGAGATATGAGCGATATAAATGAGTAAGGCTGGCAAATTATGTACAAAATAAAAGGGATAAACCTGATTATTATTATTATTATTATTATTATTTATATTATTTTTTTTTTTTTTTTTTTTTTTTTTTTTTTTTTTTTTTTTTTTTTTTTGTTTTTTTTTTTGCTCTATCACAGTCCTCTAATTCGACTGGGTGGTATTTATAGTGTGGGTTCCTTGTTGCATCCTGCCTCCTTAGGAGTCCATCACTTTTCTTACTATGTGTGCCGTTTCTAGGATCACACACTTCTGCATGAGACCTGGAGGCTACTTCAGCCTCTAGTTTTCTAGATTCCTTTTCAGGGATCTTGGGATCGTGCCTAGTGCTCCTATGATTATGGGTACGATTTCCACTGGCATATCCCATATCCTTCTTATTTATATTTTCAGATCTTGATACTTATCCATTTTTCATATCTCTTTCTCTTCAACTCTGGTGTACCATGGTATTGCGACAATCAATGAGTGATACTTTACTTCTTGATTTTGTCAATCAACGTCACGTCTGGTCTATTTGCAGCACGTATCACCCTATCCGTTCTGATACCATAGTCCCAGAGGATCTTTGCCTGATCGTTTTTCTATGCACTCCCTCAGGTGGTTGCTCGTACCACTTATTACTGCAAGGTAAGCTGATGTTATTATTATTATTATTATTATTATTTTTATTATTATTATTGTTTTTGTTGTTGTTGTTGTTGTTGTGTAATCTGTGCCATCACTACTGTACTGTGAAAATATGGAGAAAATTATAAGAATCTGCGATCGATCCCCGAATTAGAAAAGGGAATGGCTTGGGCATGTGTCCTAAAATTGACTCACGTCTGTATTAACGTAAGTAATTAATTATGTAACTGTATATTAGTAGACTGTTGCGGGTCGCAGCTTGGGGTAGAGAGACGTAAGTGATCAGCCCTCTGCCAGAACGTATAGTCACACATGATTGGACGTTCACAAGGTACTGTATCTAAACCTCGGTCGTCTCCTCCCCGTACTCTTGTCCATTGTGCAGGCGTTACGGAACAGCGGTAATGAATTCCCGCTTTCCACGTGGCCGTATCAAGAATACGATTAGCATAAAGGAGGGCAGGTGCGGAAGAGGCATACGGGAAGGGTCTGCATGAATTATTTATGGGTGAACAATGGAAGAGAGCAGAATGGGGGAGAAGCCTCAGTAGTTGTTGGTGGCCGTCTATAGGCCTTTTGGTACCGTCAGGGGAAATGAACCGCGCTGTAGGCTGACGAAATTCTATCTCGAAGAAGGAGCGTTCCTGGCGGGCGGCACTTCTCAAGGTTTCATTCTTTCTTACTCTTCTGCCTCTCTTATGCAAAGGGTCTGGTGGCACAGTTTGATGAATTCATTTTTTTTTTATTTATGCGTGTTTTTTTTTTCACGTAAGTGTAGGAAGGGTGTTGATGAGCCACTTCCGTGTACTCACCCTAAAAAACAAATAATGCAACAGTTTTTCGTATCTTTAGCCGCATTAAATGTGTGTATCATAGTAAGACGTATCCGTAGTGAAGTGTAACGTGTCGGCAAGAAGAGCTAATCCTGTCAGATAATAGGATGATATCTAGAAGAATTCTTATGTTCGCGAGGTGCTCATAAGGCTGGAAAATCTCAAAGTGTTTTCACATTTCTGAAGAAACTGTTGAGGCCACTTGGAAATACAAGGAGAGGAAAACGCTGATTTCATCTTTGGAAGAAAAGTTGTAGGTCTCATTTCCAAGGGCCTCTCTCTCTCTCTCCTCAATGCTTTCTTTTTCTCTCTCTCTCTCTCTCTCTCTCTCTCTCTCTCTCTCTCTCTCTCTCTGGACACACATAAACAATATAAGTTTCGTCTCATTATGAAGAGAACTTACGAAGCAGTCATAGTCATAAACAAAAGAATGAAATAAATGCGTCACTCATGGACGCATTGTGTTTGTTGTCGTTGGAAATGAGAAATAGCCTTCCAGATTCAGGTGCAGGTTTGATGGCCACCTCCCTTGCATGACCTTTTCTTCCAGTTGCTGGAATGTCTCAATTCAAGCAGACTTTCATGATGTATTCGCTTCATTTTCCAGTGGTCAGAATCATTAAATATCTGACATTGTGTTTGACTTAGGACTAATTAATTCAGCTGCATTAAATTACCTTGCGAAAGCAGCAACATTCCTCTATGATACAGGTCGCCAATAGGGTACCGTGGTGGTTGTCTCCGTATAATCACACAATTGCTTATTTTAAGGTTAATATCTTCCTGGGGAGGTTATTCATTAGTTTTGCTTATTTGTTTGTTTGTATGGTTACCTAGGAAGTTATAAGAATCCGGATTTGGGTAGGGGGCATTTTAGAGGGGCTATGTGGGGTTTGGGGGGAAGAATTGGTCTTCTTTGGCGTAGGTCTACACAAAGGGGATACGAGGATGCAGTGGAAAAATCAGTGTTTGCATAAGAACAACTTTGCACAAGATCTCTCTCTCTCTCTCTCTCTCTCTCTCTCTCTCTCTCTCTCTCTCTCTCTCTCTCTCTCTCCTTAAATCTTCAGCTGAAACCGTTTATGGACAGAGTCAACAGACCGTCAACCCAAGAGGGCTCCAAAGGGAAATCAGCCAGCAAAGAGGGACAAGTTGAAGGAAAAGGTGGTGAAGGAAAAGGTGGTGAAGGAAAAGGTGGTGCACTGACCGTCTCTACCTCACTCTTGCGACCTTGCATAGAAATCCCTCGGTCTTGTGGGGTCTGATGTTTTATTTTTCCAAGGTGTGCAGGATAACTGAGAGGGCGCATTCTTATCACTAAGAATTGGCATATTTCCATTCACTGTTTTAAGATTAAGAGTTATCTTAACGTACCAAAGAGAAATAATAATGTGTTCGGATCTTGACCTTCGAAATTACGTTTGGAGTGTAAAGTTATTGTTGTAACAGTAATGATTTAAATTACATCAAGTTATGATTTATGGAATTGAAATACTGTGATAAATAGGTAATGTTCAGATTGACTCTCTCTTAGGAGGCCAGAGCCGTAATTGCACCTCACGGGAGACATTTATCTTGACTTCCATTCCCGCTTGCTAACTTTCATTATGTTGGGTTTTCTCCCAGGTTAACTATGAAGACCTCTGTTCGGTCTCTTGCGCAGCGTCCTTTCGTCCCCTAGCTGCAACACCTTTTATTTCTTTTACTGTACCTGCATTCATGTTCCCTTTCTTCCGTCTTACTCTCCACCCTCTCCTAACACTTGATTCATAGTAGGTATAACTGCGAGATTTTCTTCCTGTTACGCCTTTCAACGATTTTTTTTTTTTTTTTTTTTGTCATTTTCCTTTTGGGCGCTGAATGACCTTATAGGTTCTAGAACTCTATACTCTATATTCTATTTCTGTTGAATGACCTTATAGGCTCTAGAAGTCTATATTCTATTTCTGTTGAATGACTTAGGTTCTAGAAGTCTACATTCTATATTCTATTTCTGTTGAATGACCTTATAGGTTCTAGAGTCTATATTCCATATTCCATATTCCATTCCTGTACTCTACCTCATTTGTTTTTATAGATCGTCTGAAAGAGCGTCGGCCCTTGGTTTTATAGCCTCAGTTTCACGATTCATTCATTCATTCATTCATTCATAAAGTCATTCTTAAATTAGGTAATTTCAATTCCTTCTATTTTCAAATCCCACATGAGAAAATGTATGATGGTTATTATTCGCAAAAGGCAAATGTTTGATTGGTATTGTTTATAAGTGACAAATGTTTGTTTGGTAATATTTACCAATTGAGAAAGTTCGTTTAGTAATTTTCTTTACAAATAATAAAAGTGCGGCTGATATTATTTACAAATAAAAAGTTTGTTTAGTAATTTTTACAAATGACAAAAAGTTTGATTGACATTATTTACAAATTAAAAATGTATGGTATTATTTAGAAATAAAATGAAAAACGTTTGGATGATATAACTGTATTTACGAATGAAAAACGTTTGATTGGCGTTATTTATCAAAAACAGGCGTTTGTGTGGTAATATTTACAATTGACACGTTTGTTTGGTATTATTTACAATTGAAAAATGTTTTTTAAATATCATTAAACAAAGACAGACGTTTTATTGGTATTATATATAATTGACAAACGTTTGTTTGGTATCATTTGCCAAAGACAGTTCATTGTTTTTTTTATTTTTATTGACAGACTGTTTGTTAGCTATCGTTTACCAAAGACAGACTTTTGATGTTTGATTGTTATTATTTACATATGACAAACGTTTGTTGGGCATCATGTACCAAATTGACGGACTGTTAGGTATCATTTACCAAAGACAGACGTTTGTTTGATATGTACTAATGACAAATACTTTATTGGTTTATATGTGAATGACAAACTTTCTTTCATCTCGTTGCGCAGAGACAGACGTTTGATTGGTTATTTACAAATGACAAACGTTAGTTTGGTGTCATTAACCAAGGACAGACGTTAGTTTGATATTATTTGCAAATGACAGATATTTCATTGGAATTATTCACAAGAGGTTTAAACGTTGAGGGGAGTTTTGGTTTTCTTCTTGGAAATTCTGAAGGAGATTTTGTGTCTTTCTTTCCCAGAAAAGTTGGGTCGCTCTCCTTTGGTTATCTTGAGTGGAATCGGTATTATGTCTCGTCGTCGTTGTGATATTGTTTAAGACACCAAATGCTCTACCTTTGTTGATCAGGCTTCTTGTCCTGCTCAATTCCGTCAATCTCTCTCTCTCTCTCTCTCTCTCTCTCTCTCTCTCTCTCTCACACACACACACACACACACACACACACACACACACACATATATATATATATATATATATACTATATATATGCGCATTAAGCTACAAATGTCCTTTATAATCAATTCGCTTTACTTCGGGCATTTATATGTTTTTATATATGTTAACGAAGGGGAATATTTTAGTTGATAAGGATTTCGTCCTCTCGTGGATTCGCATTAGCGCACAGAGAGAAATCAGGACAGTAGTAGTTACCGATTCGGTCAACTAACGTCACTGAAGTCCTGATTTCCCTTCTGTGCGCTGGTTCGAATCCACGAGAGGGCGAAATTATTGTCAACTAGAAAATTCCCCTTCGGTTAACATATATGAAAATATATTAATTCCGAGGTAGAGCGCATTGGATATTAAAGGACATTTGTAGCTTAATGCATGTAGATATGAATCACGGTGATGCGATAAAAAAATCAAAAAATATATTATATTATATATAACTATAGAATATATATATATAGATATATATATATTATATATATATATTATATATCTATATATATCTATATATATATATATATATATATAATGAGTATTATAAACTTATAAACGTCGTGTTTTTATAGTTGGAATAGTAAATGTTGAAATTTGACCCTTTTCGTGAATAACAGGTGTTTAAATATCAGAGTGTAGGATACGATGCGTCTTTTTGAATTCAAAAGAGATATATATTGCTTTGTTATTCGACTTTTTTTTTTTTTATTATTTCGAGATTTTATTTACGTAGTAAAGCAAATATCTTGCTTTTAAATACTCCCTGGTGTAATAAGACGCCCGATGATTTGTATCAAGTCAGTTACACTTGATTCATTTGAAAAGTAGCTCTTGATCGCCGTCATAATGATTCAATTATCGAGTTGAGTAGCATCAGTGACTGTCGCCATAATATGTTATATATTTAAGGAAAGCGGACGTAGTATTAGTTTTTTTGTCGTAAATCTTGATTCCCTTCCATTCCGACGGGCATCCTGTTCTCCCTTCGTAAGAAAAGTTATGAGGAATGTTCTTCATAACATCTTGGGCCCTTTCATCTCGGGGCCTGAGTCATTTCCTTTTGCTGGGAAGCCGCGTTTCCTTTGTGAATTTACTTATCTTCCTTTTGCAATGCAAATTCTTCTCAGTCGTTTTGTGTGGGGCTCGATGAATCAACTGGACTTGGAATAAGTTTCGCGGCGAAATCAACCTGCTTCGGAGTTCTTGCTTTGGGAGACGAGTGTGGCTGGTGTAGTAGAGTGCAGGAAGTTGCGGTACTTTGTATAGAGTTTTGTGTACTAAGTTGCTGTACCTCTATAGAGAGTCGTGTGCGGTAAGTTGCGGCACTTTTATAACGAGTCGTCTGTAGGAGCATTATGATTAAATGTTTGAATGCCTTTCTCCTCTATAAGTTGCCTATTTTTCAAAATCTTCCTCAACAACGGGGCCAATGTAGGAGTATTAAATCTTACAAATTTATGGCAGAACTTCTCTCCTCCATGTTAAGAAACTTCCCCAAAGTTGAAAGCCACTGTCCATTCAGGACGACAAAACTTCCTATTTTTATAGATAATGCAAACGCCCAGCTATGCGGAAGTTGGTAAGATTAGTTAAAGAAAAAATATCCCATGTCAAGAGGCTTGTAAACGAACACTATAAATAGCCAGGTTTGCGGCAGGGAATTACGCACGACCACTGACGGGAGTAAAGGTTGAATGAATGAGGTGAAAAAAACGTAGAAGAGGAGGAGGAGGAGGAGGAGGAGGAGGAGGAGGAGGAGAAAAGTGAGGGGAAAAAAAGGAGAGAAAGGGAGGCTCTCGTAGGATGGGCGTTTTGGGAAGGGCACCGCAGAACTGCTCGAGAGAGATTGCGACAAACTCTATTGATCTTGCCGACGGAGTCCTCGCCGCTCGGGCCTCCAGATGGAGAGAGAGAGAGAGAGAGAGAGAGAGAGAGAGAGAGAGAGAGAGAGAGAGAGAGAGAGAGAGTATGTGTAAGTTAAAATGCCGAGAATAATTTTCAAATTTTACTGAATGACATCACTAGGAGAGTGTGAAATGGGAAAGAGAGTAAATGATATAGATACGATTTTGGGGGAAGTGTAATACTCCAGGAATACTCTTTATTTCTTTGCTGTGTCTTCCGCAAAGGGGGAAGGCTGTCTACTATTTATTAATAGAAGTGAGAAGTAGGGAGATGGAATATTACGCTTAAAAGAGAGAGGAACTTAGTGCCAACTTTCTGTAGAAAAGAATGAAATGGCGATCATTTATTTTTGTATTAAAGTGGTCAAATGATTTTTCTATACATAATACATTGACATTCAGTATTACATTTCTTTTTTATGATCATAACGTTTTTCCTCTTATGCGCAATGATGATAATCATGAGGCATTTTTAATAACGCTATCTTTATCCAGGGATCTAAGTTTGCCAAGTTTCTCATTCTGTAAAAATTTATGTTCATGTCAGAGAAAACATTGAAAGTTCATCAGAACTTTTCTAAAAAAAAAATTAAATGGAAGTTTTTTTTTTTTTTTTTTTTTTTTTTTTTTTTTTTTTTTTTTTTTTTTTTTTTTTTTTTTTTTTTTTTTTTTATTCATCAATTCGAAACAAAAGGGAAAGTTTGGTTTTTCCTACAAAAGAACCGTGTCCACATTTTAATTGAAGTTGAGAGATGAATCTTTTGCAATTTCTCTTCCGCCTGCATCTGTGCTTCCACTAAATCACATTGCAAGTTGCTTGGAACTTCTCTCGTTAATAAGACACACACACACACACACACACACACACACACACACACACACACACACACACTGCTGTCTTTCAATAAGCAGTAAATGTTATTTTACAGTCGCGCAAAATAATTTATTCCGTTTGAAGTTAATAGGTCGGGAGCCCTGTAGTAGAGTGCATGGCGTTATTAAGTTTTGACTGGCACACTTTCGCAACGCGCGATGCGGTAATTGGATAAATTCTTGCCCTTGCGCAAAGTTTCCTCTTATACATTGAGTTTTTGGTTTAAAAAAAAGTATCATATTACTCTCTGCTAGAATGGTCTTCGTCTATACGAAACCGGATTCCCGTAAAAGGTTGGTTTCATATATACAATCATACATCCCTACATACATATATGTGTGTGTGTGTGTGTGTATATATATATATATATATATATATATATATATATATATATATATATTATAGTTATAATTATAATTATCATTAATGTAATGCACGAGCCTGTGTTGTATATAAAAAGGAAGAGAGTGAAATAAATCTTAAAAATTTTTATTACCCATCAGTTCAGTCAACTTCCTTTTATTTCTGTTTCAGTTGCTACGGTAAATTTTTATTTCAGTTAATACAGTAAGCTTTGTTTCGCGTTTCTGGTAGCAAGTCTTTTATTGTTCAGGTTCAGATCTCGTCACATAAACGTTCCGTTCCCTCCCCCCCTTTTTTGCTGGTCTTTTTACGACGGGATCGCCTCAACCTCTTTTATGCCTTAACTAACATAAACAGTTTCTTCGACGCCAGACTACTTCATGTTGACAAAACCCAGCGCAGTGTCATGGACAGGGCTGAAGTTTCATGGTACGGAAGAATCCTTGCCACTAATTGTGCACTTAATGAGCGCTGACATTTGATCCTCGTAGTTCCTGGTGTCTTTTGGCAGAGGTAGCTCAATGGGCTCAATAATAGCTTTAATAAACCAGAGTAACTTCGAATCTACGACTTCATATTCCATCTACTTAAGGTTTAATTAAACACTTCAAAGGTACCCCAAAGTTTGTAGTTAAAGTTCAGATACAGCGTTCTGAGGAGTATTTAGATTTTTTTTTTTAATTCGGCCAATCAAAAGATTCGTAGTTTCATTATAGTGAATCCATCGCAGGCTAAGGTTGTTACAGTACCAATGTGTGATAACTGGAGAGCTAATGAATGTCTCGAGCCCTCTTGTCTACATGACCTGTACTACATTTAACTGTTACAGCCTTTAGTTATGTACGGTGTTGCTGCTCCCAGAGATGATTATTATTTTGGCTGGGAACTACATTATTTGAATAAGCAGTGCGAGCCGCTGAATGAACAAAAGTCAAAGCCAGCAGATTAAAAGTATATGAAAATATTAGTGGAAATGATAAAATGCACTCCACAATGTTTCTTAAGAGATAAACGGCAGGCGATTAGTAAATTAAATAGAACATTAAGGTGTGGAGCTCTTAAATTTTTAACCATCAACACTGCCAGGAAATGCTTAACTGCTTTACAGTAAAAAAAAAATGTGGTAAAGAAAAAGATCTAATTTTTTTTTTTTTTTTTCTTTTTTAAACCTAGTACCAGGTAATATAACACTTGCGTTTAACGGAATATGAACATTGAGGCTATGCGAGGCGGTTTGGCTGCTAGATCACTGTGCAGTAATTAATTGCTTTGTTTCCACGAAATATCATGTTTATTAAATAAGTTATGGACGTTTATGTTATTTATTTTGTAATTGAGGGATTCCGATGCAAGTTTTGGATGAAGTTCTCAAAAATTCTATCCACAGTAATTTTTTTTTTTTTTATCAGGGCTCATAAAAAGTTTTAGGAAAGCAAGTTGTAAAAGTATTTGGAAAGCATGCATGGATTGATAACATATTTAATGAACAAGGCGTGATCCGACCTCCAGCTTACTCGACGCGCGTGCTAAAATCTGCTGTTTCACCAATGAAAATTGAAATAATTACGCTATAATTATTAGAAATAATTGTTCTGTGCTATTTAACATGCATATTATTTAGTTCGTACATTTTCAATCTAATAAATAAATCATAAATATCCTATCCTAAAATTCCTGTATCTGTTACTCAACGCGAAATGCCCTTTTCAGACAACAACAACAACAACAACAACAACAACAACAACAAATAAGTTTGTAGGCTTGCTTCCCTAGTGAGCGAAAATGCTTAATGAGATTTTTTAATCACTGGCATAAATTATAGCATATTTCCGGTGTCTGTGACCTCCGCTGCGGCAACTCTATATGACCTAGCTTAATCAGTAGGTCAGCTCAATAACTTGAAAGCGGGAATATACATAGGACTTATTTTTAACTTAGGAACGTATAGAAGAATTCGGACCATCGTATGTGTATGTGAGTGAGTGAATGAACAAACTCACATTAACGAATTTCAATTTCGTTCTATAGTCTGATGAATTTTAATTTGCCCCATCATCTGAGTTCGTCCGTGCAGTCAAACATTTATGTGTGTGTGTGTGTGTGTTGTGTGTGTATGCGAGATATTTCATCAAAATAGGGATATCGCCGCACCTTTGGCCCAGCCAGATTTGATCCTTCCTTCTCTCTGCGATGATATAATCAGTTTCCACTCTGGACCTCAACTTTAAATCGCTCCAGGCCGTTTTGCATAAACAACATTAGGCCGTGTTTCGGGAGCACTCCTAACCCTCACCATGTAATGGCGTGGGCAGTTTTCTGTCATCGTGGTGAAATTTTTGTCAGTCTAAGCTCTGTGTTGGAAAGGTCATGGTAACGTGATTATGCTCAGTACTTTCCAGACCTATATTTTGAACGCGTGACGTTGTGTGCAGATTGCTTAATTGGCTGCCATGTCAACATCCAGCGATATTTTATGCTCAGCAAGAGAATGAATTATGATTACTGTACAGGCCT
Source organism: Macrobrachium nipponense (assembly GCF_015104395.2). Taxonomy (NCBI): domain Eukaryota; kingdom Metazoa; phylum Arthropoda; class Malacostraca; order Decapoda; family Palaemonidae; genus Macrobrachium; species Macrobrachium nipponense. Next base: position 136,554,349 of record NC_061100.1, on the reverse strand, counting down.
CTCTCTCTCTCTCTCTCTCTCTCTCTCTCTCTCTCTCTCTCTCTCTCTCTCTCTCTCTCTCTCTGATTAAATGTATGGGAGACTCACAGTAGTTAATTAAGCTTTGAAAGAAAATATATGTTTGCCTTTATGAGATGCATTTTAACAAATAGTGAAATTATATATATGGAATTGAAACAGGAAAGATGTGACTGTATTTTTACCGAAAAGTTGCATTATTATTACTTTTTATTTTTATTGCAATTCGAACGTGTCGAATTCTGTTGTTGTTATTATTAATTAATTATTATTATTATTATTATTATTATTATTATTATTATTATTATTATTTTATATTTTTCTTTTTGGGCTATCACAGTCCTTCAATTCGACTATGTGGTATTTATAGTGTGGGGTGCCGGGTTGTATCTTGCCTCCTTAGGAGTCCATCACTTTTCTTACTATGTGCGCTGTTTCTAGGAGCACACTCTTCTGATTGAGTCCTGGAGCTACTTCAGCCTCTAGTTTTTCCAGATTCCTTTTCAGGGATTATATTATTAATATTATTATTATTATTATTATTATTATTATTATTATTATTATTATTATTATTATTATTATTTTGGTAGAAGGCCCTCTTTTGGGCAAATGGTGTTAAAAAGGATGGCAGAATTAAGCGAGTTGATTTTATATAGTTTTTTTCTAAACAATATATAAAAATCAACTCGCTTAATTCTGCCATCCTTTTTAACAGTATTATTATTTTTTTTTTCTCCCCTTTCCCACAATATTGTTTACCTCCACCTATTGTGAAGCGTCACACGTCATTTCAAACTGATTTATGAGGTGAAAACGGCACCTCGCCGAGGGGTGAGTTAGTTTTTTTTTTTTTTTTTTTTTTTTTCTCCAATTTACTAGAAATAGTTTCCTCGTTAAATCCTTCAAAGCCCTATTGTTCTTTCAGTCACATCTAGTACCTGCTATTGTTCGAGATGAAAAGAATGTTTATAAAAACCTGCAGTACATAGCTTCAAAATTTTTTGATGTTCTATGCCGTATTGATCAAGCGTTATTGTGTTATGTACGTCGACGCAGAATTGTATTATTATTATTATTATTATTATTATTATTTAATTATTATTATTATTATGATTATTATTATTATTATTATATTCTTATTAGTTAATTATTATATCGGAAAGAAACCTTCGTTGAAAAGAATGGCACTCTGTGTACCGGAGTTTATGTTTCGCCTTCACAACAAGGCGTATAAGTGTCTTCATTTCAGCAGATAAATTATAAAGCAGGTAAATTTGTAATTTACCTGCTTTATAAATTACCTGCTGAAACGGAGAAACTTGTACGCCAAGTTTAGAAGGTGAAAAATAAGCTCAATGACATACAGAGTGCTATTATTATTATTATTATTATTATTATTATTATTATTATTATTACTTATTATTATTATTATTTTATTATTATTATTATCATTATCATTATTATTACTATTTTCATTATTATTATTATTATTATTTTATTATTATTATTATTATTATTATTATTATTATAATTATTATTATTATATATCCATTCAAATGGCATAAACCAAAAAAAACCGAAACATGGTAAAATGCAGATAGTAATAAGTATTTAAGGATTAGAAAGTGATTAAACGATCAGTAATGAGTATTCAGCAGTTGAAAAATTAGGAAAATTAAACTGTCAGTAATGAATATTCAGCAGTTGAAAAATTAGGAAAAATAAGGTAAATAGGATTTAGCACACTGAAGTAACATTGAAGAACTGGGAATTAATAACGTCAAGTTTTGTTTTTGTCACTATCTTGCTTTAGACTTCTGCGATTATTGTACGAAAGCCAAGACATCCAGATAATCGTGGTTAATAAAAAACAGGGAGGTATTGAAGACAAGGCCTAAGACAGAAAACATGTCATATAATAACACCTCTTTACAACTTCAAAAGATGTTGCACTGATTTTTTTGACGACAGATGCTTTTATTTGGCCTTTTTCTCAACCAGCTGGTTGTCGAAGTTAGATCCATTAGTAACTCTGTGTCTGTCTGTCTGGTATGTACAAACACACACACACACACTGGCTGCGACTCATCACATTCGACTAAATACTAAATGTTTTTATTCACTGCTTAGGTCAACAAAAACAGAGTGAGGTAAAGCTTCGAGGTGCTACTCCTTTTGCATGAAAGAAGGGGGGACACTTTTTCGTCGTTCTCTCTCTCTCTCTCTCTCTCTCTCTCTCTCTCTCTCTCTCTCTCTCTCTCTCCCCTCTTCCTTCCTCCCCTTTCCCGAAATGCTGGTGGTTGGCGACTGTTACATTTATTGGCCTAGAGAGGACCGTCTGAGGTTGACAGCAGCGTCCCTGAGATTTAAGGGACGAGGTCCACAGGTTCGTGAGAACACCTTCCGCTCTCCTCCTCCCCTTCCCTGCACTTGGACACTTGAGCTCAGATGTTGCCAGGAGCCTAGACGTATGAATGCCGCCTGCTCGTACGTTGCGTCTCACCATTTCTGGTAATTTGTTTTTCCATCTTGATGTCGGTAAAATACCGGGGTCTATTGTTGAAACAAAACTTCCGCGTATTTTGCTTGGCTGTCTTCAGTAAGTTAGATTTATGTAGGGAACTTCAACCAAAGGTTTAGTCTGCATGTGCTGCCCGTTTCTTCGAGTGGCTGAGGTGGCAGTGAAAAGTATTATGGCTCTTTCAGGTAGTTGTACAGCGTCTTTAAACATATTCTACATCTATGCCAATGTCAGGAAACACTTTCACAGCTGTACTGTAAAAGAGATGGGAAAACCTCTAGTATTTTCCAGTGACATGATCACAAGGAAAGAAAAAGGACAAATTACTATGAAAGAGTAGAACGCACTAACTTGAGACTCACAAACACCGTGGTCTGCATTATAGTTTTCATTTGTAGAATCAGTTTCTACACGTCTGTTATACCGCTGGTCGTCTAATCAGCCGAGTCAAGTAACTTTGGCTGTGTTAAGTGTTTGGACAGGTAACCATCAGGAAATGCCGAACCATGTCAGCCCATGAACAATTTTAACATCCCTGGGGCAGACCGTAGTTCTAGTAACCTTTTCTTAGAATTAATTGCTGGAAAACTAGCAAGAGAAACCAAGAGAAAAGTTGTTTGTGATATATATATATATATATATATATATATATATATATATATTAATATAATATATCTATATATATATATATATATATGATATATATATATATATATTGGTTTGTTAAGCACTTTCCCATAAATTGAGATTTTTATAATCCATATATATTCATGTTTTAGAAGACGAATATCCACGTGCTGGTGACACTACCTCTCCAAAGCTAATATTTTTTAAATTTATTTATTTAATGTAGACTCGACCCACAACTAATCCCTTTTTCTCTGTGCTCCAATGGGTATTTGTGGTGATTAAGAGAATTTTTAAGTTTTATTTTTTATTTTTTGTAACTACTACTTTTTGATACAGTAAGTCTTATTTGTTATATTTTACGAGGGATGGTAACATTCTTGTTTAGATACAAAAGTACGAGATAATACTTGAATTTCTGAGTCCTTTGTGGGCCATCATTACTTTAGTGCTACAAATTTGAATGCGTTGGTGTGAACAGAGCACCTCGAGAACGGAGCATCGGAAATTGATTAGATGTGTTGATTGGATGGTCGAATCGTTACGATAGATTTCTAGGCTATCAATGATGCACGTTTTCATGGGTATCACCTAGCGACTGTTTATATCAATTCCCATTAATGTTAGGCTATACAGACTCAATTGGAAACTATGACGTATTCGAAGGGTCCCCCCCCCCCCCCCCCCCCCCCCCCTTCCCAGGTACAAATGAAGTCTGGAGATTCAGCACCGTAGATTCTGGAAAGAGATATGATTAATATTAGGTAATAAGCATCATGCATTCACGTGTATTTGACAATTTATTGCGACTTCAGTGGTCTTGTAGGAGGCTTGCTATGCAGTGAATACTCTAGTTCATTGCTTCTTCTTCTTCTTCTTCTTCTTCTTCTTCTTCTTCTTCTTCTTCCTTCTTCTTCTTCTTCTTTTTTTAAACTAAGACAGGAATGTCTTCACATAATTAGCAACTTTTACAAACCTTACCTTACATTTCTTTTTCTTACTGTATGTAAGATATCCCCGACTTTCTCTCTCTCTCTCTCTCTCTCTCTCTCTCTCTCTCTCTCTCTCTCTCTCTCTCTCTCTCTCTCTTACTGTATAATATCCCCGACTCTCTCTCTCTCTCTCTCTCTCTCTCTCTCTCTCTCTCTCTCTCTCTCTCTCTCTTTTTTTCTTACTGTATGTAAGATATCCCCGACTCTCTCTCTCTCTCTTTCTCCTTATTACTACCAGTATTAAATGAAGGAGAAAACACGCAAACCATCATAGTGATGAATGCGCAGGGTTTAGTTACGAGTAACTCAAAAAGAAAAATAGAGTACTTAGAAGAACTAACCCAAAATGAAAAGAAAATAGATATAATGAATATAAGTGAAACCTGGTATTCCCAAGAGACTGGGAATGATGATCAAATAAAAGGGTTCCAAACTTATAGATCAGATAGAAAAAATAGGAATCAAGGGGGAACCGCAATATATGGGAAAGACAAAAAACAAGGAAAAATATATGAGAAATATAGTAACTCAGAATGTGAACTAATAGCGGTAGAATTTGAATCTGAAAAATTGATGAACATAGTAATATATAGACCTCCTAATACTAAAGAGTTTGACTTAATAATTGAAAAATTGGATGATATATGTAGAAATCACAAGGACTGGACTATTCTCCTATCTGGTGACTTCAACTTTCCTTTCGTAGAATGGAAAGAACGAATAGGAGATTGTGGTTGTACTTATACATATAAAAAAGAGAGTAATAGTAGTGCAGAAGATAAGAGGCAATTTGAAAAGCTATTAGATATGCTACTAGAATACAACATTCAACAAATAAATCACCTGCCAACAAGAAAGGAAAATACTTTAGACCTAGTATTTGTGAACGAGATGAATTATGTTAAAGAAATAATAGTTTATAATGCGAATATTTCAGACCATAATGTCATAGAATTAACAGTTCATTCCAAAGCAAGTGAAAATAGAGATAAGCAAGAAATGAAAAAGTGGGAAGGATATGGAAATACAACTTCTACAGTAAAAATATAAAATGGTCAGAAATTAATGAAGAATCAAAACAAAGATTGGGATAACATTTTCGTAAGTGATGACATAAGGGTAAATACGGAGATATTATATATTAAAATATGGAGAAAAATAGTGGAAAAATATATACCGAAGAAGAAAAGTAAACATCATTCATGCATACCAAGAGACAGAAGGATCTTGTTCCAGAAAATCAGAAAGTGGAAAAAAGGTCTTGCAAAAGAAAAAAAATGCATGGAAAGTTATAGAAACTAAAAAGTAAGATAGAAAATGCAGAACAAAAGATTATACAATCAAAAGAAAATGAAAAACGGGACTTGGAAGAAAAAACCCTATTAAATATCAAGCAAAACCCAAGCTATTATACTCATATGCGAAGAAGATGAATAAAAGAAGAATAGAAATAGGCCCTCTGAGAATTGAAGGGAGATTAACGAATGAAAAAAAGGAAATTTTGCAACATACTGGCAGAACGATATAAGAGAGAATTCACCCCTAGAATAGATAATGAAGATAATGATATAGAAGTAAGGGATGAAAATAGTGAATATTTAGCTGACATAGATATTAATGAAGCTGATATTGTGCAGGCTATTAAATGAAATTAAAAATGGAGCTGCTGCAGGGCCGATGGAATTCCTGCTATTTTGTTAAAGAAAGTAGTTCATTCTATCGCAAAGCCACTTGCAATATTATTAAGACAAAGTGTAGATACAGGCAAGATTTTTGATGAGCACAAATTAGCATATATTACCCCTACTTTCAAAAGTGGATCAAGACTAGAGGCAAGTAATTATAGGCTGTGAGTCTAACATCACATATTATGAAAGTGTATGAAAGGGTAATGAAGAAAATATTATGAAACATTTAATAAAAAATAATTTGTTTAATAAAGGACAAACATGGTTTCGTACCCGGAAAAAAGTACACAAACCCAACTGTTAGTCCACCGTGAGAACATATACAAAAATATGAAAGCGGAAATGAAACAGATGTGGTTTATTTAGACTTTGCAAAAGCTTTTGATAAAGTAGACCATAATATATTAGCGAAGAAAATTAGAAAACACAATATCGTGGATAAAGTAGGAAGATGGTTAAAAGAATTTTTACACAACAGAAAACAGATAGTTATTGCAAACGACGAGAAATCGGATGAAGTCAAGGTAATATCCGGTGTGCCGCAAGGTACGGTGTTAGCTGCAATACTGTTTGTTATTATGATTGAAGACATAGACAATAATGTGAAGGATTCGGTGTAGTGAGTAGTTTCGCAGATGACACAAGAATAAGTAGAGAAATTACTTGTGATGAAGATAGGAACGCTCTACAAAGAGACCTTAACAAAGTATATGATTGGGCAGAGGTAAATAGGATGTATTTAAACTCTGATAAATTTGAATCAATAAATTATGGAGACAGAGAAAGAAAGCTATATGCATATAAGGGACCTAATAATGAGACCATCACAAATAAGGAAGCAGTTAAAGACCTTGGTGTGATGATGAATAGGAACATGTTATGCAATGATCAAATAGCAACTCTGTTGGCAAAATGTAAAGCAAAATGGGAATGTTGTTACGGCACTTCAAAAACAAGAAAAGCTGAACACATGATTATGCTTTATAAAACATATGTTCGTAGTCCACTTGAATATTGCAATATGATATGGTACCCACACTATCAAAAGGATATTGCACAAATAGAGAGTGTACAAAGGTCCTTTACAGCTAGAATAGAAGAAGTTAAGGACCTAGACTACTGGGAAAGACTACAATTCTTAAAATTATATAGTCTAGAAAGGAGAAGAGAACGCTACATGATAATTCAGGCATGGAAACAGATAGAAGGAATAGCAGAAAATATCATGGAACTAAAAATATCAGAAAGAGCAAGCAGAGGTAGATTAATAGTGCCCAAAACTATACCAGGAAAAATAAGGAAAGCACACAGGACATTAATCCACTACGCACCAGCATCGATAATGCAGCGTCTATTCAATGCGTTGCCAGCTCATCTGAGGAATATATCAGGAGTGAGCGTAGATGTGTTTAAGAATAAGCTCGACAAATATCTAAACTGCATCCCAGACCATCCAAGATTGGAAGATGCAAAATATACCGGAAGATGTACTAGCAACTCTCTGGTAGACATTAGAGGTGCCTCACACTGAGGGACCTGGGGCAACCGAACAAGATGTAAGGTCTGTAAGGTAAGGTCTCTCTCTCTCTCTCTCTCTCTCTCCTCTCTCTCTCTCTCTCTCTCTCTCTCTCATTGACATGCTTAATGTTGAGAAGCCTTCAGACGATCACCATTTCTAGACAGTATTGAAATGCTGTCAATAAATTGACAGCATGGTGGTGGATCTGATGAACAGACGGCGAGATAACACTGAGTCTGCGGGAAAACTAAGTCCTGTCGATATTGGTAATCAGAAAACGCTTTTAGTGGGACAAACTTGAATGATCTAGGACAGTGGTCCCCAACCTATGTTGGTCCGCGGACCGGTGCTGGTCCATGGTGTGTATGATTTGCTGGTCCGCCAAATTGCTTTACTCGATACTTATCATTTTATTCTGAATCTTAAAAAAAATAATTATCTGTCAAACTAACTGTTTATATTGTCATTTCAAGTAAGTAACTACTATTAAAAAATGAAATATATTGAGTGTGACTATTAATTGTATATTGGCCACAGGGTTAATAGTATTAATGATGATGAAGACAACGCAACGGAATGTAACGCAACAGCTAACATTACAGGTCACTCCGGCAGTGATGAGATGCGTGAACAGTTAAAAAAAAAAACTATGGTTTTGTTCGGATATATGATTCTTCATATATGAAATTTGGATTTATTAAACTAATGAAGGTGCATGTGACCAACCTAAGTACAAAGTGTGTGGCATTATTCTTTCTAATGATGCAATGAAACCGTCCGAGCTAAAAAGACATTTCAATACAAATCACAGTGAACTAGCAGTGAAACTTCAGGAATATTTTGAAAGAAAGCTTAAGGAACCTAGTGTGAAAGAAAAAGCCTCCAGAAATTTGTCTCTCCAAATCTGGCTGCATTGAGAGCTTCTTACAAAGTGCCACTTCGCATTGCGAAAGCTAAAAAGCTTTACAGTATTGGAGGAGACTTAATAATGCCATGTGTGAAAGATATATGTGCTGAAATGTTTAGTGAGTCATCTCTCGCTAAGATATGAAACATATCCCTATCAAATAATATGGTAACGAGGAGGATTGGTGAATGAGCAGGTGTGGAGGATCGGTTATTGTAGCAACTACAGGCATCACAATACTTCGCTCTACAAATTGACGAATCTACTGATATTGCGAATAACGCAATTTTAATTGTTTATGTAAGATATAAATACAGTGATGACTTTAAGGAAGAATTGCTGTTTACCAATGAACTGTCATCACACTACAGGTCCTTCAAATTTTGAATCTTTGAATAACTGTCGTAAAAAATGGGTTAAATGGGAATGTTGTGTTGGTATCTACACTGACGGAGCGACAGCGATGACAGGACGATACTCAGGTGTCACAGCAAAGGTTAAGGAGGTTGCCCCAACTGCAAAACTACACACTTTATGATTCATCGAGAAATGCTAGCAACTAAAGAATTGGATGTGCAGCTCAATAATGTTTTATTGGAAACTGTTAAAGCTGTGACTTTTGTAAAGGCCAATGCACTCAATTTACTATACAGAAGCGAGATGGCTTTCGCGAGGGTAAGGTTTGAACTACGCAATGAGTTAATAATGTTTTCGAAAGACAGAAAACCCGAATGGGCAAATATGTATCAAGATACTAACTGGGTTTCTAAGTTAACCTATTTGAGTGACATATTTTTGCTTCTAAATCAGCTTAATTTGTCCCTACAAGGCAGGAATTTTTCAATTTTTCGGATGTCAGATAAGATTGGCGGGTTCAAAAAGAAACTGCTGGTCTTGCATAATAGGATCGAAAGAAATGTTTTGATAGGTTTCCCAATGTGCACACACAAATACAATCACTCGCACGCACGCGCAAGCAAATCCTTATAGTAGTACCATTCTATACCATCTTTCTTCGTAACTAGAGTAAATGTCACTTTTAAATGATGACAAGAAATAGCAACGCTGTCAGCTCATTTCGAAACAACGATATCAAGTTGAAAACCAAGCGTTCATTAGGCAGAAATCTTACGTTAACTTCCAGATCTCTTTTAAAGGATACATTCAGTGGCGAATAGACTCTCCTTGAAGGAAAACTAGATGGTTAAGCATACGATGACGATGACTAGGCCTATTATAACCTACAAGGCTAAAGCATGAAAAGGGGTACTACAGACGTAGACTCAGACTGTTCTTCCTTATTATGAAATTATCGTCAGCAGTAGTCGTCAGGTTTTTTATTTAATGCTATCGCTCCTTTCTGGTTCGGTAACTACCAGACACACAAAATGAACCTTGATTAGTACTACCAGCCTCTTGGAGGGAGGCCTCGGTAGCATTCTATAGTTTTACTATCCTTTTTATTATATTTGTAACAAACGTATATATGCATATGTAAATGTAATAGAAAAATGGCTATTTTTATATAGTTGTGAAAGAAATTATGTCTGGGGCACAGTAGGACCAAGTTGTGTTTTCAGGAAACGTTGTGTTGCGTTGTAAGTAAATGTTTTTTTTTTTTTTTTTTTTTTTTTAATAAAAGAAATCTATTGAAATGGCAATTTGTCTGTCCGTCATCATATCTTGAAAACTACTGAGGTTAGAATCAGTGATGCCGTTTTTTCTTCACAACATTGGCTTTCAGCAGTGTTACCATAGGCAGTTCATCTGATTTTTTTACTTTATTTATGATTTAATGATTAGAATGCGTATTTTCCGATGTAGAATTATTTTCCGTTACTAGCTCAATATAAAGTATTTTTGACGAAGGAAAATAAAGGATTTCAATAAAATCCATTTGTATAAATAAGCAGGATATGTTTTATATCTTTATTTTTATAATAAGACATAAAAAGGCAAAGTGAAGAATTTTTTTTCTTCAGTGCCGTGGCCTGTGGTCGGAAAAGCCACGGAGGGTTTCCAGATGTCACCAGAAAGCCACACTAATAGACGAAATTCCTCAAAACGGTAACCTGAGTTAGATGACATTTTATACTTTTTATAAGTTAAAACTTGCGTTGCAGCTGACCAATGGTTTAATTGAACATGAAGATATGTGACGTAATTAGTTAATTAACTTTGTGTCATAAGCTCATCTGTTGTTATATATAGATATAGATTTTTTTGGCATTATGCCAAGCACTGGGGCAACTAAGGCCATTCAGCGCTGAAACGGAAATTGACAGTAAAAGGTTTGAAAGGTGTAACAGGAGGAAAACCTCAAAGCAGTTGCATTATGAAGCAATAATTAGGAGAGGGTGGACAGTAAGATAAAAGAAATAGAATATGAACGGAGGTACAGTAAAGGGAATGAAAGGGGTTGCAGCTAGGGGCGGAAGGAACGTTAAAGTAATGCCTACATTGCACCGAAAGAGGTGCACTGAAGGCACTAACCCCTTACGGAGAATAACTTTGAGAGCTACCAAAGAACAATTCAAATTAGGTTTCGTCAGTTAACACTCAGAGGAACGAATATTATAGCAAAAATGATTACAAAGAAAAAAATTACTAATGACGTCACATCTTCGTGTTCATATTAACCTTTGTTGAACTGACAAGCAAGTTTTAACTAAAAAAAAAACATGCCTACGCTTGCAACATGACTTTCCTGAGAACACAACCTTCTTCTTCGCCCTACTGTGCGTGTGATACAATTTCCTGTTCACATAAAAAAAAAAACTTTCGTCATCACATTTTATGTAGCAATATTTCCCAAAACGAGGATATACGTATTTGCGTCAATTGGTATGGTTACAGAAATGAAATAGGAAAATGGGTCTTGGTTTAGTTCCGAGTTCTAAAGTGGAACTAAATGCTCTCATTTGTGGGTATTTCCAGTTCGAAGAGTGAAATGGCTTAATGTTACCCGCAACCATTCGACGAGAAACCAGCTAACTTTCGCTTTCAATCGTCTTTTGTTTGTTTGTTAGAGAGAGAGAGAGAGAGAGAGAGAGAGAGAGAGAGAGAGAGAGAGAGAGAGAGAATCCAATGGCGGCAAATCTTACGAATACAGGTTAGTTAGTTCTGTGGTATCACTGACCCACTGTCCTTGGCATCATCATAAATTGGCCTTATCCTTCACTCTAATTTTAAATCGAGATGTTTTCCTTCTCACCTAATCATATGGGGGTGAATTATTCCTCAGAATGAGTGTGGTAGATGTCTCTCATAAGCAGCCCATAACTGTACGAACTGCGTCTATAAGTAAGTTCGAGAAGGATCACTTGAAACTAAATAAATTGTTTCAAGGCAAAAGCGTGCAAGGGATACGTCGAGATATCAAGATGTTTGAAAAATAAGATGTTAAAACTATGTTATCATCTAATTATGAAAGATTTCCGTGGCCATACTGGTCTCTCATATTTGATATGTCTGGGGTATTTAAACACCTAACAGAAACCAAAGTATATTGATAGTGTATTGATAGTTTCTTGCAATACAATTGAATACATGAATATGTCACCATGACTCCTATTTTTACCACCATGGCATGCATTTGATTTGGATTTTTTAAAAAATTAATATACTTTTTATAATGTGAAAGATATAATATATAATTACATGGCATTCTCGCATAGAAATGTGAATCGTTAAAAAAAATAAATATGTTGAGGATATGTGCATTTGTTATGCCTTTGGTTATTTTTGATGATTATTTGGACTAATAGAATGCCAGTGTATGCCTGGATGTATGTACTGGTCCGCAGAATTTTTTTTACTCTCTTGACTGGTCCGTGAAGTTAAAAAGGTTGGGAACCACTGATCTAGGAGAGGCTTATTTTACTTAAGGTTCTCAAATGCCAGCAATGAATTAAATAAAGAAAGGGAAGTCGCGATGTTGCTTTCTGTCATCTTTAACCTCCTCCTCCTCCTCCCCCCCCCCTCCCCCCCCCACAACACACATACACACACACACGCACACACGCACAAAGCGCCTCAGCGGCGTGGTTGGTATGGTATTAGCGTCCCACCTCGGTGGTCGCGGGTTCGATTCTCGGCCATTCCATTGAGGAGTGAGAGATGTGTATTTCTGGTGATAGAAGTTCACTCTCGACGTGGTTCGGAAGTCACGTCAAGCCGTTGGTCCCGTTGCTGAATAACCACTGGTTCCATGCAACATAAAAAGCACCATACAAACAAACAAACACACCCACACACACACACACACACACACACACACACACACACACACACACCGTAAAGGGTGGTACTGGCTGTGTGAGTGACTGCCTGCCAATATCTGATAAAATGAGTCAGTCGGCGACTTCCATCGGCGGCGTCTTTGCCTCGACCTAATACGGCAGACGGCTGATATCATATCCTTTATAGTCATCGATATTGAACGTTACGTCCAATACCGTAATCAGAAAGGGCAATTTCAGGGTATTCGTCGGATTAAATGAACGATCCGCGTGTTCTTTGCTTCTTTCTTTTGCTCTTTAAAGCTGACGGATTATTTTAGGTGTTCAGGTAGGCTCACCTGATAAAGGATAGATTTTTAATTGCACGCAAATTCTGTCAGTTTTGATTAAGATAATTTCAAGAGGTGATCTTCAGCTTAGATATTCTTATACTGGACATTTATATTTTGTTCTTCACAAATGTTTCGTGTAGAACAAGAAAAAGAAATGGAAGGTTAATTACACCTTATCCTTCGCGCCCAGACTTTAGTGGCATCTTATCTAGATAAAAGGGCGTGGCCTCACGTTTCCTAAATGAGACTGGAGGTAGAGATGGTGCAGTACCACAGTACCCATAAAGTGAGCAGAGGGGTGGAGGTCAAGACTGCTGCTGCTTGTGCTGGTGCTGGGGGGTCTTTACGAGCGGCAACCCTCGTAGGAGCCGACAGGTCCTTGAGAAGTTTCTTGAATAAATGGCTTTTGCGCACACACAACCTTATCTGTTTTTCTGTCTATCTATCTATTGCATGGTTGTATGTTTATGTGCATCTTAAGTTGCATGCACACTTTATATATATAATAAACGTAAATATATGTGTGTGAGAGAGAGAGAGAGAGAGAGAGAGAGAGAGAGAGAGAGAGAGAGAGAAACGTATGTGAAGACCTGAGCATAATAGAACTCCCTGGGGGCACATCCTTTTCCTTACCCTTATAATTTATTTTACTGGCTTTTTCAATCTCGGGAACAGAAAGTATTTCATGGGTGTCTCGGGAATCGCCCAAATCTAAAGTATAAATTTGCCAAAGTTTGGGAAAAGCTCTGCTCAAATTGCTCTGTATGGACAGGGAAGGTCTCTCAACTCGGAGGAAGTTTTCACTGTATTGTCACAGAAGTTTCAGGACTGTGTGTGAGGGGAAAGTTCTGACAACGTCAGAAAATGACCGGAATCTGACAACGTCCCTTTTTTTTCCATTCTTCGTCTTCTTCTTCTTAGTTGCTCTAATTGGATTGAAAACCTTCCGGGCCTCTTTGGCTCTTTCGTCAGAGAAAGTGGGACGATTATGTCAGGGGCCAAGTCTGCTTTCAGGGACGGTTTTCAGTGATGCTGCTTCCTCTCGAGGATGTCATAATCAAATGGCCACTTTAAAGACAGCGTCTGTCCGAAGGGAGTGTAGGGAAATTGTCTTTAGTAATATGTGTGAGTGATGGCGTATTTCAAATACGGTGACCGTATGCTATTATTATAAATTTAATTAATATTTTATATTTGCATGTGTTTGTTTACATATGTATAGTAACATATATAGATGGAGAATTGTGATTGTATAAGAAAAATCGTGTCTATTTCATGAAGTTCGAGATGTCAGGTCAGGCCAAAGACACCGGTTTTAGTAAACTTCGACATCTCAGATCGAAGGTAGTGCCTATTTTAGTCATTTCGTGATGTTAGGTCAAAGGTAAGGTTTATTTCAAGAATTCTGAGGTGTTAGGTTAAACATGGTGGTTATTTAGGAATTTCGAGATTTCAGGTCAAAGATCATGTCTATTTTAAGAATTTTGAAATCTCAGGTCAAACATCTTGCCTGTTTTAATAATTTTGATATGTCAGGTCAAAGATCTTTTTTATTTTAAGAATTTTGAAATGTTAGGTAAAAAATCATGTCTATTTTAAGACTTTTGAAATGTCGGGTTAAGAATTTTGATATGTCAGGTCAAAGATCATTCCTATTTTAAGAATTTTGAAATATCAGGTCAAACATCATATCTATTTTAAGAATTTTGAAATGCCAGGTCAAAGATCATGTCTATCTTAAGAATTTTGAAATGTCAGGTCAAACATCAAATCTGTTTTAAGAGTTTTGAGATATTAAGGTCAACGCCTTTGAATGTATCAAAGAAAACGGAGACAGTGAGTCAAGCCAGCGAAATCAGAAGGGCAGGCAAACTTTGGGCAAAACTGCAGAGGCGCGTAAGGGGCGTGGCCAAAGAGAAGAAAACGAAAATAGTGGATGTCTGTTTTATCATGTGAGGGGAAGAGAAGGAAGGGGGAAGGCGAGACGAGAGACTTTCCACGAAAGGGAAGATGAAGTAAAGATGAAGAATGGAATAAAGAGTTGAGGGGAATTAAAGGGAGACAATGGTCGAATATGGAGCTCGGGAAATGAAAGCGATAAATCTTCATAATATGCGGTACTGGTGAACCCTTTTTCCTCATTTGCGTTCAGAATCTCTCTCTCTCTCTCTCTCTCTCTCTCTCTCTCTCTCTCTCTCTCTTCTCTCTCTCTCTCTCTTTCTCATATCCTTTGCGCTTACATAGGCGCTAGATTTTTAATCCAGGTAAGACAATGCTGCTTTTAATTTGTTTACTTGAGGTCTTAAGAAAAGTTGTAATTGCAAAACTTTGTGTGAGTAAAAATATTGTCATCTTTTATTATTAGAGAATATTGTAAAATGATAATATTGTTCTTTTGTTTAATTTAGTTTTGCGCGTAGTTTCTTAAAGTTTCATCCATGATTTTGTTTCATTGTGCAATCCTACTCCTGCACTCGTGAGCGGCTCTTAAACGGTGAATCCGCGTTCGATCCACGAACGTGCGTGGGAAGTATCGGGTTAGGCTCATAACCTTAAAATTATAGTATGTCTCCAAACGGAGAGAGAGAGAGAGAGAGAGAGAGAGAGAGAGAGAGAGAGAGAGAGAAGACACGATTGGTCAGTGGTCCAATTGATAATTAAAAATGGAGAGGTCTCTTCGAGGTATTAAAACGGAAAGGCCTCTTTGAGGCAGTCCCGAAACCGCCCATTCCCCCAAGGGTGAAACCTCTCATAAGGTATTCTCTCTCTCTCTCTCTCTCTCTCTCTCTCTCTCTCTCTCTCTATGTGTGTGTGTGTTGTGTGTGTGTGTGTGTGTGTGTGTGTGTGTGTGTGTGTGTGTGTGTAATGAAATTCTAAACTCGCAGTAGGAATGACTTCTCTTTCATATTCACTTAGTTACCTGCTTACCCAAGCAGGTTCCAGTTCTGTTGGCTGTGTGAAATTTAATTACTCTCTCTCTCTCTCTCTCTCTCTCTCTCTCTCTCTCTCTCTCTCTCTCTCTCTTTTACCTCATCAGAAACTTTCGTATTCGTATTCAAGTTGAAAGTTAAGGTTGTAAGGAAACGTATTTCTTCTATTTTTCCATAATAATATTTTTTAATAACGCTAATTGTTGAAGATATCTGACCAGAGCGAAGCAAACTCACTTCAAGCTGGATTATAAAACATCAACAACAACAACAACAGCGAACTACTACTCCTACTACTACTACTACTACTACATGAAAGTAGTGCTTTCAGCAGTTGATGCAATGCAGCATTGACACAAGGGGTCTTTCGTTTCATCGTGCTCTAAGTCTTCCTTTATTCAGGTGTAATAATCATACCGTCTAAGGTGGCGTACGTTTTCCTTTGATGAGGAACTTTCCCTTAAGGACCAAAGCGTGAAAAGAATCCCTTTCAGCAGTATTTGTTTACTCTATAAATTACAACACAACATTGTCTGCATTGAAAAGCACGCCTTTAAAGACTTAAAACACGAAGGAAATAAATATAATGTAAATAAGAAACCTCCTGGCCTTTACGCTAGCGCTAATAAATCAAGCGAGCAGCGAACAGGCAATCGAGAGCGCTCAAAAGCATGTTCTATAATCATTAGAAACGTGGCAGCGCCAGTGTAACATTCGCACCTGCACATTATGAACCATATACTGCTTTCTACGTATTTTATTTACATTTTTAATTAATGTTTTTAACCTCTCACCGGATATTTGTTAAGAGTTGTGTACGAAGTTTACGTTACTCGAAGGAAGGCAGTCAGTGAGCCAATCTATTGGCCTTGCAGTGAGCAAAACAGTTGCGTAATGGCTTCCGAGCGTTGGGCCATCCAACGTTCTTAGTCCATGATTTGCACACCCCAAATATTTTCTGCTTTAGGCTGATTTTAGCAAGATTGAGATCTGGGTGGACAGAAATGCACACAATAGAAATATTTGCACTTGCAGAAGCTTACTTTTATTTACATCTGCTTATAACATAAGCTTATTTTCATTAGCTTTTAGCATCTTCACATTAACATCTGCACATATAGTATGCTTAGTTTCATTGGCATCTGCACATACACATATAAGGGAATTATTTCCATCGACATCTGCACATACAAATGCAAAAAACTCATTTCCATTGACATCTGCACGTACAGGTAACTTATTTCATGCATGTGACTGCCAGTGAATGCAGGACAGCAGGAAAACGTTCACGTAGGTGAAGGCATAGGAAGGAGTGACGAAGAATTATAATTTCCGACGACCGAGAGTGAATAACAATGAGGTGTCCATGCATTTGGCACAAAGATTCATCACACCTTTTGAAGTAGCAAAAGCTCTTATACTCTTACGTCTGGCCTGAACAGTCTGAAAACCAGCACAGTTAAAGCAAGGTCTCGTTAAGAAGGATTCGCAGTCAACGTTATTAGGAAGACCACAGAATCACATTTCTAACGTCTAGTACGTCCCTGTTTTCTGTTTATCAAATTAAAAAAGCGTAGGTTTCAATCCTTTTCGGATTGTCAACATCACCTCTCTATTTATTGTCAGCGCCTCAGCGGCGTGGTTGGTATGGTATTTGCGTTCCACCTCGGTGGTCGCGGGTTCGATTCTCGGCCATTCCATTGAGGAGTGAGAGATGTGTATTTCTGGTGATAGAAGTTCACTCTCGACGTGGTTCAGAAGTCACGTAAAGCCGTTGGTCCCGTTGCTGAATAACCACTGGTTCCATGCAACGTAAAAACACCATACAAACAAATTATTTAATGTCCAGTAAAGATTAGTTCCCGTAGGTGGTTAGTTCCTCATGCAGTGTACTGTAGGTATTACTCGAGGATCTTTGCAGCGTCCCTACGGCCCATAGCTGCAATAATATTTTTCCATCTTATTTTCCACCCTCTGCTAACAATTGATTCAAAGTGTAGGTGCGATGTTTTCCTCTTGTTACACCTTTCAAACCGTTTTAACTTCCGTTTCAGCGCTGAATATCCTCATAGGTCTCAGCGCCTGGCCTTCGGACTAAAGTCTATATTATTTTCTATTTTATAATGAATATGAACAACTAACTTCTTAATTTCTTAGGTCACTTGCAAAAGTTCCTGAGCCAGCCCCATTGTCTCTCTCTCTCTCTCTCTCTCTCTCTCTCTCTCTCTCTCTCTCTCTCTCTGAGCCTTTGAGCCTTTGGTCCAGAATCGAGGACAGTAAATCAGTCTTAAATCTTCAGAGCTTTACAAATTGTGTGGCTTCTTTACGAAAGGCGGAAGGCCACTAATAAAATAAAGGGGTGGACGATCGACCGAAAGAATATTAGTTGTGTTTCTTCAGTAATACTTTCAAGTGGTTATGGCAGTTTTCTCAGATACATTAACATGAAATTCTCTCTCTCTCTCTCTCTCTCTCTCTCTCTCTCTCTCTCTCTCTCTCTCTCTCTCTCTCTCTCTCTCAAACTGATAAAATCTAAGATCAATCCCAAATTCTGGAAATCGACCAAAATCACAAATTCTCTCCAATGTGAAAACCAAGTCGGGGAGACAAGTGGGTAGAGAATATTAGAAATA
Organism: Macrobrachium nipponense; assembly: GCF_015104395.2. Classification (NCBI taxonomy): domain Eukaryota; kingdom Metazoa; phylum Arthropoda; class Malacostraca; order Decapoda; family Palaemonidae; genus Macrobrachium; species Macrobrachium nipponense. Next base: position 136,535,941 of record NC_061100.1, on the reverse strand, counting down.
ACCCATCATCTTTCTTTTCAAACGATCGCAGACGTGAAAATGTTGAAACATAGTAGTCGCTTACAGTAAATGTCTTCCTTATTATATCCCCTGATGGAAAATATGAGTGTCTATCTACGCTATACTCGATAAAGGTGTCTCCAGTGTCCCTTCGGCTCCCAGCTGCAATTACTTTGTAGCCTTTTACTTTATCTCCGTTGCCGCTTTCTTCATTCTTTACATACAAGATGTGACACATGAAACAAAATGCCACCATACGTTGTAAACAGCAACAGTGTGGAAGACTTTAAAAGAAAGCTAGACAAGATCATTAGGACACTGTGAATGAAAAGTAAAACCTGCTCCTAGAGATAAGTTAGCACACAGTGTCTCCTCGGATGGACTAATGGATCTTTGAGACATCCTGGTCCTTGTAACTCCTTGTAACTCCTTCAGTCGTGTTGTTCAACCTCTTTAACTATGAATTTCTACTTTGAGATCCTTGCACTTCATCTCATTTATTTTTGGGATCTCTTATCTTGCCGTCAAACCACTGCAACTCCTTTTCATTTTCTGAAGCGCTGAGATTAATAATGACTCTCCCGATGCCTTTCAAGTCCAAGTTCACCCATGATAGGAAGGAAGGGTGGGTAGTGGATGACGCAAAACTGACCGAAAACGACAGACAGTGTCTGATCCATTCTTTTTGAGGTCGCTGAGATGAGTAGTGACACTTATGGTCCCTTTAAGTGCATTCAGCCCCAATAAGAGAGGGAGTTTGGTAGGGGTGAGGGGTTGGTGGCATGTACATGTAACTGAAAACGAAAAATATTAGTGTCTAATCCATAGTTTTAGAGGCCGCTGAGATGAAAATTGACGCTCCCAATGCCCTTTAAGCCCAAGTTTAGCTCCGATAGGAGGTGGGTGAGAATGTAGTGACATGTAAAAATAACCGAAAATGACAGATATTAGTGTCTAATCTATAGTTTTTGAGGTTGCTGAGATGAATAGTGACACTCCCGAAACCCTTATAAGTCCATATTCAGCCCTGATAGGAGAGGGGGAGGTTTGAGAAAGGATGAAAAATAAAATGTAAAAAATGACAGATATTAGTTTAATCCATAGTTTTTGAGGTCGCTTGGAGAATAGAGACACCCCCTTGATGCCCTTGAAGTCCAAGTGCAGCCCTGATAGAAATGAGGAGTGAGAAGTGGTGAAATATAAAATGTCAAAAGTGCTGGGCAATGCAACTGAAGCAACTATCTTAGCAGGAATGAGAAAGAGAGATAGCTTGTTGGGTGTCATTCAGAGGTTTCCTTGGCAGCGCCTGGTTGGTCAGCTAGTAATTCCATAAAACAACAATTCATAAATTCCATAAACCAATAAACCAAAAATTCCATAAACAAGCAAACTAAAAATTCCAAAAACCAACAAACCAATAATTCCATAAACCAGCAAGCTAATAATTCTATAAATCGGCAAATAAAAAATTCTGTAAACCAGCAAACTAATAATTCCATAAACCAACAAACCAGAAATTCCATAAACCAACAAACCGAAAATTCCATAAACCAACAAACCGAAAATTCTATAAACCAACAAACCAAAAGTTCCATAAACCAACAAGCCAATAATTCCATAAACTAACAAACCAACGAATCTCTATCTTAATACCCGGATTCGAGCTGTGAGATTTAACACAGAAACCGAAATTTGTGCCTGAAAGTCGAAAAAATTTTGAGTGGAGTTTCTGAAATGTCTCACAAATGGAAAAAGACCTTTGCCCTTTTACTTCGCTCTGCTTGACTTTCTCTTTGTACCAGATAAAAGCTTCTTCTTTGCTTAAGCAACCGATATCCATGTACGTTAAGAATTGGGTATCCCTTTCCTCGGAGCTCTTGACAGTAGAAACTACATTATCCCTGAATCATTCGAACAAGTCTCCGGGAAAATGTGAACGTCTGCATAGTACAGGCTTTGGAGTTTTGGGGGGATATATTTCTGTCTGTCTGTCTGTCTGTCTAAAAATGTCGCCTATAAAAACATTAGCAGTACAGTTAAATAAAGACATTTCTGTCTCGGTTTAAAGTGTAAACAACCATCAAATTATGACAAGGTTTAAATGTGTTCATCATAGTAAGACGTATCCGTAGTGAAGTGTAACTTGTCGGCAAGAAGAGCTAATCCTGTCAGATGATAGGATGATATCTAGAAGAATTCTTATGTTCGCGAGGTGCTCATAAGGCTGGAAAATCTCAAAGTGTTTTCACATTTCTGAAGAAACTGTTGAGGCCACTTGGAAATAAAAGGAGAGGAAAACGCTGATTTCATCTTTGGAGGAAAAGTTGTAGGTCTCATTTCCAAGGACCTCTCTCTCTCTCTCTCCTCTCGTAAGTAGCCATCTTGCTTGGTGAGTCGTACCCGCGTGAAGTCAGATTAATCAACAGATATCACAAGTTTAACATACGACTAGAATTTGAGAAATATCTAGAAGTGTTCGTGAACTATCGGTGATAAGATTAGTGTGAAAATAGTAGGATAAAGCGTCTTCTAAGTTAGTTTATCAAGTGTAATACTATAAATCAGAACAAGATGGCAGTAAGTTCCAACTGCGGGAAGAGGTGGCGTAATTTGGCGTGTCTAGCAGATTCGCAATACGATGAGGTAGCAGGAAGGGAACTGGCATTTCTCATCTATGAAATCAGCAACAGTCCTAACCAAAAAGATACAAAAGCATTCATAGATATATTAGAAGGATATAATCCTTCAAACTGGAACAAATCTAATGAAAACATCTTGAAAATAATTGAAGAAGTTCCAAATAAAATCCAAGTGGTCAAGAGACTCATAAAGAAAATATACATAAACCAACATATTCCGACAAAGAAAATGAATAAGGTGAATCTTGTGAATATCCTAATTGATGCATTAGGAAAAAGAATGCCAAAAGCATGCAAACTGTGTAAGGTTTGGTATAGCATAGTCAATCCACAAAACCTAATCAGAAAATGTGCTGCATGCAACATTCCGACCATCCACAGTGTGCTGAGGTAATACAAGATTTGAGAAAAGATACAAGAATTTTTTGTTCAACATGTCTATCATGGATAGACAATGTTATTAAATCAAGATTGAATGTACAAATAGTTGAGGATGAAGAAGAAGAGGAAGAGAAGAAGAAGAAGAAAAAGAAGAAGAGGAAAACAAGGAAGAGAAGTAAACAAAAATGAAATGACAGAAAAAAAATAAGGAAAACAAAGAACAAGATAAAAGTATGGATGCAGAGATACTCATTGATACTACATATGAGGCAATAAAGCAGCATACCTACGAAGAAATAAATTACGATATGACAACAGAAAAGCAAAATCCCGAAGAGGCTCTACCCAGATCTATACAATGACGGGAAAGAGGAAAAAATAGACAAGAAAGACAAAATCTGCAACCTTTTGAAAAGAGGGAATTGCAGATTTGGAGAAAGATGTTACTACAAACATCCTAAGATTAATTGTCAAAAAACTATGAAATATATGGTAAATGTGCATACTTAGATGGATATGGGGATGATTGCAGAGATCTGCATCCAAAAATATGTAAAAACCTAAAAGAAGGAAAAGGATGTAAGTTCGACAAAAAATGCAAATATATGCACCCTGTAGCCATGAATCATAATCAAATAAATAACCAACCAAGTAATAAAATCCAAAATAAGAAAGAAACAAATAGAGAAATCAAGAATATCAGGTAAAAGAGAAAAGCAAACCACCAATGAGATATGCAGAGGTGTCAGCAAAAAATTTCAAAGCATCAGCTCCGAAATTCTACTCAAGAGATAATAACTGTATTTATTATGCAAGAGGATATTGCAGAACGGAGAAAATTGCAGATTCAGACACAAAATGAATAATTATGATGAAGGAAGATCAAATATTATGGAAAAGTTGGATTTTTTAATGTCAGAATTTCTGGAAATGAAAAAAAGAACAACATACCCAGGAACAGAAAGAGACATGGGAAAATCCTTATTACTACCAGTATTAAATGAAGGAGAAAACACGCAAACCATCATAGTGATGAATGCGCAGGGTTTAGTTACGAGTAACTCAAAAAGAAAAATAGAGTACTTAGAAGAACTAACCCAAAATGAAAAGAAAATAGATATAATGAATATAAGTGAAACCTGGTATTCCAAGAGACTGGGAATGATGATCAAATAAAAGGGTTCCAAACTTATAGATCAGATAGAAAAAATAGGAATCAAGGGGGAACCGCAATATATGGGAAAGACAAAAAACAAGGAAAAATATATGAGAAATATAGTAACTCAGAATGTGAACTAATAGCGGTAGAATTTGAATCTGAAAAATTGATGAACATAGTAATATATAGACCTCCTAATACTAAAGAGTTTGACTTAATAATTGAAAAATTGGATGATATATGTAGAAATCACAAGGACTGGACTATTCTCCTATCTGGTGACTTCAACTTTCCTTTCGTAGAATGGAAAGAACGAATAGGAGATTGTGGTTGTACTACATATAAAAAAGAGAGTAATAGTAGTGCAGAAGATAAGAGGCAATTTGAAAAGCTATTAGATATGCTACTAGAATACAACATTCAACAAATAAATCACCTGCCAACAAGAAAGGAAAATACTTTAGACCTAGTATTTGTGAACGAGATGAATTATGTTAAAGAAATAATAGTTTATAATGCGAATATTTCAGACCATAATGTCATAGAATTAACAGTTCATTCCAAAGCAGTGAAAATAGAGATAAGCAAGAAATGAAAAAGTGGGAAGGATATGGAAAATACAACTTCTACAGTAAAAATATAAAATGGTCAGAAATTAATGAAGAATTAAACAAAGATTGGATAACATTTTCGTAAGTGATGACATAAGGGTAAATACGGAGATATTATATAAAATATTGGAGAAAATAGTGGAAAAATATATACCGAAGAAGAAAAGTAAACATCATTCATGCATACCAAGAGACAGAAGGATCTTGTTCCAGAAAATCAGAAAGTGGAAAAAAGGTCTTGCAAAGAAAAAAATGCATGGAAAGTTATAGAACTAAAAAGTAAGATAGAAAATGCAGAACAAAAGATTATACAATCAAAAGAAAATGAAAAACGGGACTTGGAAGAAAAAACCCTATTAAATATCAAGCAAAACCCCAAGCTATTATACTCATATGCGAAGAAGATGAATAAAAGAAGAATAGAAATAGGCCCTCTGAGAATTGAAGGGAGATTTTAAACGAATGAAAAAGGAAATTTGCAACATACTGGCAGAACGATATAAAGAGAGAATTCACCCCTAGAATAGATAATGAAGATAATGATATAGAAGTCAACCTAGGGATAGTAAAAATGAAGTATGCATTATAGAAAGTAAGGGAATGAAAATAGTGAATATTTAGCTGACATAGATATTAATGAAGCTGATATTGTGCAGGCTATTAATGAAATTAAAAATGGAGCTGCTGCAGGGCCTGATGGAATTCCTGCTATTTTGTTAAAGAAAGTAGTTCATTCTATCGCAAAGCCACTTGCAATATTATTAAGACAAAGTGTAGATACAGGCAAGATTTATGATGAGCACAAATAGCATATATTTACCCCTACTTTCAAAAGTGGATCAAGACTAGAGGCAAGTAATTATAGCCTGTGAGTCTAACATCACATATTATGAAAGTGTATGAAAGGGTAATGAAGAAAAATATTATGAAACATTTAATAAAAATAATTTGTTTAATAAAGGACAACATGGTTTCGTACCCGGAAAAAGTACACAAACCCAACTGTTAGTCCACCGTGAGAACATATTCAAAAATATGAAAAGCGGAAATGAAACAGATGTGGTTTATTTAGACTTTGCAAAAGCTTTTGATAAAGTAGACCATAATATATTAGCGAAGAAAATTAGAAAACACAATATCGTGGATAAAGTAGGAAGATGGTTAAAAGAATTTTTACACAACAGAAAACAGATAGTTATTGCAAACGACGAGAAATCGGATGAAGTCAAGGTAATATCCGGTGTGCCGCAAGGTACGGTGTTAGCTGCAATACTGTTTGTTATTATGATTGAAGACATAGACAATAATGTGAAGGATTCGGTAGTGAGTAGTTTCGCAGATGACACAAGAATAAGTAGAGAAATTACTTGTGATGAAGATAGGAACGCTCTACAAAGAGACCTTAACAAAGTATATGATTGGGCAGAGGTAAATAGGATGGTATTTAACTCTGATAAATTTGAATCAATAAATTATGGAGACAGAGAAAGAAAGCTATATGCATATAAGGGACCTAATAATGAGACCATCACAAATAAGGAAGCAGTTAAAGACCTTGGTGTGATGATGAATAGGAACATGTTATGCAATGATCAAATAGCAACTCTGTTGGCAAAATGTAAAGCAAAAATGGGAATGTTGTTACGGCACTTCAAACAAGAAAAGCTGAACACATGATTATGCTTTATAAAACATATGTTCGTAGTCCACTTGAATATTGCAATATGATATGGTACCCACACTATCAAAAGGATATTGCACAAATAGAGAGTGTACAAAGGTCCTTTACAGCTAGAATAGAAGAAGTTAAGGACCTAGACTACTGGGAAAGACTACAATTCTTAAAATTATATAGTCTAGAAAGGAGAAGAGAACGCTACATGATAATTCAGGCATGGAAACAGATAGAAGGAATAGCAGAAAATATCATGGAACTAAAAATATCAGAAAGAGCAAGCAGAGGTAGATTAATAGTGCCCAAAACTATACCAGGAAAAATAAGGAAAGCACACAGGACATTAATCCACTACGCACCAGCATCGATAATGCAGCGTCTATTCAATGCGTTGCCAGCTCATCTGAGGAATATATCAGGAGTGAGCGTAGATGTGTTTAAGAATAAGCTCGACAAATATCTAAACTGCATCCCAGACCATCCAAGATTGGAAGATGCAAAATATACCGGAAGATGTACTAGCAACTCTCTGTAGACATTAGAGGTGCCTCACACTGAGGGACCTGGGCAACCGAACAAGATGTAAGGTCTGTAAGGTAAGGTCTCTCTCTCTCTCTCTCTCTCTCTCCTCTCTTCTCTATGAATGTTGACTATAAAAACATTAGCACTACAGTAAATAAATATATTTCTGACGCGGTTTAAAGCGTAAACAGCCATCACATAAAAAAGCATCAGGGTCAATAGCAAAAATGGTTTAGACGTCGCGTCGCGAGGTACAGAATACAAAAAATTAAGAGAAAATGTAAGACTTTTTTTTTTTTTTTCTTTCTTTTATTAATCCCAGGTAAAATGTCGCATTGGTCCCGTTGGAACGTCTTACATGTTACGTGGATGGGTTTCTTTTAAAGCTCCGTTCTTCCTGGGTATCGGGGAAAAGGATAAAACGAGAGGAGAAAGGACTTGGAAAGGGTTTTAGATACCGATTTCTTTTTGTGGACTCCGGTGTCTTGTACCTGACCATTCCTTATCTTTATATATATATATATAGATATATATATATATATATATATATATATATATCATATATATATATATATATATATTTGTGTGTGTGTGTTTGTGTTCGTAAAATACTAAATAAATCACATAGTACATCTGCACATACACACACACGCACGCACACACACAACACACACACACACATATATATATATATATATTGTTATATATATATATATATATATGATAATATATATATATATATATATATATAGTGGTGTGTATATATCTTTGTATGTGTAGATGATGCACCATGTGTGATTTATTTAATATATACATATATATAATATATATATATATATATATATATATATATATGTGTGTGTGTGTGTGTGTGTGTGTGTGTGTATCTTTGTAAGTACAAATCCATGTATGCTTGTGTAAAGTTAGTGGGTGAATGGTGGAGTAAGAGAAATGAAGTATTTATGTATGATTGCTATATGGAAATTGAATGTGCCTTGAGAAACAGCTGGTTGATACATAACATACATGGAGTCCGGCTGTCTTAGAATATTATCTTTTTCACCGTGGAGACTCTTCTTGTATTACTTCATACACATTTCTTGTTAGTTAAAAAGAAAAAAGAAAAACTTTGCAAATAAGATATATCTTGGGAAGAGAGGTTTAGATTTTAATATAGGAGACGTTAGATACTTCTTATTTTCAGTAAATAGAATGCCTCTACAAAAAGTTTTGGCTTAGGAAAGAGTTTGTATTTTGTATTTGTCTATCTTTGTTATTGTTGATCATCGGTTGCTGTACCTACAGTCTCCTTCGCTGCTTTCCTCATTTTCCAAGTTCGTGGGTCTGTTTTTACTTAATCCACAGAAACCTATGCTCTTTACTTATATATATAGTATATATATATATATATATATATATATATATATATATGTGTGTGTGTGTGTGTGTGTGTGACTGGTAAATATGTTCTGTTACAACAGAATTCCATCTAATAAAAGGAGCCATAAAAACACCAAAATATAGAGAGAAAAGTACTATATTTCGGAGACTGCTGTCTCTCTCTTCATATACCTGAAGAGAGAAAGAAACAGCAGTCTCAGAAATATAGTACTTTTCTCTCTATATTTTGGTATTTTTATGGGCTTCTTTTATTAGATATATATATATTATTATACTTATATATATATAATATATATTTATATATATATATCTATATATATATATATATGTGTGTGGGTGTGTGTGTGTGTGTGTGTGTGTAAAAGAATGATGGAGGAGGAAGATGGATAGACGTATCGTTTGAATGCAGAGGGCGTTGAACATTTGGGTGTTAAATGACTGGGGAACTTTTATGGCGAAGGGAAAGCTTGCGGTAGACTCTTGTTAGACTCGGTAGTCTGGATGGTTATTGTTGGTGTTTAGAGGAAGCTTGAAGCATGGTTTGAGAGGCTTCATGGTTGTTATGCTTTTGGAAAGGAAAGGTGCCAGAAGAATCGAAGACTTAACTGAGGAGCGTATGCAGTAAACAGAAGGTGGAGTAGCTTTATTCTAAAGATGTCATTTTCATTCGGGTTTCTTGGAACAAATTGAATAACAATTGTAAATTCTGTGTATTTATTTTGTTATTTTTGTTGTTGTTGTTGTTGTTGCACCTGTAGCCTTGGATTATATATTCACTGTTGATAACAGTGTTTCGCTCCTCATATTCCTTGTTTTGTTCCAGCATCTTAATTACTTATATAGTCGTGTTATAGATGTTTGATGTTATTTTTATTTTTATGAATTATGAAACAGTTTTTCACAACATTGAAAGGCTCCGGAAAAAAAAAACCAGGACAAGGGTCACTACCACTCTTGATCAAATCATTGAATCGAAATTGAGCTCCAAGAACGCCAAACTTCCACATCATGAGCTGCTTCATTATTATTATTATTATTATTATTATTAGTTTTTTTTTCATCACAGTCTTCCAATTCGACTGGGTGGTATTTATAGTGTGGGGTTCTGGGTTGCATCCTGCCTCCTTAGGAGTCCATCACTTTTCTTACTACGTGCGCCGTTTCTAGGATCACACTCTTTTGCATGAGTCCTGGAGCTACTTCAGCCTCTAGTTTTTCTAGATTCCTTTTCAGGGATCTTGGGATCGTGCCTAGTGTTCCTATGATTATGGGTATAATTTCCACTGGCATATCCCATATCCCTCTTATTTCTATTTTCAGATATTGATACTTATCCAATTTTTCCCTCTCTTTCTCTTCAACTCTGGTGTCCCATGGTATTGCGACATCAATGAGTGATACTTTCTTCTTGACTTTGTCAATCAACGTCACGTCTGGTCTGTTTGCACGTATCACCCTATCCGTTCTGATACCATAGTCCCAGAGGATCTTTGCCTGCTCGTACCACTTATTACTGCAAGGTAGCTGATGTTTCTTGCACAGGCTCCAGTGGAGGGCTTTTGCCACTGAATCATGCCTCTTTTTGTACTGGTTCTGTGCAAGTGCCGGGCATTCACTTGCTATGTGGTTTATGGTTTCACTTTTAGTATTGCACTTCCTACATATGGGGAGAGATTTTTTGTTTTTTTCCGTCTAATCGTACTTTGAACATATCTGGTTCTTAGGGCCTGATCTTGTGCCGCTGTTATCATTCCTTCAGTTTCCTTCTTTAGCTCTCCCCTCTGTAGCCATTGCCAATTGTCATCGCTGACTAGTTCTTTAGTCTGTCTCATGTATTGTCCGTGCATTGGTTTGTTGTGCCAGTCCTCTGTTCTTTCTGTATTTCTCCTGTCTGTATATTTCTGGGTCTTCGTCTGCTTTTATTAGTCCTTCTTCCCATGCACTCTTTAGCCACTCGTCTTCACTGGTTTTCAGATATTGCCCCAGTGCTCTGTTTTCGATGTTGACGCAGTCCTCTATACTTAGTAGTCCTCTCCCTCCTTCCTTTCGTGTTATGTATAGTCTGTCCGTATTTGCTCTTGGGTGTAGTGCTTTGTGTATTGTCATATGTTTCCTGGTTTTCTGATCTATGCTGCGGAGTTCTGCCTTCGTCCATTCCACTATTCCTGCGCTGTATCTGATTACTGGCACTGCCCATGTGTTTATGGCTTTTATCATATTTCCGGCGTTGAGTTTTGACTTGAGTATCGCCTTGAGTCTCTGCATATATTCTTTCCTGATCGTGTCCTTCATCTCTTGGTGTTTTATATCTCCTCCTTCCATTATTCCCAGATATTTGTATCCTGTCTCATCTATGTGTTTGATGTTGCTCCCATCTGGTAGCTTTATCCCTTCAGTTCTCGTTACTTTCTTTTTGTTTTTGTATGTTGACTAAGGCGCATTTTTCTATTCCAAACTCCATCCTGATGTCCCCAGATACAATCCTTACAGTCTGGATTAGGGTATCTATTTCCTTGATGCTCTTACCATACAGCTTGATGTCGTCCATGAACATCAGATGGTTGATTCTGTTACCTCTTTTCTTGAGTTGGTACCCGGCATCCATCTTCTGTAGTACTTTTGTCATGGGAATCATGGCTACTACGAAGAGTAGTGGGGACAGTGAGTCGCCCTGGAAGATCCCTCTCCTGATATTAACCTCTGCTAGTCTTATTCCAGAGCTTGTAAGTATTGTATTCCAGTTGCGCATGTATTTTTGAGAAGCTGATGGTATTTTCCTCTGCCCCATATATTTTCAGGCATTCTATTAGCCATGTGTGTGGTATCATGTCGAAGGCTTTCTTATAGTCTATCCATGCCATGCTTAGGTTGGTTTTCCTTCTCCCACTGTTCTTCATTACCATTTTGTCTATCAGGAGCTGGTCTTTTGTGCCCCTACACTTCCTTCTGCAGCCTTTCTGTTGGTGGGGGATGGTGTTTGTCTCCTCTAGGTAGTTGTATAGCCTTTCACTGATGATACCTGTTAGTAACTTCCACATTATTGGTAGGCAGGTGATAGGCCTGTAGTTACTGGCTATATTTCCCTTACTCTTGTCTTTTTGTACTAAGGATGTTCTTCCTGTGGTCATCCATTTGGGTGCTTGGTGATTTGAGATACAATGCTGGAGTTGTTCTGCTATTCGTGGGTGTAGGGCCTTGAAGTTTTTGAGCCAGTATCCATGGACTTCATCGGGACCTGGGGCTTTCCAGTTGGGCATTTTCTTTAGTTGGTGTCTGACTGTGTCTGTCGTGATGTCTGTGAATCTTTGTTTTATTCTCCCTGTTTCTTCTTCCTTGACTTCCTGGAGCCATGTTGCATGTTTGTTGTGTGATACCGGATTGCTCCATATGTTTTCCCAGAGTCTCTTACTTGGTTCGGCTTCAGGAATTTCTGGGTGGTTGTCTTCCCCTCTTAGTTGGCTGTATAGTCTTTTCTGGTTGGTTCCGAATAGTTTGTTCTGTTGGTATCCCTTATTCCTGTTCATGTACCGTTGGATCTTATGTGCTTTGGCCTTAAGCCTCTGTTTTACATCTTCTATTGTGTTGTTTAGTCCCCTCTCTTGTACTTTGTATTTCTCGTTGAGTTCCTCCCTTGTTTTCTTGCTTCTTAACCTTTTTTCTGCCATCTCTTTCAGTTTACTCAAGTCAGATCTCATCACTATGATTTGCTTTTCCAGGCGCCTTTTCCAAGGAGGTTGCTGTTTTGGTTTCTGTTGGGTTGGTTGTGCTGGTGGTGTTGGTGTTCGAATTCCCATCAGTTCTGCTACTAATCTTGCTCCTGCATATGTCAAGTTATTTGTTTCTGTGATTATTATTATTATTATTATTATTATTATTATTATTATTATTATTATTATTATTATTATTACTACTACTACTACTACTATTATTATTACTATTCAAGCTTCCAAGAAGAGAAGGGAAAGGAAAATACAGAAAGAAGAGATCCCCCTTATTAAAAAAAATAAATCACTAAATTAATAAAGATAAAAATGTATTAAAATGGAAGGAGAATAGTATTAGAGTAGTAATGTATTGGGTCTTTGCCTTGAATTTCCAAAGTTCCAGTGGCACGACATCATCCTCTGGGAGGCTGTTCCACAGTGCAATAGTTTGAGAAACAAAGGACTTCTGGAACTGAGAAGTTCGACAGCGAGGAACATTTATTCCATATTGTTGTTGCTGTTTAGCGAATCTGTTCGCTCTCGGCAGATAGAGGTGATCAGGGATCAATTGTGAATGTGAAAGATCCTATTGAAATACTACTTATGAAAAAGTGACAAAGAAGAGACCATCCGTCGATGGTCCAAGTCATAACCGCTACTATTAGGAGACAGAAACCTATACCGCCACGAACCACTCTGTCTGAAAGGGATAAATCTCTGGCAGAAGCAGAAATCCACACCGGAGAACAGTATTCTAGTAAAGAGAGCACAAACGACCTACAGCACGTTGCATTGACTTCATCACTGTTATAAATATGTGAGGCCCTACGAACAATACCTAGTTCCACGTTGGTCGTGAGCATTTCGCGCTCGGCTACCATTCTGGTGGTCCGAAGTTCGATTCTCGGCTCGGCCAACGCGGAACCAGAGGAATTTATTTCTGGTGATAGAAATTTATTTCTCAATACAATGTGGTTCGGATCCCACAATAATCTGTAGGTCCCGTTGCTAGGTAACCAATTGGTTCCTAGTCACGTAAAAATATATCTAATCCTTCGGGCCAGCCCTAGGAGAGCTGTTAATCAGCTCAGTGGTCTGGTAAAATTTGATATACTTAACTTAACGAACAATACCTAACTTTCGTGCGGCATTTCTTTAACTTTCATTAAATGTTAATAAAAAATTAAATATGAGTCAAGAGTTACACACAGTGCCCATCGGTAGTTATTCGAACCGCCTTGTAGGAACTGCACCATTCACCATTATCTCGTCTACACTCTTAGCCCTTCCCATCATTATCCTTCCTAACACTTTTTACTTACTGTCGTTGTGCATTCTTTCTACATCACAAAACCGTCTCTGTCATCGAATCCATCCTTTCTCCTTAATTAACTTTTTACCTTTTTATTTCCTTGTAATCTTACCTGAATTCTTTTTAATCTTCCCATTCAGGTTTGAGCTATTTATACTATGCAAAGGATGCATCTCATACCGTCAGTATTTGTATGTTGTTCACATTCAACATTCACACTTCACTTCCATAAAGGACAGTTAGCTAAACAATTCCTTCACAAATGCCTCCATTGGCTCCGACTCTCTCTCTAATATTTTGCACACGCCTTTTTTTTTACTTTCGCAGCGACAAGATATCCTTGATAAACCTCTTGTTTTTTTTCATTTTACGGTTATCTGTTATATTTGCTCAAAATACCAACGCAAATCAACCACTGCCATTCTTCCACTGTCCATATTTATGTTCATTGCTTCATCTTATCGGATATTCCTTTTACCCTTAACATTATTTAATCTTGATAACATTTGCTCTCAGTTTTCTCCTTTTTTCGAACACGTTCAAACTTTTAGTAGTTTCTATAGCTCGGTAATTTAGAACGAATGTTGGACCCCACTTGTAGGTAGATTGCACTCTGCTGTTGAAATATTTGTTTCATGTTTTATAGCTATATTTATGGTTTGGGTTTAACTCTCGGCAGTTCATACTATGACCATAAATAATGGAAAGCATATTTACGTTTTATTTTTAATTGGTTCGTCACTTCTCTGCATCGTATTCACGTCTCCAACCTCATTTATCCACGCTCGTTTCGTGACTTTCTATTTGCTAAATAAGATGACAATATGGAGTCTGCTTTAATCTGTGGTTCCCCTTTGAACCTGCAATAATAATAATCCTGCGCGGAATAATGAAGTCTTTTAGACATCACATTTGCATAATTCAATTAAACTGATGTTAAGCCTGTGTTTTCAGAGAATCCAGGTACAAATTCCACAACATTATTTAACACAGGGGTCTTTCCTCCTTTATTTACATATTCATATTAGCGTGATATTGTTGTTAGAATAAGCCAACCTGATGCTCGCATGGACTCGTGCCGTTCAGGGCAGCCCTTAGTCATAACGACATATCAGTAGTTACACGTTTATGTATTATATAATTGGTATACACGTAATTTGCCGGATTTTTAAAAAATTTAAAACTGTGATGAATAATTGCTAATTCGTTGCAACATTTTGTAATTCCATAGTAGACACAGGGAAGAGTATTTGCAATCCCCCTTATTTTTCCATACATTATTTAAGAAAGCTCAAGTGTATCTTCATATCTGTGGTGAGTCGCAGCAAATATTTAAGGAGAAAAGCAAGTTTCCTGAAGATTATCTGCTATATCGGTTGTATATTGCTGGCTTCTTTTTGCCTTCATATCATTACTCTGCTGATACTCAGTCCGTTTAGCTAGTGTCTACTGTACTATTTGGCTTCTTTATAAAACGCTGACAGGGATAACCTCTCCATTGACAAAAATCAGATGACGTATTTGAGCAAAAGGTCGGTTGTTAAGTTGAATGTACACGTTTCGGTTTGTGAGAGAAAAAAAAAGATTCACTAAAAAAAAAAAGTTGTACCCCTAAGAATCTTTCAGTTGCCAAAAATGATTAAATAAAGAAAGGGGGAGAATGAAAATTGAATTACATCATGAATAAACGTCTGTACTGGAGAGGAGGGGGCCAAATAGAAATATTAAAACGAATGAAAACTGCGCTGTCCCAAGCCAACTGATTCCTGGAGTGTTAGTCAGAGGGATGGTAGAGCTTTAATGTCTGAATGGATCATACTAAAATTCCAACGTGTTTACAAGAAAATAACAAATGAGATGTCGACTGTCTGCTGATGTCATTAAATCGGGGATAACTTACAACTTGGTTTTTCAATAGTTCTCGGGGTATTTATTACTTGACCGGAACTGCTTAATGAAATGTTGTTGTACATCCTGGTTCTAGAATTTTTTTTTCTGAGGATTAAGGTTTGAAAATTTGTACTTGATTGATTTAAAGTATTTTGGGAAGAAATTCGTCGACTGAAAACCGCAGAAAATTGTATTTTTTAGTGTTTGTTAGTTTATTCACGGGTCGTTGCAGATAAGTAAGGGCCAAAAGCATAGACAAGAAACGATTTGGGTGTTGGTCGGGTGAATTTCAACAATGGAACCTTGAACGCAAAACTTCATTTTTGAATTTTCTCAGGTCAAGGGATAAGCAATAATTCATCTGGTAACATTTGGATGTAATTTAGGTGTAGATTTATAACTTTGTTTATTATTTATTCAGCACTGACTTTGTTTAGAGATTGAGATCTAGTTAATTATGTTTTGATGGGAATGATGCGAACACGAAAATTTCTTATTCGAGATACTATTATGATGAATTATTCTTTCAGTTTTCGCTTACTCGGGAAGTAAGCCTACAAACTACTTTGATGTTTTTGTTGTTGTTGTTGTTGTTGGAGGGTGTAGGAAAGGTCTATGGAAGAGCCTAAATCGGTCTGAAAAAGGTGTTTCGCGTTGAGCTAAAGATACAGGAATTTTTGGATAGAATATTTTTTTATTTATTGATTAGAATGTAAATGTAAAAATAAATAATGGGCATGATAAACAGCATAGAAAAATTATTTCTACTAAAATATAGCGTATTTATATTAATTATCGTTGGTGAAATAACACTAGATTTTAGCACGTTTTGATTTATGTTGTGTACTGAATATAGGCTGTGTTTCTGTTCAATAATTGTGTTTCCCACATATAACTGAGAATACGCCACATATAACTGAGAATACGCCACATATAACTGAGAATACATGAGCGTGTTTAATTTCTGTCATTTTTATTTGATCCTTGTTGTTAGTATGAGTAGTACTAAATATGAGTATTAATTACGAAGACCACTTCACGTTAAATTAAGAACATAATGTTTACAACTTGTGCGTGAGGGGAAAATCTTGCACACGACCCGTGTAAGCTGGAGGTCGAATCACACCTTGCTAGTTATTAGTGCTAGGAGGATGAAATATATTTTGTATGTAAGACAGGAACGACCAGGGTCGAAAGCTTTGCTCTAGGGTAAATAAAAGTTTATCGTATGGAAGTTATTGGAGAAATTTCAGTGAACTTACCCTGTGATGGAGGAGGATTGTTTTATCAACATTTTTTTATTGCTCTTCGTCTTAATGTATTTTATGTTCGAATTTTATTATACTTCTTCGAATGTTATGGTAGTTTATAATCTAATTCATATCCTAAACGTGGTTATTTTAGTGATAATAAATATCAAGTGTTTCTTTATGGAAAAATTTCCTTTCAAACATGAAAAAAAAATTTGTATGAGCTTTAGAAAAAAAAAATTCTCTCTCTCTCTCTCTCTCTCTCTCTCTCTCTCTCTCTCTCTCTCTCTCTCTCTCTCTCTTTTAGACAAAAGCACCTAAATTTGATTTTTGGGATGACCAGTTTTCAGGTGCATTTAGTCCACATTCCCAGCAGAATAATTTAAAATGGTTTTTTTTTTTTCATAATTGATCTAGTTTTGTCGGCAGCATTTGTTCCATGGTCATCTAAAAATGATTTCAACTTGTGATTTGGAAAATTTAATGACTTTTCTTTGGTAGTGTTTCCAACTCGCCACATTAATAACAAAACTTTTTTAATGGTTTGAATGGGAATTCAAAAGAAGTAGTTAACAAAAACCGTCTCAGAAGAATTTCTTTAGCAATGCAATTTGTTCTTTGTGTACTGTTGGCTTTGACTAAAAATGAACTGTGTTAATGAAAGGTCTGTTCTTCATTGTTAAGCTGTGGTTACTCGGTTTCACGTAAAAGTTAAGTTAATCTTAGTTTTACCAGACCACTGAGCTGATTAATAGCTCTTTTAGGGCTGGCCCGAAGGATTAGATATTTTTTTACGTGACTAGGAACCAATAGGTCACCTAGCAACGGGACCTACAGCTTATTGTGGGATCCGAACCGAACCACACTAAATCGAGAAGGGAATTTCTATCACCAGAAATAAATTCCTCTGATTCCGTGTTGGCCGACCCAGGATTCGAACTTCGGACCACCGGATTGGCAGCCGAGCGCGAAAACCACTCGTCCAGCAAGGAACTACGTAAAAAGCTCGTTATTAAAGAGGCAAGTTGGATCGATGTGTATATGATTCTTTATTTTCTGAAGTTTGGAGAAAGTGTCGTTAATCACGATATTGAGATGCCGTTGACCTTAGATACTTTGGCCCCTTTTATCATTTATGCACACCATTTTAAACAAAGCTGTTTAGAAGATGGCGATCTTTGAATCTGCACAAAACAGAATTGTTGTTTTCGCACAGAGTGATCGTAGGCCAATTCTGTTTGGTGTTCCACAAAGTAATGTCGAGAGATCTTTTTTTTTTTACAAGTGACATTGTTGGCTTCGAAATGAAAGTAGTACGGTAAATGCTGTTCCCCGATACGATATACAATACCTCCATTTATAACTGACATTATTTTTGCTTTGATACAAATGTAAAGCACTCAAAGAGCACATGGCACCATACTAACAACTCCAGTGAATGTATATTTTGATCCACCATATCCTGTTAGTTTTCGGGATATAAGCATAGTCTAATAGGTGAAGTGGAAGCTATCGTTAACTTTGTTGGCGTAGAAAAGGATTAGCTTTGGTAAATAAATCTTGTGTTAATGAGTACTGTTTACTTTTTTAGAGGTTTGTATACTTGAAATTAAATAACATATACTGGTCAGTCGGACCAATACAAGATACAAACGGATCATCTTCAAACTTCGTTTGCTAAAGTATAGACAGAAACTTGATCGGTGAACAAATATTCATTAACAAACTTTATAACATTCGTAGAGTCCCAAACTTACTCTGTATAGGTAACAGTTTCTTAATTATTGGAATGATTTGGTCAAGGCATAAAATGTATGAAATGATGCAAGAAGGCATTCATTTATTGCAATTTTTTTTATTAGATTGTGGCATTAATGCCACCTGCTTCATATGTGATTTTCTACCATTGATGGAATATTGTCCGTGCATATGTTTTGAGCTTTCTGAATGTTTATAGAATCAATTAGAATTGGATAGGAATTCAGTGTCAGATTTAAGTTTCTCTTAAAAGCATAGAACCGTTAAAATAAGATTAGTAACGTATTTCGCGTGTTCATTCGGTAGAGTTCGAGATTCGTTGATTCAGAGAGGTAAGGGATATGGGCCTCTCGTGCCCGCGAAAGACAACAATATGGGAGGTTAACAGATAAGGACACCCTGGTTTACAAGCACGTCCCTTGAAGGTCCTGCTAATAGGCATCTGTAGGAGGGGCGTGTCTGGTTGTGAGGCCCTCCTTAGGGCGTGATTAGAACCAGATAACAGAACCTTTGTTTCAGGATCCTCTTAGGACGGGGGAGGTTGTAGGGTTTCCGGAATAACAATGCCAAATTCTCTCTCTCTCTCTCTCTCTCTCTCGTGAACTTTCCTTCGAGCAGTTGTTGGTCTGGCGCCGGATATCGATTGTGTTACCTGCCCTCAGGTGAGATTGCTCGATTGGGTAGGTTCATCCAGACCGCAAATGTCAAATTGTGCCATGTTTGATGTCAAACAGAAAGAGGGGAAGATTCCATGTCCATTTGATGTACGGCCAACTTGCCTAGGTTTTGTAATGTCATGTTAACTTCAGGATCATTTAGTTTTTAATATTATTTAAAACAGCGTTTTGGATGAATATGAACACAGTGAAAGCGTAGCGTTGGTTAAGTTGAATTTACATCATTCTCATTGACGGATTATCGACTTTCCTCTCGCAGAATGCATAGTGCATACTATGCATATACGTGGTGACTAAGGAATGATGACATTTAATAAAGGTTAGAACTGTCTCACATGTACGCTCTACGCATTCCTACGCCCAGATTCTCTCTCTCTCTCTCTCTCTCTCTCTCTCTCTCTCTCTCTCTCTCTCTCTCTCACACACACACACACACACACACACATATATATATATATTATATAATATATATATATATATATATATATATATATATGTGTGTGTGTGTGTGTGTGTGTGTGTGTGTGTGTATGTGTATTTCTCGCTAAATGGGGGTGGGCTCAAAAAATCAACAACAACAATGATCAATGCTACATTCACACTTGAACTGCTGGATCTTAGATGAATCCTAAGCAGAAAACATATAGCTGTCTACGGAAACAACTTGGGAGTTAATTCTGTAGCTCCTGCATCAGAAGTGTAGCTTTTCAAAAAAAAAAAAAAAAAAAAAAAAAAAAAAAAAAAAACTAACTAACGATTTTCACACACTTCTACAGAAGGATCACACACACTGTTTGGATTTTCCCACACCTATTCCACTCCGTCTTCGCATTTAAGCATCTTTAAAAAAATTAAATATAGTGTATAGAGCTGCAGCTCTTATGGTCTGTCTGTGTTGGGTGACTTTTTACACAAAGCAGGTCGGTCAAACTACCTGTATGTCGTAGCATTCCACAGGAATGGTAAATGTGATTACCATTGGCACCATATGGAAAAGCGCTTATTCCATTTTGGGAGAATTTACCTCCTCCTAGGAGTCTGCATATATATATATATATATATATATATATATATATATATATATATATATATATATATATATATATGTGTGTGTGTGTGTGTGTGTGTGTGTGTACATATGTATGTTTATATAAAAATATAAGTATATATATATATATATATATATATATATATATATATATATATATATATATATATGAATGAATGTATGCAAATATTTGTATGCGTGTATGTAAGTATATATACACATAGTGTATGTGTGTGTATGTACTGTTTTAAACTGAAATAGACGGACTTCATTGAAGCACTCGTCAGCTTCGTTAATAAGAAAATCTGTGTTATTTGACAACAAGTAGCTGAATAGTTTCATAATATAATATAATTTTTTTTTTTTTTTTTTTTTTTTTTTTTTTTTTTGAAGGGGAAATTTGGGAGTGGGGGGGTAGGGTCTCGGGCCTGTGAATTAAAGAGACCCGGTGGTATCTTCTCAGGACCATTAATATAAGTGACACCGCCAACGCGTGTTCAATCAGGCGTTGTGTGAGGAAGATTGATTATGGAATGCTGGAATGTCGTAAGTATTCCGTGATGGGCATTATTTATTATTAATAAATTAATATAATTTAATAACTACAGTTGTTTTCGTGTAGTTTTTTTTATTTTTATTATAACAACACATACATTATATATATATATATATATATAATATATATATATATATATATACACCATCAGTATTATTATTAAATGAATCCGAAATAACTATTGTATAATCTAAATATGCGTATAGATATTCATATTTTCGGAATAGCTGGAATAGTTAATGGCGTCAGATACCCGACGTACGAATAAATGCATTAAAGCCCCTGTGTTTCAGTCATCCAGTGTATTTCTTTTTCATTGGCATTTGGAACAAGAGGATAGAATTCGGTTCTCCGGGAGACAGGAGCGCTTTTCCACTTTGATTTATCCACTGCAGCGCCAGAATGAGTTACAACCGCCTGTCTGGTTCCATTAGGGTAGCCGCTGTTAAAAGCAATACCTTGGGTAGATAACAAGTTGTGAGAGAGAGAGAGAGAGAGAGAGAGAGAGAGAGAGAGAGAGAGAGAGAGAGAAATCCCTTTTAAGTTTGTAGAACGGCGTCTCGGATTGCCTTCGCCTTTGCCCTTATCATAATTAAAAACCGCTGGAATATCATATCCTCTCCGTAGTCCATACGCAACGTTGGATACGACGGGAGCAAGGGGCCCAAAGTACGGATTTGGGGTTGGGGGGTTGGTTAGGGGCGGACACCCCCGCCGAAAAGCAGATGGGCCAGTGGGGATGCTGCGGGGGCGGGCCTGGAAATATTTGGGCTTGGGGCGCTACGTAGGTAGGGTTTGAATCAATGAAATGAACATCAGCATGCGTGGAGGGGGGAAAGAGTGTGTGGGTTGGAGGTGAGCGCCAGGGTGGATCCTGCCGAAATTGTTTCCGTGTTTCCCTCCTGTCAAACGATTGTGGGTTTCCCTTGTTACAGGAAATGGGTTTCATTGATCTAAGGATTTCATTTTTTGTACCTCCGTTTCTTATATTTTTGGTCTCCCAAGGAGGTTTTTTCCTTTGATTTCGTGTGCTGCAACGTTCGAAAAGTTTAGTATTAATTATTTTCCTATTGTTGGTTTAGAAATCATTCAGCTTACTTCGAAGAAATAATGAAGTTGTTCGTCAGAATTTCCAAAGCCTCAGCTGACACCGGCGGGTGGGGATGTAGATGTTCACAGTGTGTGTGTTTTTTTACGCATTTCTGATTTTACTTACCCTCTCGTGCGCACAAGTATATGACGTATATTAACGGACATTGGTAATATTGAGTCTGTTCAGTTTAGTATGGAACAGAACATACATATATATTTATATTTATATATATATATATATATATATAATATATATATATATATATATTTATATATTGTATATCCGTGTATATATACATATGTAATGTGTAATTGTATATGTATGTATGTGTATGTATATGTATACACATATATATGTATGTATGTTTGTAGAAATAAAAGCACGAAGATTACATACATGTATTCTATGATTTCGAACGAAAAGGTACTATAGTGCCTTTGCGTGATTTTATTCGAACTCTTCAAACCCAGTGATTCTCATGCAGTGCACTGTAGGCATTACTTACGGTTCTGTGCAGCGTGCCCTCGGCCCCTGGCTGCAACCCCTTTCGTTCCTTTTACTGTACCTCGTTTCATGTTCTCATTATCCCATCTTACTTTTCGCCCTCTCCCAACAGTTGATTCATAGTTGAACTGCGATGCTTTCCTCCTGTTACACCTTTCAAACATTTTATTGTCAATTTCCGTTCCAGCGTTGAATGACCTTATAGGTCCCCATGATTGGCCTTTGGCCTAAATTCTATTTTCAGTTCAAACCCAGTGATAGAAATTCAACATCACGTTATGTAGTTGCGGCATTTTTATTCGGCTGGAAGAAGAAAAGTATGTTGAGAAAATAGACATCCTTAAATGCTGCTTACTATTGTTATGACAGTATCTTTTAAGGGTATTTCTAAACATAGAAAGGCCACTGTACTTGTGATGAGTCGTCCTACGCTATTTACACAAGAAGACTTTCTTACTTCTTGCTAAATTATTTCCTTGTCAGAAATGTGGCGTTCTTGTCATGAGATTTCATTAATGCGCAGTAAAGGAATCTGACATATTTCTGTTTAATCTTGTAATTTCACAATATCTGACATTTGAATTTTGTTACACCCTATTATAGTTATTTTGCTTGAATCGTGTTGCAATATATTTGATATATAATACCGTTTGGCGAGTCTGGAAAGATAAATTATTGTTAATGAAATTTACAGTTGTTTAAGTACGGATCGTAAATCATAAATTTGAGAAACGTTCTTGTGTAGAATTTGTGTTTCTCATGTTGATGTTGATTATTAATTTTATCAGTAACGCTTTAAAATGCCTTGTACTCTATTCCAGATATCCCAAACATTATAAAACAATTTTCTTGTATAATAACTTTTAACAAGTGCCCATTCTTATGGTGAGCCTGGTTTCTATAAATGATATAACTGAGCCTGGAATCTTGCTTTCTCAAGGTAGATGGTCTCTATAAAAGATATAACTGAGCCTGGAATCTTGCTTTCTCAAGGTAGATGGTCTCTATAAAAGATATAACTGAGCCTGGAACCTTGCCTCCTCCAGGTAGATGGTTTCTATAAATGATATAACTGAGCCTGGAATCTTGCTTTCTCCAGGTAGATGGTTTCTATAATGATATAATTGAGCCTGGATCTTGCCTTCAAGTAGATGGTCTCTAATAGATATAATGAGCTGGATCTTGCTTTCTCAGGTAGATGGTTTCTATAAATGATACAACTGAGCCTGGAATCTTGCCTTCTCCAGGTAGATGGTCTCCATAAATGATATAACTGAGCCTGGAATCTTGCCTTCTCCAGGTAGATGGTTTCTATAAATGATATAACTGAGCCTGGAATCTTGCCTTCTCCAGGTAGATGGTTTCTATAAATGATATAATTGAGCCTGGAATCTTGCTTTCTCCAGGTAGATGGTTTCTATAAATGATATAACTGAGCCTGGAATCTTGCCTTCTCCAGGTAGATGGTCTCTATAGATATAACTGAGCCTGGAATCTTGCCTTCTCCAGGTAGATGGTTTCTATAAATGATATAACTGAGCCTGGAATCTTGCCTTCTCCAGGTAGATGGTCTCTATAAATGATATAACTGAGCCGTGAATCTTGTATCCAGGTAGACGTTTCTGTTGAGGAATAAGCTTAGTGGTACCGTTACCGTCAGCGTTTTTGAACAGCTCGGTTGTTTGTCGGTCATATTGAATCCTCATTACCGTTAATCCTAAAGTGTCCGGTCGAGGGAAAAGGTTCGGCAACCGTACACTATATGGACAATGAGTCAGATTCGCTAATGGGTCTTGTGGTCTTATTGTTTCCTTGTTCACCTTCATTGTGACATTATATATATATATAGATATATAATATATATATATATATATATATATATATATATATGTATGTATGTATGTATGTATGTATGTAGGTATGTATGTATGTATGTATGTATGTAGTATGTTATGTATGTATAACTGAATCACGAAAGTTAGGAACGTGATAAATCCATAAATAAAGGTATATGCCACGACGGAAAATAAACAACGTAGTATCCGCGAGATCTTTCGACGTTCAAACGTCTGCTAAGTAAAGGACGTTTGAACGTCGAAAGATCTCGCGGATACTCTGTTGGTTATTTCCCTCGTGGAATATACCTTTATATATATATATATATATATATATATATAATTATATATCTATATTATATTTATATAATAATATTTAATATATATATATGTATATATATATATGTATGTATGTATATATGTTGTATGTATATAAAGGTTTTGCCACCTCCGTGACAAAACCTTTATTTATACATAGCATCACGTTTTATATACTTCGTGATCAAGTTATTCACACACACACACACACACATATATATATATATATATATATATATATATATATATATATATATATATATATATATTATATATATATATTATATATATATATATATATTCTTTATATATACGATATATGCGTATATAGAGAGATTGAGAGAGATAGAGAGAGAGAGAGAGAGACTGCTGCGTGTCTGTGGAAGAATGATTAGGGTTATTAACGTACTTCCGCTGCTGCCATTATCTGAGGGCCGTTATAAAGTAATGAATTACCTAGTAGGAAGAGTTGTAGGAATATGAGGGTCCCCTCCGCCCACTTCACGTGAGCTATTTAAAGGGAGTCACTGGGTAACTTGGAAGAAAGAACACAGGAGCTAGAAAAAGCATAGTGTGTCGTGCTCATTACTCGGGAAGGTGACGAGAACGCGGTTGGACTAAGTAGAGTAATTTGAATTTCGAAACTTGGGAATGTTCGAAACGAGATTGGTGGCGATCGAGAGAAATGTCGCGTAGTACGTGAGTTTGGTGAATTAACTTATTTTTTCTCTTTTGAATTTGGCGACTGTAGATGTTTTTGTCTCTTCAGATGATAAAGCAATGTAAACCGTTTCTGTGACCTGAGGATATTCTTTAATGACAATAAGCGGAGGTGTGTTTTTAGTCTGTATATTACTAAGTATTCCTTTTGATACTTTAAATCACTGAAGTACTATTTTATAATGTTTGTACGCACTCTATTTGTAATACCAGATACTTTACCTTTGAGAAATGGCAGCTCTCGATTATAATGATATTGACATCGGTGGCGTTTTCCATCTGCCAACAACCCAAGTGGTGGAATGTTCTTTGTTACTACCTCAAGAGAGTGTGTGTGTGTGTGTGTGCGTGTGCGTTAGGGATGTAGGGACGGCCCAGCCCCCAGCGGTTGGCATAAAGGTTGGGGGGGGGGGGGTGATGGTGTAAGGCAGAGGGTGGACAGGGGAATGGGACACCTTCCTCCTTACCTGCAAGAAGAGAAAGGTTACAAAGTGAGCTCTGTATATAGAGGCGGGAGATCACTTTGGGCGGAAAGTGTTTATGTTGTTTGCGCTTCAAAAAGCAAGAGGAAGAAACGGCGTTGTTTGCGTAGATGGGCCTGCGTACACGGAAACGGAGGTACACGATTTTGAAGGATCATATTGTAGTCCTTACTTTTATATTTGAGGGGGGGGGGGGGGGGGGGGGGGGGGGGGAAGGAGAGGTGAGAGGCTTTGTATGGAAGAGTTTGCCCTAAAGAAGATTTATTTGTCTTGTTGTACCTTGAGTTCTCTTTGTCGCTAGGTTTTCTTTTTTGAGTGAAAATGGAGTATTAAATTGAAACGGTTGAATATGAATGTAGTTTGTGAAAAGTGTAAATTAGATATACTTTAAATGAACGTAATTATTTATAATGCATCAGTTAGCAGAATGATAAAGATAAACTGATTGAACTAAATGCAAAGTTCAGTCTTGTTAGTTATCACAAGAAACATCTACAAATATGAGATAGCAAACAAAGTCTCTCTCTCTCTCTCTCTCTCTCTCTCTCTCTCTCTCTCTCTCTCTCTCTCTCTCTCTCTCTCAGCTTCTGTCGTAAGACGCCATAATAAAGTCTGTTGAGGCTTTTGTTTTCCTCTCTTTGTAGGAACCTGTAAGGTTCTAGCCTCCTCCTTTGTTAGGGGAGTTAGTATCATTATTCACAGCAGGTAAAAAAATAAAGGTATTGATCGACTTTGTTATAAGATACTGTTGGCCTTTTTCTATATTCACCTTTTCAATAAAACAGACACAGCCCAACGGAAAGACCTTTTTCATTTTTAAGCACTTTTTTTTTTCGTCTTTAGGTTTGGTTGAGGTGAATGTATTTTTGATATCCAGCTGTGTGGTCTTTTAGATAAAATATCGGCGCTGTTCTGGCAGTGTAGCATGGTGAGGTTTAAGTGGCGGCTGTTGCTCGAAAAAAGAAGTGATTCTAAAGTAAGTACTCTTGGCCCTTTTGACACCGTCTGGGTTGGTTGTTGACACCGTCTGGATTGGTTGTTGACACCGCCTGAGTTGGTTGGGATGAGTCCATAGAGCCACTTTTGACACCGTCTGGTTTGGTTGTTGACACCACCTGAGCTGGTTGGAATGAGTGCAGAGAGCTACTTTTGACACCGTCTCGGTTGGTTGCCGTCTCGGTTGGTTGGAAGAGTTCAGAGAACAACATCAGGCTACTTATCCCTTTCAGCACCCAGCTCCTTTCAGAAGACACTTTCTATGCTCCAGAAGTTGATTTTTTTTTTTTTTTTTTTTTTTTTTTTTTTTTTTTTTTTTTTTTTACTAACAATTTCACTAAATTGAAAACACTAAGGAAGGGCCCGTGCGGACACAGCCATGTATTCTAAACCAACTAACCAACAATGAACCTGCACTGTTTAGTACAGTCTTGTGTCATAGATATGTCAGTAGAGTAATATTATTTGATAAATGCTACCCCTGACCCAAGGCAAAAGAGACCATGTTGATTAAAAATCTGCGGGAAAGGTGTTCCACGAGTCCTGTGTCAACCACACCTTGAGTCGTCTTTGTGCTTTACAAAAGTTGGAAAAATAGTTTCGTCTATTGTGGTGTCTTCTGACCAAAGCATTTCTTGCTCAGAACCTTTCTCTTTTCGCAAAGGCATTAATAGATCAAGCGAGTAAAAGAAAAAAATAGATAGCAAATATATGCAAGTAAAGGCTTAGAGAATTACCATCGAGTTGTTAAGGTAGATAACCAGAATTATGACTGGTTATTTACAGACAAGCAACCAGTGATGAGAACATCTCCCAACTTGGTTCGATGGCAAGTGTCAAGTGTGAGGATCACTTCATAGAACCAAATTTAATTTGTAGTTTAGTATTACGATGAATCTTCACCTCACCGTTACAGAGCCATCTTGTGACACTCCTTGAGTGAGTAGTGAATTTCCCTAGTATAACGTTTTCTGTTTTCGGCTTTTCTTAAGGTATTATTTCATTCTGAGCATGAATGTTAAAAAATGTAGCAAGACTGAAGGAAAGGAAGAAGACAAAAAAGAAACGTTTCGTGGTTCTTACACCAGTTTTCCAAAATTATCCAAACATTCAACCCAGTCTTGAATATGTTCAGGAACCCCATGTTTTTGCTATTTAAAGTAAGTTTGACAACATAGCCTGGGAGTCCAGAATATCATCTTCACAGAGTCTCAGGAACTTGCTCATATATCTCTTCCATGTTTGTTTGCTTATGTTCTTATTGATTAACAAAATGGGTCAACTGAAGATAGGGTGAATATTCATGGAAGTAAATAATGATTTCGGTGCTTGAATAGTCATCTTTTTCAAAGTTCAAAAGATACAGCATCCAATTGTGAAGCAGTCAGTACTAGACCAAAACGTGAACTTTAAAGTTGAATTTTGTTAAATCCAAAATGATTAGAATTTAAAAACATACTAAAAACGATAAATTATCATGTTGCATTGAGATGCCAAGCAACGAAAATTGTAGGTTTAACAGCACAGATTCTAGCGTTGTAAAATCACATGCTTGCGTAGGTGGAGGTCTGGTACGTTGTTGCTCGTTGTTGCTGGATACATAACTGTGTCAGATCGGCCAGGAATTGAAGTAGTTTTATCAATTGCGAAGTTATTTGTTTGTTTTTGTTTGCATTTTGAAGTTGTGTTTGTTGTTTGTTTGTATTCCCTCAGATGCAGGAGGATGTTAAATTTATAGGTGACTTACTTTCTCATCTGATATTTTGTATGTATAGGTAACATCTAAATATGAATGTGTCCACATATTTACGCCTAGATGTGTACTACAGAACACACACATACCTCTATAGGATATAGTATTAATTATATATATTATTAATATTTATATATATTTATATATATTTTACTACTATTACCATATATATAGATATAATATATATATATATATATAAATATAATATATATATATATATATATATGTGTGTGTGTGTGTTGTGTGTGTAATCACTTACACCTACGCACGTGCGTGTATGTGCATATATATATATATATATAGACATATAGACACACACACACACGTACGAGGTGTAAGTGATTACGAAGGATTCCCTTTGTTGTTAATCTGAATTTATTAATATTTTAATCCTAAATTTTGTGTGTGAGGCTTGGGAAAAATATGGGAACTTTTCAATGGCGTCTTCTTATCAATACCTTGAGCCGATGCGCCTGGGTCTGAGTAAACATTAATCCGGGAATCATTGTAAATGCAAAACTTAAGGGTCCAGATATTCTTGTGATGGGAACAACCTGCGCTAATTATTATCCAGGTATTCCGAGAATTCACTTGATGAGTAAATATATAAGAGGAGTTATTTTAAACTTCTTGGAAGCTCAACTTTAGAATTTATTTCAATAGCTTATTTTGAATTCCTCGTGTGAATGGCATATAATGGTTAATGAATAAAATGTTCCCTAATCTCTAAATTGACAGAGATATCTTGAAACCTCTCCAGAAAGATTGGAGCACTTCGTGAGTAGCTGTTTTTTAACGTCATTTTCGCTCACTCGGGGAGTGAACCTACACACTGCTTTGTTGCTGTTGTTTTTGTTCTTGTTGGGGAGGGGTAGGAAAGCCCTATGGAAAAGCCTAAAAGGTCTGAAAAAAAAGTGTTTCGCGTTGAGTTAAAGATACAGGAATTTTAGTATAGGATATTTGTGATTTGTTTACTAGAATGAAAATGTAAGAAATAGATCATGCGCATGTTAAACAGAACAATTATTTCTAATAAGATATAGCGTGTTTACTTTAATTTTCGTTGGTGAATCAACACGCTATTTGGCCATAGATTTTAGCACGCTCCCCGAGTAAGCTGGAGGATCGGATCACGCCTTGTTATTGATTCTTTCTGTTCATCTCAGCCGATACCTAATCGGGGTCGCTGTTTTTGATGAACTTCCTCCAGCTGTTTGTATCTTCTGACGGATGCCCTTCCTGACTCCAGGGCACGTCACTGAATTGTTCTGTCTTGGCACCACCTCCCACCCCTCCGTGGCTTGGTTATAAGCCTGAGTGTTATAAGTAGTATAATACCCTCTCACGTCCAGCGTCAACCCGAAGCTGTGAATTCATTTTATCTTAAGGAATTGTAGGAAACTGGTAATAAGGTGTTTATATAGTATGGTATGGAATTATGCCGTCTCGTGATTATTACTGAATATATGTGAATACTGATAATTCCTAGAATTTACAGACTGTAGCTTTATGGATATGTTTAGTCTTTTTCTGCAGGTTTAAACCCCCTGGGAGATCAGTGCTCTGTGCAAGAATTACCTTTATATTTTTGCAAAGTATTCAGTGTTCGGATTTTATCAGACTTTTATTAGAGTATTCTACGTCCAGAATTCACGCAAGTTCAGTAAGAAGGTTCAAGCTTTTGAGTTTATCGAAACAAGAATTTTTCGGTTAAACTCACCTGAGTATCATTAATCGTATTCCAGATATTCCTGGCGTCCCACTGGTCATGTAGTGTTTTAGAGGCCACCGGAATAATAATTTGATTAATAATTTCAAAAGGCACACAACAGCCCGACCCTTTATTTGAGTCTGGGGAAAAGTTTGTCGAATTCTTTAAAGAGAATGCTGAGTTCTCCTCAGGTATGGATTACTCACTTGAATGTGTAACATTTCTAAAGGGCCTCATGCACTGAACGATTTTCTGTATCGTTCGCAAAAATATTTGTGTATGCCCTTGTCTGAATGCAAAAGTGGGCTGAGTTTTGTGGCCTGAATGATCTCGGCGGGAATCTGTCTCGACCAGGTTGCTGCTGGCTTGCGACTTGTGTCTGTCATACACAGGTCGTTCAATGTATGCGTTTGTCTGCCGATATAATGCTATCGCGCACGTCTCTTCTAGAGATGATGCCATAGTTTTCCCCCAAACAAAATCTTTGTTCAGATTGAAATCGGTGCGGAGATCGTTCATACTGTCTGAATGGTGTGTGTGTGTGTGTGTCGATAACGACAATCGTTCAGACAATCTTTTATTCAGTCGTGCAGTGTATGTGGCTCCTAATACGATGACTGTAATTTAAGGCAGCTGGCTGTCTCGCTAGTTTCTCCGCTCCTTTTTCGATGCAAGTTACACCTTTAGCGCACAATAATAAAACCTCTATATTCTCATAGATAGATAGATAGTAACGTGAATACATTTTTATTGCAAATATGCGTGGCGGCAGGGAATGTATGCCAGCATAATTCTATTAGCTAAATAATTTTGTCCGAATATTGTTAAAGGGGCTCTAAGAGCTTCAGTTATGTAATTCTTTTTAGTTGATTCTGCCGTATGTTTCTTGTTGCTGTCTATTAGAAGTGAAGAAAAGTGGGGAAAAGACACTTTTAACACTATATATTTGTGTCAAGATATACCCGGAGACATTTGAATCAGAAGGTTATACAGAAGCTTGTAATTAACTTCAGTAATACGATGGCACGACATAGTGAAAGAATATTTTGTAAGGTTTGGTGTTTGGAGTGTTGCTGCAAGTCTCTCTCTCTCTCTCTCTCTCTCTCTCTCTCTCTCTCTCTCTCTCTCTCTCTCTCTCTCTCTCTCTCTCTCTCTCTCTCTCTTCATTAAAGTGTTCATTAGGATGAGGACTCTTATTAGGGCAATCAGAGTTCATTATAAAGTTCCCAAATTAAATTTCGTTGGAGTCACTCATTTTCATTGTCATTTCACGATATTTCTCAGTTTTAAGATTAGTCGTCCTAGGCTTATGGGTTTGTCAGTATACACTATGAAGAGTTGTATAAGAACACTTGTAGAATTGCTCCACTTCGTCAGAGCTATGGATTATTAGTGAGTCATTACTTGAAAAAGGTCATTAAAAGTGACGATGTCAATTTTGCCTCTTAAGAGTTATACACGATTCCAGCTCGAGTTTGAATTAGGTCTTGTGTTAGGATCCCAGTGATGTTGTTCATTAGCTTCACATCCGTGGCTGATGTGTCTGTAATTTTAGATATGCACTTGTCTGTTTATGAAGGCTGATACGAAATGAGGGGGACATTTCCCTGAATTAGGTGTTGTGTGTTCAAATGGCTTTTTATGTCTTCGTGGATGGATCGAAACAAAAAAACGTTTGGAGAGAAAATGAGTGCAAAGTTGTAAAATAAAATGGAATACGAAATGGTTGATGATTGCAGATGGTATAATACTAATTGTTGACAGTGAAGAGAGCCTACAGAAACTAGTGAAAGAGTTGGGCAGCGTTCACTGGTGGAATAAGGTCGGGAGTGATTGTGAGTGAGGCTTAGGTTTTTAGAGTAAATGGAAACCAGCAAGTTGGAATAATAAATCTTAATCAGGGTAGCGGAAGACTGTAAACATAATGGCTGATGTTAGGGTTAGAGAAGGGGTGAGTCACAGAATCGGCGAAGCAAGGAAGGCAGCAGGTGTGTACAATAGATCGGGAAGAGACTTTGTGTGTGTCTTTGGAGGCCAAGGTGAAAATTCTTCTTCTTCTTCTTCTTAAGACATAGACATTATGCAAACATTATTCATCTCGACAGCTTCATGCTCATCTTGAGTAGAGGAGAACTGCTTAACAAACCGTCGATTTGTTAAACAGTTCTCCTCCGTGTAAGTTGAGCATGAAGCTGTTCAGATGACATGTTTGCATAGCGTGTGTGGTGGTCTTAAGAAGAATTGAGAGGGCGAGGAAGGTTTTAGTTTCTCAGAAGGGGTGTAAATTGTTTAGTTGGCTCGTGAAGGGATAAAAAATAGGAGTATTTTGAGGTGGTTTGGCCATGAGGAATGAATGAAGCACAATAGATTGGTTATTGAAAAGGGTCTAAGAAAGTTTGGAAGGAGGGTGAAAGGAAGACTTAGAAACTGTTGGACGGATCGATGTTAAGAGGTACTGGAAGGAGAAGGCTTTAATATCCAGGAAGCATGAGAGTATGTGTAAAATACCAGTGTAAGGAGCATGTGTGCAGGGTTCATGAATCAGCTGGTGTTTGAGTTTTCTGCACTAGTGTTTTCCACAACTAAGCAGTTATGAATGCAAAGGAGGTTTTTATTTAGGGAGTTGGTATTTGTTTTTAAAAAAATCTGTGTGTGTGTGTTTGTGTGTTGGGCATTTTCTCCTTTGTGTACCTTGCCTAGCCTTGTACAGGCTATGGTGTTTAGCATAAGAAGGAGAAAACTGATATTATTACGCACTTTACAAATTCCTGATCTTTCTTGTCAGTATTTAATCACTCCTAAAGTCACACTCCAGCACCCTCTTCTGCCTCAGTTGTTTTTGTAATGTATTTGTTAAATAGGTTTTTGTAAGCTTCAAATTCGGTATCGGTGAATTATTATTTTAATGGGAATCATCGTTCTTTTAACGTCCAGACGATTGTTCGCCATATCCTCTCGTGGCGTAAGGAAGGATGTTTAAAAAGAAGCAGGTCTTCTCCTTGAAGGTAAACACTGAAATACGAGAAGACTAACATTGGTTCGCCTTTACTTCGAACGTTGTTTGACATTAATTGAGGAACTGGAATATTCTTAGAAGCTGATAAGGGTACGGCATTTTTACCCAAGTTTTTTTTTTATATATATATATAGTCCACGCTATTTATTTATTTATTTTTAAACCGTTCTTTGTTATAATTTATCCCTTAGATCAGTATGAATTTGTATTGCCCTTCGGACGTAATTTGAAAGTAGGATTTGTATTGAATGGTATAAGTTGCATAAACATGACACCGCGAATTTCTTCACGAGT